>NC_081558.1:3886907-4050606 GCF_022355385.1 Mustela nigripes | reverse complement strand
GGGGGGGGGGGGGCTGAGAGGCTGGATGGGCCGGGAGACGGCCTGACCCCCAGAACCCCCGGTGTCCTTGGAGCTGCGGACCCCCCGGAGCTCTGCTGGGGGGCAGGAAAGCAGAGGGCCAAGGGTGGAGGGGGCCCGGTGGGTGCGGCTGATAAGCATCTGTTAACAATGGGCCTTTCAGGAAGGGGGTCACCCAACTGGTTTGTGTCTGGCGCGGCCCTGACACACGGAGGTGCTGCGCGTGTGGCTGAGGGCTCGGGGAGGGGGCCCGCTGTGCACCATCCGTGTGTCTCGGTCCCTGAGGCTCCTGGTCCCCGGTAGGTGGGCTCACAGCACACATGGGGGCTCACAATCACTCACACTCGGCCTTCTTGTCCTGGGTCACACACCTGGGCGCTCTCACTCCCGTGCACTCCCAGACGCTCCTGCACGCAGACCCTGGTACACGCCGTCGCTTGCACACTCCGACACCGGCCCACTTACACTCCCTGCGCTCGTGCTCACCAACTCTTTCCAGCAGGGTGGGGCTCACACATGCAGGTGTTTTCACGTGCACACGGGCTTTTTCACTCATGTTGGAAACACATGGCCGTGCCCTCACACTCACACGGCCGGTGTCTCACACGTCCATCCGAACGGGAGCACAATCACGCCCGAGGGCATTATCACACACACTCCCAACATTATCTCATTCATGTAACGAAACATGATTCACCAGACACACGGGGACACATCACACCCACATACCTCCCCCGTAGCACACACACGCACCTATGTCTTGCATTCACCTACAGGAACACTGACCCCTGGGCATTTTATCTTCACACTCAATTTATGACCCTCGAAGATGAGGAGTTCACACATTGCTGTATTTCACACACTCACGCTCTCAGATGTGGGCATTTTTCCTTAACATTGTTCTACACTTGAATAAATGGATTTTTTTTTAAAAAATTCCAAGGTCATGAGCCTACAGCATTATATTAATTTCAGGTATACAATATGGTGATTCAATAATTCTGTTTCCGCATTTCTCACCAGGCATCGGGGTTCCCATCTCCTATCTCCCTTCCCCCCCACCCACCTTCCCTTTGGTAAACACGTGTGTTCTCTATAGTTAAAAGTCTGTTTCTTTGTTTGTCTCTTTTTTTACTTGTTTTGTGTCCTAAATTCCACCTGTGAGTGAAATCATAGGCTATCTGTCTCTCTTTGCCTGACTGATTTCACTTAGCCTAATACCCTCTAGATCTACCCGCCTTGTAGGGAATGACCTGATTTCATTCTTTTTTATGGCTGAATAATAGTCCACATCTTCTTTACCCATTAATCAATCAATAGACTCTTGGGCTGCTTCCATCATTTGGCTATTGCAAATAATACTGCAATAAACATACTGGTACACATATCTTTCTGAATCAGTGTTTCAGGATTCTTTGGGGAAATATCAAAGAATCATACGGTACTTCCATTTTTAATTTTTTGAGGCACCTCCATAATGTTTTCCGAGCTGCTGCACCAGCCTGTATTCCCACCCACAGCGCAGGAGGGCTCCCCTTTCTCCACATCCTCGCCAACACTTGTTTCTTGTGTTGTTGATTTTAGCCGTTCTGACAGGTGCCAGGTGACATCTCGTTGTGGTTTTCATTGGCATTTCCATGACGATGAGGGACGCCGAGCATCCTTCCATGTGTCTATTGGACATCTGGATTTCTTCTTTGAAGAAATGTCTGTTCATGCCTTCTGTCCATCCTCAAATGGGTTGGTCTTTGTTTGTTTGTATTTTTTGGTGTTGTTTTGTGCTTGTTCCTTATATATTTTGGATAAGAACCTCTAATTAGCGGTGTCACTAGCAAATATCTTCTCCCACTCTGTAGTTCATCTTCTTGTTATGTTGGTCATTTCCTTTGTGGTCCAGAAGCTTTTTATTTTGAGGTAGTCCCAATAGTTTATTTTTACTTTTATTTCCCTTGCCTCGGGAGACCTATCTAGAAATACGTTGCTATGGCTGATGTCAGAGACGTTACTGCTTGTCTTTTCTTCTAGGATTTTTATAGTTTCAGGTCTCACATTTAGGTCTTTCATCCATTTTGAGTTTATTTTGGGGCATACTGTAAGAAAGTGGTCCAGTTTCATTCTTTTGCATGTAGCTGTTTAGTTTCCCCCAACACCAAATGCAGAAGAGACTCGCTTTCTCCCCATCACGGATTCTGGCCTCCTTTGTGGATTATTAACTGACCATAAAATCGTGGTGTATTTCTGGACTTGAATAAGTGGCTTTATTCACTCTTCACAGCTGCCTAGTATTTTATTTTAGCGAGAGACCCTACTTTGACTAGTCCCACATTGACGGATGTATATCTTGTACAGAACAGCCTGGTAGGCACATCAGTGATACTCGGACCAATGCATCTAGAGAGGGTGGGTACATTTTAAATTAAGATTCCCACCAGTTTTCCTTTCTTAGAAATTGTAGAGTAGCATAACATTTTGATAGAAATGTAAGGGTCACACAAATCCTTAATTTTTTTCAGTAGCCACATTTTCAGAAATGCAAAAAAAGGTGAAATCATTTTTAGTAAGGCTGTCTTCAACCCAATAGGTTCTAACTAGTATTATCTCCGTGAGTAATTGATATAAAGATGATTGAGTTATTGACATTGTGTCTTTGTGCACCCTGGAAATCTGGTGAGTCTTTTGCACTGGGTGCGCCTCTAGTCTGGACGCCCGGGTTTCATCTGTGATCCTTGATCTGTATTTAGACTTCATAAGGTAGACAGTCGAAGAGGCAGATTTGCACATCTGGGACGTTCCATATATACATCGAAGGTTTCCAATCATTGAATTGACTGAGGTTGCTTTTGGTTTTGTTTGATCTTTCTTTTTATTTAAAGGCTTTATTTTTAAGTCATCTCTGCACCGAACATGGGCCTCGAACTCACGACCCCAACATCAAGAGACGCCTGCTCGACCGACTGAGCCACCAGGCGCCCTATTTTCTATTTTGAAGTTGGTTTTGATTCACAGAAGTGAGTATTCGTTTTTTAAATTTAAATTAGCATTAAAAACCCCGTTTCTCAGACCCAACAGCCACACTGCAAGGGCTCCGTGGCCTCATGGGGCCAGTGGCCACTGAATTGTGATGGTGTAGGGACAGAGTCTTTCCCTGACTGCAGAAAGAACAGTGTCTGCTCTACAGGGAGCTCCACCTGCAAAGCAGGAGAAGAGTTCGGGGTTAGGTCAAGAACAGAGACTTTATGTTCTGGACCATAATGGCTTGAGGGGGGTGTACTTGAGCAAGAGACATGTATGTATACCTGAACCTCAGTATTCTTATCTCTAAAGTGAGTGATCAGGGTGGCAGGGAGTAGAGTGGGCAGAGATTTCTAGATTTCTGCTCCAGGATTTGGGGTCTGGGGTCTGGGAGGACCATGCAACTGTCTGCGGGGAAAGGTAGGATCCGGGAATGGAGGGACATGGGCCAGCCCACGAGACACCGAGGACCACCCAGCACAAGACCAGAGGGGCTGCTCTTCGAACACTAAGGGATGGACACTGAGTAAATACGTCCAGCTCATACTGGCATCTCCAGGCGCTTCCTGTGCTCCCCCACAAACTGGCCAGGCTGTCCTTCTCCTCCGCACGTCTGCACTGGCTATTGCTTTGACGGGAACGCCCTGTCTCCCAGGCTGTATGGTCCCGGTGAGCTCTGGCATAGCCTTCCAGACCCAAGCCCGTGGTACCCCTCCCAGATGGAGCCCGGGGTTCAAGACTCAACTCCAGGGCGTTGGGGAAGTCTGAGAAAGCCTGAGGGGGAGGGGCGGGGTCAAGGCAGAACCCAAGAGTCCTTGGGACCCACTCCAGCTCCCTGGGGCCCCTCCCCAGATACAAAGGCTGCGCTGCCTAGTGGCTGGTGAGCCTGGCTCTGGGGCTGGGATTCCCGCTCGGCCCTGTCTCCCACTGAGTTACGTGGCCTCCGTGAGCTCCTCTGTCCGCTGCCACAAACAACAGCGCCGACCCCAGGACTCACGAGTGTCATTTTGGAAAGCCACCTGTGGCCGCAGGCATGGGCTGTCACATTTCTCACCAGTGATGTTGTCTCCACGCCCCGCCCCTGTCTCTCCACTCTCTCCACATGTTTTACCTAGCTTTCGAGAAACCCCTGCATCCTGCCTGCATCACAGAGAAGCCGTGCAGGAATGTCCTGGAGGCCCGGGCCGTGCCCGTGGTGCTGGGTCCCAGCAGAAGGGACCACAAGCGGTTCCTGTCTCCTGACGCTTTCATCCATCCCAGAGCTCCAAGGAACTGGCTCAGTTTCCGCTGGCGCCGGACAAGGACCATATGCACCGCCTCAGCTACCTCGGCGGGCTGGAGACCCTGTGGCATGTATCCCGCAGCTCGGCCCTGATGTTCTGCAAAGACTGCTGGCGGCAGCAACGGGACGCCCCCACCAGACGGCGCCCAGCAGAGCCTCCTGGCTCACGTGGGCTGGCCAGCCTGGGCTGTGGACTGCTCCAGAAGCACCTGCCGGGGACCTCACTGCTAGGCGCATGACTGCTAGGGCCTCCCTGACCGGGGACATCACCTACCGGGCACCTCAGCTCCAGAAGAGCCGCTCCAAGGGACCTTGCCTCCAGGGGCCTCACCTCCAGGGGGGGGTCTTACCTGCCAGGGACGTCAGCTCTTGGGGACCTCGCCTGCTGGGGATCTGAAACCAGCCTAGCCTCCCTGGGACTCATTGCGAGGAGCCCCTCTGAACGGGGGCCTCACCTGCTGCACCCCTCACCCACTAAGACTCCCCGGGGAGAACAGGCCTTGGGGTCCCGCTCACTGGTGACGGGTTATCGTTGCTGTCGCCAGCCACCCGCGGGGTATGCAGATGGGGAACACTGGCTCCGTTCTCCACATGGGACTGCTCCCGGGAAAACCGCTGTCTCCTCCCTCATTTGAGAGCAGTGACTCGCACGCTGGGCGCCTCCGCCAGGCAAGGCCCAGGAGGCTTATGCTTGGCCCAGCAGGAGGTAGGCTGAGAGCATCCAGTTGGAAGAGGCCAGGGATGCTGTTCACAGCCCACAGGCCCAGGAAGGCCCCCAAAACCAAGAGCGGCCTGGGTGCCAATGCCAAGAGGTGGTAAAACCCTGAGGACAAGCCCCACAGTGGGCAGGAGTAGGGACCAGGCTGTCTGGGGACCCATGGGGGGCAGGGGTGAGACAAGAGTGGAGGAAGGGCAGGGACTGGCCCGTGAAGGACGGGGAGGGGAAAGACTGCGGTGCTGAGCACGTGTAGACCAGAGAGTGTGTGTGACCAGGGCTGACCATGGCGGGGACGAGGGGGCTGTGCTTGGAGTGAGGCCACAGGGGAGAGATCCCACTGGGTGTGGCCAAATACCAGACCCCCTTATGGTCTTGCACATGAGAGGGGACACTGAGGGTGTCCCTCCTCCTGTGCGATTTTGACTGTGGAAGCATCTGGGCCATGTGTCCACATGTGATCAGATCTCCTAAGCCAATGTCTGCACTGAGTGAGTGTGCGTGTGTGTGCGGACTGCAGACAACCCCATCCCCAGGCAGCCATGGGGGCAGCTGAGTCTCTCTCCAACGCTCTGGGGGGCTGGGCCAGCGCCCCACGGTTGGGATGTTGGAACTGAGCAGAAGACAAGGAGGTACCAGAGACCATGAGAGGGTGCACACACACACGACCCCAACACACACACACACACACACACACACAAACACACACACACACACACACACACACACAAACACACACACACACAGAGGCAGACAGGCTTCAGGGGCCACAGACCTGGGCTCCAAGGTCAGTTTTCCCACTGTGTGCACTGGGCTGAGGAACTTCCGCCTCTGTGGCTCAGGGCCATCTGGGATGGGGAAACTGAGGCTTGGCTTCTGACCCAAGCAGTGGACCCCAGCCTCTCTGCGGCAGCTGGGCGGAGTCAGCCCGAACGGAGGAGGGGTCCACCACCCCAAACCTCAGAAGACGGGGGACGGAGGTGAAGGGAGAGTGGGGGTATTCGGTGGGGGGTGCGGAGACCCCAGACAGTCTCAGCCCTGAAACTTCCTACCAAGCAGACCACCCCTCGGCCAAGCCCTGCTCTCAGGACTGCCTGGAAGTCCTGCATGGTAGCTGCCTCTAGTGTCTCCAGCGGCAGCCAGGGACTGAGTAGCAGGGAACAGGGCATATTCCCATTCGGCTGGGTGACCCTTCCCGAGACAGCTTCTGACGGGGCCCTCTGGCTTCAGGAGGGGGCCCGGGCTGGGTCATGGTGTTTAGATGGCGGCCCTCATATCACATGTGTGGGAAAGAGAGGAGAGGGCAGTCTAGGAGAACAGAGAAGGAGCGCAGGGCTCTGCTCCCGGGAGCCTCCCTGGAGTTGGGGTGAGGGAGGAAGAGAGGGGCCCATGTGCTCAGGAAGCTGTCGGGTGCGAGGAGCTTGTGCCCTCCAGAACCCCGCTCCAGGTGCAGGACCGGAGGGTCCAAACCCACTGGTCTCCAGAGTGTGGGGTTCCCAGAGGGCCCTACCTCCAACCCTGGGATGTGCAGACCCCTCCCCAAAGTCTGGGAACCCAATCCTCCACGCTGTCTCGGGCCTGCCAAGCACCGAGGTGACACCAATTTTTCTGTCCTCTGCGAGGACACATCGTAAATCCCCTTGGGAGTCGGGCCAGGGCTTTAATAGGCCCAGGACCTAGGTCCTTGGGGACGGCGCTCTGCCCTAGCAGGCACCGCTTTTGGGTTGGACGGGGCTGGCGCCTGCCCCAGACCTATCCCCACAGGGAGATGGGCAGCGCACATATATTTTTAGCTGGTGAAAGGAGATAGTGGCTCCGTGCGGGTAGACGGGGCCTGAGGAGGCCCTCGGGGGGGAGGGAGGCCTGGGTCCACCTAGACCTCAGGCTCCTCGTCTGCCATTTGGCTCCCTCCTCCCGTGCAGAAGCCCACCTTTGGGGGCGGTAGAAGCGGGACACGTCAGAAGGGACACAGGGACCTAAAGGCAAGTGGGATGGACGGCTCCCGTCGACGTTGTTCCCACGCACACCCCTTCCCAGGTGTCACCGCAGGGAAAGAACCCTCTGTAGGCCAAGGGCACGGTGGTACCCGGCCCGTCCCCCTTTGCCCAGTGGATCTGGTGCCCCGCCCCACCCCACGTAGGCTGGTGTCCCTCCGACAGGTGGGCTCCCCCGGAACGCGGAATCACACCCAAGCTCCAATTTCCACACTTTATCTCGGTGCAGTAACTGGACAGTCCGGAGGCCTGGAAGGCACCTGCTGCGCACGCGCAGTCCGTCGCCGCGGGCCTGGCCAGGCGGGGCGGGTGGGGGCGCCGCCGCGCGGGCGTAGAGGGGGAGGCCGCCGTCCCGCCGGCCCGGTGAGGTAGGCTCAGACGCAGGCACACTCGCGCGCCGACAGCTCGTGGACCGTGTGGTAGCGGCTGTGCGCGTCCAGGAAGGACACCTCGTCCTCGTAGGCCGTCGGGCGACAGCAGGGCTGCGCGCGCACCCGCTCCCGCCGGACGCGCCTCCGCTGGCGGAGCCGCCGCAGCCCCAGGTCGTACACGCGCGCGGCCGCCTCGCAGGCGCCTGCGCAGTAGCGGAACAGCACCGTCTCGTCCGACGCGTAGCCCAAGCCCAGCTCGCTCACGCGCACTTCGAGCTCGCGCAGCCCGCACGGCCGCGCCCCCGATCGCGCGCGCGCGCGTCTCCGCCGGGCCCCCGCCCGACGGTGCGGACGCGGGGATCTGCCGGCCCAGGGCGTCAGCTGGCGCAGCTCCACCGCGTCCGGGGCGCCCTGCAGCAGCGCTCGATCTGCGGGGAGAGACACAGAGCGGGGTGGGTCGGTGGGGAGCTGGGGGAGAGCTCCGACCATCGCCCTTCCCCTCCTTAAACAGCCCCTTTCTGGGCCCCGGGGGCCTTCGCGCACCCTCCCAAGGCCAAGTCTCAGCTCACGGCCACTTCTCAACATGGCCCCTAAACGGTCCCTGTCTGGGGGCCCTGCGGGATGCCTGAGCAGAAGCCCAGGCAGGGCCCCATGGCTCCCAACGGCCTTCTCTGGACCCAGCCCCTGTGTTGGGCACCGGCCCTTCCGCTGGGCTGTTAATGAGTCCCTAGCTCACTCTGTGGGGGCCCCACCCAACACCCGCACCCACCCCCCTCCGCTCCGTCGCGTGCTGGCACTCAGTGTCTCCGTGAACAGCACCACATCGGGCTGGGTGGGCTGTTCAGACGTGCAGACGACAACAGCAGCAGACACCGAGGCCTGGTGTGGGGACCGCGTGGGGAGGCAGCAAGGGGATAGCCCGGCTTCCCCCGTGTTACAGGTGAGACAACTGGCCACCCAATAGGGCAGAGACTGGCCCAAGGCCACAGCACTCGCAGGTGACAGAGTGAGAGAGACACGAGCACGGGCTTTTTCCGGCCTCCCTCGTGTGGCCAAGTTTGGCCCAGGTCCAATTCTCTGCGCTCCCACGGTGCCGGGAGGTGCCCGGAGTCACAGATTCCCAGGGCCCCGGAGCCTAAATTTATTTCCCAGGCGGCTGGGCTGCCCCAGTCCTCTGGAGAGCCTGGCAGGCATGCCAATGGCAGGTGGCACTGATAGTGGAAAGGCAGGCGGGGGCTCCCAGCCTCTGAGCAGGTAACAGGCATGCTTGTGGTTGGGAGAGGAGACCCTGAGTTTATCCCCTGCCTGGCAGCACCCTGGCTAGGGAGACCCTAGGGAGAGGGTGTGTCTGTTTCCGCAGGACGTCTCAGGAAGCAGACAGACCCTAATTGAGAGTCTTGCTCTGCCAGTTCCAGCCCTGTAAAACTTCAGGCAGGTGATGGCCCTGCTCTGTGCCTCACTTTCCCTGTCTGCTCAAGGAGCTCGGAGTATTCCGATCTGGCTGAGGCTGTGGCTCTGGAAAGTGGGGGTCAACTGAGCATGTTTCTAGTTCATGAAGCCCTCGGGGAGGACTGGGGTGGCCGGCGGCGTCTGCTCTGGGGTTAGGTTGGAGCCTACCTAACTTAGGGTGCCTACATTTCCACCCTGTAGTGTGCCCGCCCTTCAGGTATACATCCACACAGTTATTGTGGCGCGGTGGGAGGCGGGAAGGAGGCGGTTGCCAGATACAGTACAGATGCCCGGTTAAATTTGCATCTCAGATAAACAGTGAGAGCTCTCTTAGCCTATGTGTCCCTGCCTCCCTCCAGCAGGCCTGGCCACCTGCACAGCGTCTGAACACACCGAGATGAGACGAGCAACCGCCCCCCCCCCCCCCGAGCCCCACCCCGAGCTCCCACCGCCCCAAGCCAAGCCTGCAATTCCACCACCCGCGCATTGGGCTCAGGGGACTGGGCGGGGGAGTGGTGTCAGTGGCCACTCTCTTCTCTTAGTAGGACTTCGCCCAGGAACAGGCTGCCAGGTGGGCAACCCCCGCCCAGGGGCCGAGATCCTTCCCGGTGGGTGCATGAGATCCCACCGTCGGTGTCGCAGCCTCAGACTCCAAACACTAGGTTTTGGGGACCCCACCCGCGTCTCTGGAACTCAGGGTCTTGGGAAGGGCTTTGCTGCCCGCGGGAATAAGCGGAGGGCGGAAGTGGAGCCCGTGCCTCAGGCCGCCCTTGTCCATTGTAAGGACAAGAAAGGAGGATTGTGTGGGCCGGCAGGGCGGGCGCGGACTTGCCCACGAACCGCACGCGGTGCAACCCCGCGGGCGCCATGCACGCGCCGCGACCGCGCCCACACCTCAGCCGCCGGCGTGGCGCCCGCGTGGACACGCGCGCACTCACAGGAGGTCGGGACCCAGGCCCTTCCACCCCAACTCCGTCAGGTGGGCGGGGCAGGGGGCGGGCCCCAGGGAGGAGCGGGGATCACGGGCGCCAAGGCCACGCCCCTCGAAGGCGGCGGTTTTGTATCGCCACCCCAAGGCATTTCCCCTGCCCATTTCTCCCAACCTGTGTCTCTCTGTGTCTGAGCATGTGTTTCTGTTTCTCCGCCCATTTCTACGTCTCTCGGGGTTTCCCCCTCCCCTTGGTCCTTGTCCACTGGGCAGTTCCTTGGGGTCTCGGGTCCGGCCTTCTGGTACCTGCATCCCGTGCAGCGCATGGGAGCTCCCCCATATCAGAGGTTGGATGCCCCAGTCTAATCTCCATCCGGACCCCTGGCCCCTCAAGACTAGAACCTAATTCCTTGTGACAGCTGAGCCCAGAGACCCCCAGCTCCCAGCAACCCCTCCACCACCACCCCTGCCAGCACCTTGGGGCAATTTGCACCCTCCCCACCCCATCTAAATTAAGCCTCTTTGGCCCCTAAATAGAGTTCCACCACGATGGCCGCCTCCCTATCAGGGCAGCTGACCTAAGTCGGGGACCCCCTTACACTGGGCCAGGCGGGCGATCCGGGCGTCCAGGGTGCGAGGTGGGCGGCGTAGTGGCGTCAGTGCGGGTCCCAGGCGGTGGCTGAGGAGCAGGCCGTCCCGACACATCCAGATGGAGAGCACCGAGCTGCAGAGCACCGAGGCCAAGGCTGCCGCCTTCCAGCGCTGCATCCTCGGCCTGCGGGCACGTGATGGTCAGCCCCACGGCCTCCGTCTGTCTGTCTGTCAGTCAGGCAACAAACGGAAACAGAGAGCTGGGCCAGGCGCCGGGAACACGGTGGGGCCCCTGATTTCCAGCCACTTCTGCTTAATGATCAGTAATAACATAGACACGACTCATCAAGGAACCACTGAACCAGCTTGTGAAAAATGCTCCCCAGGAAAGCGGTGGGCACTGTGCCAGGAGTAGCAGGGCAACCGCCCCCATCTGGGGTGCCACAGTGCTTTCCTGAGCATTGACGAAAGCTGAGGCTTGAACAACCAAGGTAGGAGTCCGCCAGGCACAAGAGAATGGCATCTCATGCAGGCGGGAAGAGCCAGTACAAAGGTCCTGAGGCTGAACCAAAGTTGGCCAGTGCAGCCAGGAGGCTGGAGCCCAGGGAGCCTGGAGGGGAGACTGGAAGGAGGTGAGGGTGCTCCCAGCAGGGGGCACTGTGGGACTGGGGGGTGTGGAGAACAGAATGTGCTCTAATGTGTTCCTGACATTGGGGTCCTCCAGAGTACCTCCCTCCCCTCTCCGAGCCTGAGTTTCCCCTCCAGACAGATGAAACTACTGCCCAGGAACAGGTGTCCATGGACCTAAGCTGCACTTGACCCACCCACCCGCAGGCCTTTGCACAAGCCCCTCCTCCCACCCAGCACAGTCTCTTCTCCTCCTCGCCACTCCCAACCCCCTCTGAGTCTCAGCTTGGACAGCGACTCCCCCAGGAAGCCCTCTCTGGCTGCTCTCACCCGCGCCCGCCCCCCCACCCCCTGCCCCGGGTCGGAGCAGGTGTGCACCCCCAGTAGCTCCAGCCTTCCCGCGTGTTTCACGGATGACTCAGTGCTGGGCCCGTCCAGCCCCGGCGCCCTGAGTGCACACAGTAGGTGTTTCCGGAGGCCTGCGCATTCCCGCCCACCCGGGCCAGAGCTTCTCCCCGCCGCTGGGCGGCCCCCAACCCGGGTTTACATTCCCAGGCCTGGCAGCCTGGTGGCGGCCCGCGCGGGGCCTGGCGGCCCGCCCGGTGTAAACATTTAGACGGAGCGCTGAAAGCCGCGCTGGAGGCCGGTCAGCGCCTGGGCTGGGCTGTGGGGTGCCGGGCGCCCCCACGCGCGCACCTCGGGCCGCTCAGGCTGCTGGCCCCTGCGCGGAGCCGGCATTTGCGTGCGATTTGCATTTCAGTCTGGCCTGGACCCCGCAAGGGCAGGCTGGGCTCAGGGGGTCTGGAACCGCCTCTCCATGCCTCCTCCCAACCCGGCACCTCCGCCCCACGGAATCGCTGGCGCGGGACCTACAGCCGCTAGACAGTAGCAAGGCACATGTATTATGCACCTGCTGTGTACCAGAGCCGGTGCTGAGCCCACCTAGGAGGCATGGTGAGCTCCACTTACAGCTGGGGAAAGGCGGCACACAGCAGGTAGGGCTTAGGCAAGGGCACAGCTAGAAAAGCATCTGGGATTGGAATCTGCCTTCTTGGGTGGGACACACACATGGGGGCTTTGCGGGGCTGGGCTTGGTCCTGGATGCCCGATGCCTGTGGAGTCCCCTGAGGACTCGGCTGCCCTGCTCGGTGGTGTGTGGATCGGGTGTGGGGGAGGAACAGTGGTGGCCCCTGTGGCTGGAACAGAGTGAGGGGGGTGGAGGGGGGAGGAGGGTAGCCGGGGAGGGGCCCGCGGCTGGTCTGGCAGGGCCTTGGTGGCCACGGGGGGCACATCTCATTGTCAGGCTGGTGCAGCAAGCAGAGGGCAGCCTGGAAGTTGTCAGGTGCCCCAACCCACCCCCTGGCCTGAAGGAGCATCTGCTTTATGCTTTGGGGCCATAAAGCCCTCTCTGCACGCCCAGCACCCCGCGTGCTCTCACGCACGTCCTGCCGTGGTGTGCCTCCGTTTCCCTGTTAGGCTGGCACGACAGCCCCGCCCGGTGCCAGGCTCTGGTCCTGTGTTTCTGCGGAGGCCTTCCTGGGGGGGTTGCTGAGAGGCTGGATGGGCCCGGAGACAGCCTGGCCCCCAGAGCCCCCGGTGTCCTTGGAGCTGCGGACCCCCCGGAGCTCTGCTGGGGGGCAGGAAAGCAGAGGGCCAAGGGTGGAGGGGGCCCGGTGGGTGCGGCTGATAAGCATCTGTTAACAATGGGCCTTTCAGGAAGGGGGTCACCCAACTGGTTTGTGTCTGGCGCGGCCCTGACACACGGAGGTGCTGCGCGTGTGGCCGAGGGCTCGGGGAGGGGGCCCGCTGTGCACCATCCGTGTGTCTGGGTCCCTGAGGCTCCTGGTCCCGGGTAGGTGGGCTCACAGCACACATGGGGGCTCACAATCACTCCCACTCGGCCTTCTTGTCCTCGGTCACGCACCTGGGTGCTCTCACTCCCGTGCACTCCCAGACGCTCCTGCACGCAGACCCTGAGACACGCTGTTGCTTGCACACTCCGACACCGGCCCACTTACACTCCCTGCGTTTGTGCTCACCAACTCCTTCCAGCAGGGTGGGGCTCACACACGCAGGTGTTTTCACGCGCACACGGGCATTTTCACTCATGTTGGAAACAGATGGCCGTGCCCTCACACTCACATGGCTGGTGTCTCACTCGTCCATCCGAACGGGAGCACACTCACGCCCAAGGGCATTGTCACGCACACTCCCGACATTATTCCACTCCCGGAAGTTTTCACACTCACCCCCTCAAGGAAGGTTACACTGACAGACACAGACACAGTCACGAACGAGGGCATGCATACTCATATCTTCCAACACGATCACACTCACTTATTGGAACACAGTCGCGCATTCAACCATTCTCACACGCCATATCACTACCTCACTCACATCCTAGTGTCCTGCACTCAGAAGCTTGGGCGTTCACACTGAGGCATGTTAACGCTCACACTCACGTGTTATGGCAGCCTTTTTTACCTGCTAGTGTAATTCACGCTCACACATGGTCACACTTGGGCAGTTTCCACCACACTCGTAGGTTATCGTGTTTGAATACAGCTCTGTTCACACACTAGCATGTGCGCACACTTGGGCACTCGGACACAGCACAGACCGGCTGCTCTTGTCCTCCGGAGCTCTCACCCTCCCGGCCCCTCGGGTGTTCTTAGCCTCTTGCACACCTGGGAGCCCTTACACAAGCGTTTTCACACTCTCAAGAACAACACACATGGTCTCTGGCACATTGGCCCAGAGAACAGCAGGTCTGGCCATGCAGGCATGTCGCCCCCCGAGCCCTCCCCTGAGCACTCAACCTGTGCACACTCAGGGACACACACCTACAGGCGTGGGGTGTCCCACATTGTTTGCACGCTTGGCCTAGGACCGAACTGGGCTCGCCACCTGCTTGCCTCTGCCATTCTCACTTCGTGCCCACAAGCTCATACGCATGGGGACATGGGGACACACTGGTCCAGGGCCTCCCTCGCTGCTCAGACAGGGCCTGGCCCTGGTGTCCTCTCAACTCTCAGAAAATGTCTGGACCCTGGAGAATCCTCACTGCCCAGGGAAGGGAGCCCACCCATTTCTTGGGGTCCCTGACAGTCTGAACTCCAGAAAGTCGGATCCGGGAAGACCTTACTTCCAGCTGGAGGCCACAGAGCGCCCAGGGCTGGGACGCGGCCCAGAGAGGGGTGATGAGTAACCCAGAGTCACACAGCCAGGCGAGCCCTTCCTATCTTCCAAGGAACAGACAGTCAGGGTGAGGGTGTGTGTGTGTGGGTGTTTCTGGAACCTTTCCTTGGTAGTGCCAAGAAACTCTGCTCATTATCCTGGTGCCCAGGCAACGCCCTAAGGCTCCACCTTTCCACGGAGCCTCCCAGGAGACACAGGCCAGGCATTCCTGTTCTCGAGGTCAACAGCCTCCTTCCTGCAGAGCTCCTGGCCTCAGGGAGGCACTGGTTTCTTGCTCATTCCCAGGGAGAAGAAGGATGGGCGAAGGCACTTCTTTCTGTCCACTCGTCTCTCTAGTCTGAGGGAGGTCTTGAATCCGGGCCTCTCCCCATCTGGTAAACTCCTACTCATCCTTCAGAGCCCTAGCTCCTATGGAACCTCCTCCAGGAAGCCTTCCTGGCTTCCCATCTTGGATCCCCAGCTGTGGGTCCCTCCCTCTTACCTAGCCCCACTGGCATAGTGTTTGGACCCACATCTGTCTTTTCTGGACTGGGGGACTTTTGAGGGCTAGCCTGGCCTGGGTCCTTTTAAGGCACGGGCAGGCGTCAAGAATTCTGTTCACAAAGGTATGAGCTTGAGCGCCTGGGGGGCTCAGTCGGTCATGCGTCTGCCTTCAGCTCAGGGCATGATCCCAGGGTCCTGGGACTGAGCCCACATCGGGCTCCGTGCTCAGCAAGAAGCCTGCTTCTCCCTCTGCCTCTGCCTGCCACTCCTCCCGCTTCTGCACTCGCTCTCTCTTTCTCTCTGTGTCAGATAAATAAATAAAAACTTAAAAAAAAAAAAAAAAAAAAAAAAAAAAAGGGTGTGCTGCGGCTCCTTGGCTTCCGTACTTGAGCCCCTGTGGGGTCTCCTTCCGCATACACCTTCTCCTTCGCCACCGCACTCCTGGACACCTCCTGGGCCTTCCTAGAGGGGATCTCCCTGAAGGGTGCTGCCCAGCCCCGTGGGAACTCGAGGGAGGACACGGAGGAGCTGGACCGGCGGCTGGTGGGGCCGCTGTCACCGCCCGCGGGCAGAGTGAGCCAGGCCCCGAAGCGCTGCGTGTGCCCCTGCGGGTGAGCGGGTGTGCGCGTGAGGAAGGGCTTGTGTCTGAGCCCCACGGCACCCGGCTCCAGATGGCTGCCTTAGGATCCCTGCTCTGCCTCTTCCTTGCTGGATGACTCAGGGCAAGCCCCTCCCTCTCTCTGGAGCCTCAGTTTCCCCCTCCGCACAGCGAGCTGCCTGGGACACCTCTGCTCTCATCGGGAGGGCCAGCTCCTGCATTCAGGGCAGACCTGCGGGCCTGGCCGGTGGCAGCAGCGGGCCGGCCCCGGCCTCCGCCCCCGGAGCTGACAGCAAGGGGGCTCCCTGCTCCTCTCCTTCCCCCTAAAAGGCCCCTGCAAGTTCCCGTGGTGGGGAAACTGAGGTCGCAGGAGGGGCAGGACTTGGCCTCCGTCGAGGCAAGACTCAATGGTCCCTGCAAAAGAAGAACCAAATTCCACAGCTCACAAAAATGTGCCCCCTCCCTGGGAGGCCCCAGGGCCCAGCCCCGCCCCATGGTGGAGATGGGGAGGCCAGGGCAGCCTCGAGCCGGCGACACACATCTGGGGGTAAACCAGGAACATCTGGCTAGCGCAGCTGGTTCCGATGCCGCGTCTGCAGGGGCCTCATGGGGGTGGGGGGAAGCAGTTACAAACACCCCCAGCCAACCTTCCGTGCCTAGCTGGAGGTGGGGGCCCAGCCTCTCGCCTTTTCCCCACCCAGAAGCTCTCTGTTGCCCACTTGCTAGAACCATCACTGGCTCCCTGCCTTTTTTTTTTTTTTTTTTTTTTGGATTGATTGATTTGAGATTGATTTTTTGATTTGATGGATTTGAGAATCAATCTGAGCTCCTGAGCTTCCATGAAGGGGCTCCAGGTGTGTCTTCACCAGAGGGAAGCCGAGAGAGGCACAGACAGAGTGACGTCTGGGGTGGGGGGGTGGGACTGTGCTGATCGCCCTGTGACAATAATAGCAGCAAAAAATAAATAAAACTAAAACTAATAGCTCACACTAGCACCAGCGCACACCGTACTGGTGCTGTTCTAAGCACTTTACACAGAATAATTCACAGCAAAGTATGGACTATTTTATCTCCATTCTGGGGGTGGGAAAACAGGTCCAAGAAGTGACAATTATTTGCTCAAGATCAAACAGAATAGAGTGTAAGTGGCCAAGCTGGGACTGGAACAGATAGTCAGGTGAACTCCTACTCATCCCTCAGAGTCCCAGCCCCAATACCCCCTCCACATTCTTAATCATGGTACCGCATGGCCTCTCTAATAGCAACAATAATAACATTAACGCCCCCACCACGCAGGCTATTATGTTTACTTAGTGTCAAGTACTGTGCTAAGTGCTTTCCACAGGTTTAATGGTCCCCACAGTCCCTGGAAAAGATGTCGTTTCCCCGCACACAGCTAGTTGAGCATCTGACTCCTGATTTCGGCTCAGGCTCTGCACTCAGTGGGGACTCTGCGAGAGTCTCTGCCTCTCCTCCTGTCCCTCCTTCCCCACTCGTCCCCATGAATGTGCGCTCTCTCTCTCTCTCTCTCTAAATATAGACAAATAAAATCTTAAAAAAAAAAATAAAGAAAAGAAAAGGCAAGGAAAAGAAAAGAAAAAAAGTGCCAAACTGAGGTTGAACCTGGGTCTCACTCCAAACGTGTTCTCTCAAATGCCTCCACAGTCCCTGGGTCCTGGTGGCCAGGGCCATGGGGAGGGGGTGGCGAGCAGCGGGTGGGCACCATAGGTCCTGCTATCTGGGAGAAAGGGGGGCTGATATCCATGGAAATAAGAGGTTTTCTCGACGACCCGTAGCAGAGCAGAGCCAGCAAGTAAATAAAGTGTCCACATGGCAGCAAGCCCCGTGTGCCAGGCTGAGTTCTGCCCCCAACACACCAGATCAACACTTACTGAGCGCCTACTGTGCGCTGGGCCAGGCAGGGAACCGAGGCTAACCTGCGCCCCACCCCCGCCAAGCCTCCCGTCCAGTCAGGGAGGTGGAGAAGGAAGAAGAAATGAATAAGGTAGCTTAGATGTTGGCAGTAGGGTAACAAAACAGAACACAGGGAAGTCATAGTGACTGGGGGAGACTTTGGGGGTGAGCAGCCAGGGGGGCTTCTTAGAGGAGGCCGTCTTGCAGCTGAGACCAAGTGAAGATTTGGAGAGAGTGTTCTAGGTGGAGGAGTTGCAGGAGCAAATGGATTTTGGGGTCAGTGCGGGGAGACGAGGTAGGGGAGACAGAGGGCCATGGGACCTGCATGGTCAGCTCTCCAATCCACCCCCCCCCAACCACCACCAGTGCCTGGAATTCTCATCCTGAACCTGCTGCCACGCGGGGCATGTTCTCAGGGAGACTGGGCTGGGGAGTGTGGGGGACGGGCAGGGCCACCAGCTTTTCTGGCCCAGCCCTCATGGGCTGGCCTGTAAAGTTCTCACCTTGACCGTACGTAGCAGGCTGGTCTGCCTAGCCAGGCTGGCCTGGGGCGGGCCTCGCAGGCATCTGGGGCGAGCAGGAGGGGGCTCCCTGGGGGGGGGTGGATAACAGGATCAGCCTAATTAAGCCTGGCATGGGTAAGCAGCTGGTGTGGGGCCGGCGGGTGGCACAAGAGACTTGGGTCCTCTGGGAGTAGCCAGCAGGACACCGCGCAAAGCTGGCCATCGGACAGAGGGGGAACAGAGGCACAGAACCTGGGCCTGACTCAAACCCTACCATTGGTTTCCTGGGAACCTGGGAACCCAAGTCATCTCTTCTACCTCCCCAAGTACAAATTCTGCACTTGGTCCTCAACACATTGAGCTTTTTAGGCACGCTCTCTCGGGTGTCGGTCCCCAAAGCTGGGAAGTGAGACTACCTACTGCAAACGCGAGCCCCTTGTCTGATTTCTTCCAGGACCGACCTGAAGCCTGGTTCCCCTTGGATTTGGAGAAGCTCTTTCCTCTCCTGAACACCTTTGCTGAAGCGCCCCATTCTCCCCTCAGGCTTCCTTTGTAGCTGTTACCTCCCCTGAAAGTAACCTCGCCTGAAAATAACTTCCCACAAATATTTGTTGGTCAGTGAATGGTGTGGCCGTTGGGGTCAGGGCTCCTGGGCTTTGTCCTCCAAGGAAGACAGACTTGGACCCAGGGTGGGGCCCCGTGTGGGGAACAAAGTGTCTACATGAGGGTAGTAGGGTCGGAGGAGATTTCCTGGGAAAGGGGATTGAGAGGATGGGGCCGTGAAGGATGAGTAGGAGTTTCTAAGTAGGAAATGAGAAGTCATTCCGGGTAGCAGGAACTGCACATGCAAAGATCTGGCTGGCTGGCTTGGAAACCTCTCTTCCACTCCCTCACCCACCCCCAGGTGTGTCAGGCACCAGGCCCATCTTATCCTGTACTTTGTCCTAGCACAGAGCTTGGCACACAATAGCTTGATGCTTAGAAAATATATGGGACAAGAAGGAAAGATCCCTCCGGCTCACACAGTCTCAGTTTTCTCAGCTGCAAACTGGGGAGAACCAGCCTCCTGCCGGGCCTGCCCAATGCTTACCTGGTGCTCACTAAGCAGAGGGAAAACCCCATCTGCCCGCCCCTCCTCTATCTCCCCATGTGGGCCTCGCCCCAGAGGTCCAGACTCCTCTGTCCTACCTTGGGGACCAGGAAAGATGTAGCTGCATTGGAATTTACAGTCTCAGCAAAGAACTCTGGGCCCAGTGATACCAGATGCATTAAAGACCCATTCCTCTCTGCTCTGTGTTTCCAGCCCTAACTTCTAGAAATCTGGCCCTGAATGCCCCAGCCCGGTTTTTCCTGGGCCAACCTCTCGGAACGGTCTCTCCCTCCCATATTCATCCAGACACTGGATTCTCCAAAACCAGTTGTGTTTTTACCTGCCTCCAGATCTCTGAATGTGCAGTTCCTGCTACCTGGAATGCCCTTTCTTTTCCCACTTAGAAAACTCCTATTCATCCTTCACAGCCCCAGCCCCAATGCCCCTCCTCCAGAAAGTCTCCCTTGATCATCTTACCGTGAGGTAGACCCTTTGCTCCTCACTCTGGGCTCCACTCTGGGCTCCACCCTGGGTCTGTCTTCCCTGAAGGACAAGGCCCTTGAGCCTGGATACCAACAGTCAGCCACACCATCACCATCCAGCAAACATTCATGGGAACAATCTCTCGATTGTGTCCTTGTGCCAGGCTGCAAACTCGTTCCTTCTCCTGCCCAGATTCTTGAAAGCTGTATCCTCTGCTTGTTTCCCAGAAGACTGAGGTCTGAAATCTGAGGGATAGTCCCGATGGTGGAATTTCAGCCAGGTGCCCTGCCGCTGGGGGGCTGCTGCTCTTTCCTGCACGGCTAGAACTAGCTCTTTGTAGCTCGCCACTAGGAGTAGTCTACAAGGCCCAGGGGTGGCTTTGGAACCCTGAACTTCAGGAGTCCTTGGATGAAGGGAATGTGGAGGGGTGTCCAAAGGGCCCCAAGGCAAGGGGGCTGGTGGCGGAGGGGGGGATGGGTAGGGGGGACTGGCAAAGCTAGAAGTCTTCCCTCCACTGACATCCGCCTAGACCAGTCACGCCCCACTGGGGTTTCCTCAGCCTGGGGCACTTGAAGACAGACAAAGAGTGACATGGAACACACAGAGAAGGATTGAGCAGAGAGAGGGCAGGGCAGGAAGGCAGGAGTGAAGAAAGTCAGGAGTCTGGCCTCCAGCAAACGCCTCCCTCCCAGGACCATGGCCATGCTCCCCAGATCTGGGTTGGGGTCCCAGACTTGCAGATAACCACAAGCCCAGAGCCCAGCCAGTGACACCATGATATATACAGTTACTTCTTGGGGGAAGGAGTAGTGGTGCCACCAAGTCCTGGGAGTGGCCGTTTCTCTCTCCAGTCCCACCCCAAATCTGCCCCCGTCTGTATCCACCGCTGCCTAATGACTCCTAACCCACACGCTGCACCTTCTGGGAGAATTCCGAGACTATCCTGAGCAAGAGATGCCTTTTTTAAAAAGCAGGAGGCACAGCCCCCTCTCCTTCAAATACACTCTTCGCCCTTAAGGGACTACCCTCCCCCCAAAAAGGGTTTCGCGCCCTCTTGTGGCTGAACAGGCGGCTCCCAGAGCCGAGAGAGCCGGGCCCTTACCGGAGGACACCGTGTCCCCGGAGGCGGCGGCGGCTGGAACGCGCCACTGACAGATGTTTACTTCTGCGCGCAGCTGGGCCGCGACGGCAGCTCCCCCGGCTGGGGTCTGCGGATCCGAATGTCCCCCACAGCCCCTTGTACACCACAAGGCAGCGCGTGTGTCTGGGTCTCGCCCTCCTGGAGGCTGGGGAGGGGATTCAGGCTGCCCCCGCTTCCACCCTGTTCAGACGCACACTTGGGGGGGTCCAAGGAGGCAGAGGCGCGCCCGCCCCGTCGGACAAGGACCCTGGCCAGATCCTGGCTTGGAGAGGCGCCGAAGATCGCCCTGCCCACCTCTGCCCCCCCCTGCCATGCGCGGACCTGTCGCCCCCTAGACCACACCTTCATACACATGCCGGTTCTTGGCTAGGGGAGGGAAGCTACCGGTCTATCCGGAGCCCCTGGTAGCCCCCAGATCCCCGTCCACGGAGCTGGTCCTCCCCCAGCGCCGATCCCCTACGGGTCCCCAGCCTGCCCTTGCTTACCTGCTCGGGGTGCCCGACTACCCGTCAGTGGTGGCCGCGCCTGCCGCCCGCGCCGACCCCAGCCCCTGCCCCTGCCGCCGCGACCGCCATCCGGGCCGCCTGGGCCCGCGGCGCTCGGGGGGGCCCGGGCCGGAGGGGGCGGCCGCGGGGGGGACGCGGCGCGGGCCGGCCCATGGCCCCCCCCCGGGCTCGATCAGCCGCGGGCTGCGGCCAACCCGGCCGGGCTGGGGCTGGGGCTGGGGGCGCCCTGGACGGCCCGCGGCTCGGAGGGCGCAGAGCGCGGGGGCGCACGGACGGCGCGGGCGGCCTGAGCGCGCGGCGCTGGGCTCCGGGGCTGCTGCGCGAGGGGCCCGGGCTTTCGGAGCGGCTCCACGGCGCGCTCTCCCGCCGCCTCCGCCGCTCCCGCCGCGGACGGCTTGGCCGTCTCCGGGCGGGGGGCGGGGCTGGGGGCGGGGCCAGGGGCGGTGGCTCGGGTTTCCCGGGACGGGAGCCGCCCCCGCCCAAGGCGGGGGCCGGAGGAGCGCAGGTGGCTGGGGTGCAGGGGCCACAGCGCCCCCTCTAGAAGGTAATCTCCCCGGGCCCCCGGAGACCACGGCGGTGCCCCTTTAGGAAAGCCAGCTCCCCATGACGCCGCCTCCCCAAGGGCCCCCTTCTGGGATAAGACGCACAGCGCCCCCGACGCCAGTATCCGCGGCCTTGAGCGCCCCACGCTCTGGTGAGGATCTGATTTTACTGCCAGACTCCTGGGTCCTGCCTGGTCCCCTTTCGGAAAGCAGAGTCCCAAGAAGTACCCTCACCAAGGAAGCCCCTCAAGGGAGCCCCGAGCAGCGCCCCGCTAACTAGCTGTTTCCCACTCCTATTCCAGAGACCCGGTCAGCGCATCTTCCAAAAGTCTGGGGCCCCGAGAAGCCCCTCCCCAGATTCTCCTCGGGGGAATTAAGAGCTCCAGCACTACCCCAGACGGCGGTTACAACGGCTACAGTCTCCTCTCACCCCGCTGAAGATTGTGGGGTCTTCCTAGTCCTGCCCCAGGTCCTCTTTTTAGAAAGCTAAAGAAGCCCCCGGTGACAAAGCCATTCTAGAGAACTGAGACTCGAAGTTTTTTCCTAAGACCGTAAGTGATACCCTGAGACTGATGATACCCGCTGCCCACAGAGCCCATCACCAAGGGCCAGTTCTCCCCAGTCTGGCCTCAGAGCCCTGCGGGGGATCCCATCCCCGGCTCTCCACCGCGCTCTCTGGGTACCAAGACCCCGCGTTGCCCCTCCCGCCAGCGCGCCCAAACCCACCGGGCCCCCTCCCCGACGGCTCCGCGTTCCTAAAGCGCCCCCTGGCGGCCCCAGCCAACTGCGGGGTGGGTGGAGTGGGCGGGGCTGGAACCGCCGTGGCCCCGCCCCGCCGCGGCCTAGTTACCGAAAAACACCCTCCCTACAACCCCGCCCTCGGCCTCCGCGACCGGCTTTTTCCCGCGCGCCGCCTGCGTTCCTGGGGCCCCGTGCTCTGGTTTCTCTCTACTGCCGCCTGATTTCCTGGGGCCTCCTCGCTCCCGCACAGGCCGCCTGCCTTCCTCTGGTCCCAGACGCCCTGGGATACGTCTGGCTATTAGACCTTCCTAGGACCAGCGTCCCGTCTCCACGCCCTCAACGCGCGTACACACACACACACACACACACACACACACACACCCCCAAGGGGCCTGTACAACTTGCACTACAACGCAGTGTAGGCGGTGACAGGAGACACTCAGGCAGTCTCACTTCCTGTACTCGGGCTCATGCGGCTGGGGGGACGTCGGGGTCTGCGCACAGCCCCCAGGAAGGAGTCCGCCAGGACGTGAGCTTGTGGGTAGGCTGGGGGCAGAAGGATGAGCAGGTGTCAGAGAAGTGGCGGCGTCAGAGCTGCCTGGTCCTGGTCCAGGATGGGAAGGACAGGTGTCTGCTCTATGCAGCCTTGGGCCCATCCTTCTTGAATGTGCCTCAGTTTCCCCATCTGTAAACGGGTATTATGCGTAGATTCTAATAGGGTTGTGGTAGAGACTGAGTAAGTAAATAGGAGTGACCATCCCTGGCTTGTGGTGAGCGAGGCCCACGCCACCAGTGTCTGCCGTCATTGGTGTCACCACATGGTCCCAGTGACATCCTGGCCGGAAGAGAAGGGTACGGTCCCTGCGGCCTTTCACACACAGATGCCCAAATCTTTGGCCCAGGCAGGCTCCAGCCAGCGCCATTCTTATTCTCACACACACGGGGGCACACGGATGTCCCACAGCATCTCTAACACACACAGAGCGGTCACAACGACCCACGTCCTTGCCAAGGACAGGCATGGATGCACACACACACACACACACACACACAGAGCACATTCACACAGGAGCCCACCGGCCCTCCAAGCAGCCCCTTGGTTGCTCATGTCCGCTCACGCACTCTCGGTGGCTTGCCCTGCACTCCCATGCCTCCTGGCGCCAATCTGCGCCGTTAATACACACACCGTGCGGCCCGCTCCACACCCACTGCTGGGACACACGGCCACGCGGAGACAGCTCCCGCCCCTGCCGTGTGCACACACACAGCCCCCACGCAAACGTTCCACACAGTCACTCGTGGCGCACACGCCCCCAAGGGTGCAGTACACACCCCACAGCCACCCAAGCGCAGGGGCCTCGGAGACACGATCACGCGTGCACACAAGCACGCACACACGTGTGAGGCCAGTCTGGGGGGTACAGCCCTCTGCACACAGGCGGCCCGGCCAGGAGCCCATCCCCATGCACCCAGCCACCATTAAGCTGTCACCAGCGGCCCCTGGCCACCTCCCACTCACCCCACACTGCCGGTAGCCCCCTCCCCACCGTGGCTGGGGCTGTGGGGGTGGGGGCGTGCAGACGCGTGGGGTG
Source organism: Mustela nigripes (assembly GCF_022355385.1). Classification (NCBI taxonomy): domain Eukaryota; kingdom Metazoa; phylum Chordata; class Mammalia; order Carnivora; family Mustelidae; genus Mustela; species Mustela nigripes. The sequence goes on along the minus strand of NC_081558.1, from coordinate 4,026,828 downwards.
CAGGACACACACATGTGCCCACCATGTGGATGCTCGTAAAATGGTTGCCCGGGCAACAACGACTCAAAAACCCTCAGGGCTTCCTCTGGGGTGGGGAGGGCACCAGGGTGAGGCTGCGGCCAGGCGACACGGGAGGCTGGAGGTGGGACACCACCACCCTCCACCGCGGCCAGAGACCCCATCACACTCAGGCCCCCGGGGAACCCTGTTGCGCTCGGGGACAGCCCCACGTGGTCACAGGAGACACATGTCCATGGCGTCCCGACACCACCACATGCTGCTGCGTCACCTCTGGACGCTGTCACCAACCCACAGACTTTGTCACCCCCTGGACAGGCGGTGACAGACACCCTGTCGCACCGGTTGACTCACACAGCAGCTGGGGACTGGGGCGCACGCAGACACGCCCACCCTCTGGCCCCCGCCCCCCTCACAGGAGCTGTCTGGGCCCGGCTGTCTGGGAGGCCACGGGGATTCGGGGGCTGGTTCTATTTGCAGGAAACACGGGTATTTACAATGCTTTATTTTTAAACCCTCCTTCTCCCAGACTGTGGCTGCTGTGGGGCGGGGGTGGGTGGAACAGAGCCTTGAGCCTCCCCTGCTTCTAGAGCAGCCCGAGGGTTGTGCGGGGCTGTGTCTCCCCAGCGTGCAAATAGGCACAGAGAAACTGAGGCCCAGTGTGGAGTAGGGGGCGTCTGTGGGCCACATGGCCACTGTGGCCGATTTGAGCCTGCTGGCCCTGGGGTCAAGGCCAAGGTAGGGGTGGGACAGCGCAGGTGCACCCAGAGCCCAGGCCCTGACACCTGTCAGCCCTCCATGGTGTTTGCCTGGAAATTAGTTCCGCTCCCTCGATGCCTCCTCGGATGTCCCCCAGCTCCCCTGCCAGGTAGCTCCAGGCAACGCCCCCGCCCCTGCAGTGCTCTGTGCTCACTTGGCAGCTGTGAAACCTGGGGATCAGAGAGGTCAAGAGGATGGCCCAAGGTCACGGAGTAGGGGAAGAGGCTCAAACCGGGGCTGGATGATTCCAGAACATTCAGCCATGGCCATAGCTCCTCCTTCAGCCCTGACCCCCCAGGCTGGCCCCCCTGCCCTTGCTGCACAGTCATGGCTCCCAAGGGGAGTGCTCTGTTCACTAGTGGAGGCCCAGGCAGAGCTTCTGGGAGGCCAGGGGCCGGCGGCCAAGACATGGACTTGGCCGGTGGAGAAGTTTCCATCTTAGCACCAGGAGCTGGTCCAGGCTCTGCAGGCCCCGGGCTGTACCTCAGGACCCCCAGGAACCAGCACCGCAGCAGGGGAGGTGGCCGGGAGCCCTCTGTGTCTTCTGCCTCTCCTGCACCCACCCCCAGCATCTCCATATTCAACATTGCTCCACTCCACAGTGAGCTGGTCGCCGAGATGGCTGGGCCTCTTGGCTCCTCGGGGAAATTGCTCCCACAGCCGTTCTGTGCCCAGTGCAGACCCTCAGGGACTAGCAGTGTCGCTCTCCTGTGGAGAAGGGAAAGGGCTTGCCAGGGGTCACTGGGACAGCTCAGGAATGCCAACTGCCAGCCAAGAGTCTCCCCTAAAGTGGGCTTCAGTTCTCAATTTAACAACCTGGCCCCAAGCTGGAGGATGCTGAGCAGAGAGAAGCCTCAGCCCCGATGGGAGACCCAGCCCAGGTCAGAGAGAGGGCCCGGGGGGCCAAGAGGAGCTGGTGGCCTCGGCCAGCATAGGGCCCTTGAGGCCTGTGGGCGGCGGGAAGGAGCTGGCCAGTTCCAGGCGAGGGAGGATGGGAAAAGCAGGGCCGGCGGCCATCCCCATAGGGCCATTTGCAGCCACAGGCCACAGGTCGGGGGCCCTCTCCCTGGGGGCCCTCTCCCTGCAAGGTGGGAAAGCCATCAGGCCAGCCCAAGGGAGTCAGGGCAGCAGGGCAAGCGGCCGGGCAGGGCCTGGGCGGGGGGGGGGGGTTGGGGGGCACATGTGGGGCAGGGCAGGGGCTCACACAGGCACAGCCAGCCACACCCCCACACACAAAAGCCACAGATGTGTGCACACTGCCACACACACACACACACACACACACCAAACACAGACACACATAAACACGTGCACTCAGAAACACAATTATATTCACCCCCCCCCCCCCCGAATCAGACACACTCCCCAGTCACATAGCACAATAGATGCGTATACACCATCACACGTGCAAAAACCATAGACACTTACAACACACACACACTCACACACGCAGCAGCCCCAGCTGCCAAGGCTCACGGGTGCCCTGTGGCACGCCCCCCCCCCACAGCACCCTGGCTCTTACCACCCTCCGCCCAACCCTGCTGTCTCACGTCCTTGGCCTGGGCTGCCCTAATCCCTGTCTCGTGTCCTGAAGCCAGGAGATAAGGGGCAGCTGCAGCCCCAGATAAAGGAGGCGCAGCCACAAATCCGGGGTGGCCCCGGCAGAAACGGGCACTGAGCCCGGGCCGCACCTGTCCTGCTGCTGCCTCCCCATCCGGCCTGGCTGCCTGGCTGAGAGGGCCAGTGAGGGCAGGGGAGACAGAGACACAGGGAGGGAGCAGGGAGACAGAGAAGAGAGACTCAGAGGGAGAGAGGAAGGCAGAGACCAAAGGAAGCAGAGGCAGAGGGAGAGAGAGAGAGAGAGAGTGAGTACAGGCAGCGCCTTCCCCAGGCCCTGCCTCCCGCCATCTGAGTGCCTCAGTGTCCCCACTGGCACAGGGTTCCCTGGGACACCTGCCTCCTTTCTGTTTCTCCGAATCAGTCAAGATAGGGCATTCAGAGGACAACTCAGGCCTGGTTCAGGGTGGGGGGGGCATCTTCCTGAGTGTCCCCACGTTCTCCAGGGTGACACCTGGGACGTTCTCATCCCCCTGCCACAGCCTCAGTGAAGGCAGGGCTCCCTAGAGCAGGTCCTGGCCCCTCTGGGCCTCAGTTTCCCAGCCGTGGTAAGATGCACTCAGCATTCCTTGGGCACCTCCTGTGGGCTGGGCCTGGTCCTGGGTGCTGGGGACACAGAGTGACTGAGGTGGACCAATTCCCCCCCTCTCTGAACTCAGTACAGTGGGGAAGATGGCATGTGGCCAGGTAGCACCAGCATGGTGAGGGCCAGGATTCCCAGGGGATGTCTGGATGGCTGCCAAGGCTAAAGAGGACCGTATCCCCAGTACGGGGCAGTTAGAGAGGTTTCTGGAGAAGGATGGTGGGGGAGGAAGAGGAGGAGGAGGAGGAGGAGGAAAAGGAGAGAACTAGAGGGTGAGTGGAGATTGGGAGCAGGGAACAGACTTCTTGCAAGAGGGAACAGCACATGCAAAGGCGGAGAGGTACAACTGCCTCATGGAATGTCTGGAATGAACTTGGTATTTGAGTTTAGGGTGTGGGGGGTGATGAGGAATGAAACGGAAGGCAGCAGGGGCTAGGAACTGTAGGAACTTGGGGGCCGTGGTACAGGGCTGGGGCAGTAGGGAGACATGGAAGCATTGGGAGCAGGGGAAACACCATGGTCAGATTTGTGCCTGGAAGTCTGGGCTTTGGGGGGAGGATGGAAGATTGAGGCCCAGAAGTTGCTAGGGGGTGTGATGGGAGAAGGGATGGACTAGAGAGAGACTCTGAAGGGCAGGTGGTCAGGACACAGGAACCCACAGGCTGTGGGGAGAGGGGCAAGGTGGGGAGGCTGATGCCCTGGTCTCTGGCTCAGGGCGGGTCGGCAGTCCCTGGGCCAGGGACCTCTGAGATCCATGGATTCAGGTGGATTGGGGATGAATGCCTGCTCCCTCTGCACAAAGTCAGAGCAGAATAAGTGAGTTAATGGAAAGGGCTTAGACAAAATTGGTGCTCAACAATTGTTTAGCTACTGGTAAACAATTAATACTACACCATTATAATAATAAGCAATTCATATTGCATCATTGGTATTAATGTTGTCAGTGGCCAATCCAGTCATACCCCTTTCCCCCGCTTACAGGAGGCCCTCCTTGATTGCCTCACACAGAAAATACAGGCCATCGCAAGGCAGACCCAGGGAGCCCTTAGAGGCCCAGAGAGGGGAGGCTATGTTCAGACAGCCCTCTGCGGGCCTCAGTTTCCCTTTCTATCCAGCTGCCTCCCCGGAGGGGCCTGGGTGCCGTGGGACGGTGGGGGAGACTCCAGGTGGAACCTCAGAGGGCAATGGGACCGGCAGTCTAGGAGGAAGGAGGGAGCTCGGGCCCCTGGAGGTGGGCACGCACAGCCGGGCACGACGTCTCCCGAGACTGGACGCCGCAGGTCCTCCGTTTATCCCCGGACTGTCCTACAGAGGGCAGCCGAGGCCAGCGCTGGGAGCCAGTCCACTCCCCCGCGAGCTCTCAAGGGCAGGGTGCCGCCTGCTGTCGTCGCGGGGGCTTGCCCGGCGTCTAGGACCGCCTCCGGCACGCAGGCTTTCAACTGTCGATAATGCCCCGCAAAAAGTGAAGTTTAAGCTTTTTTTTTTTTTTTTAAGCCCCCGTTTTAAGGTTCTTCGAATACTCTTGTGGGTGGCAGCGGGTCAGAAGAGGCACGGACCGTTTCGCTGTACCAACCTTAACGGCACCGAGGCTCCACCCCACCCAGGCTCCGCCCCCTTACGTAGGCTCGCGAACAATGGCGTCACTCGGAGCGCCCCGGGCATGCGCGTTTCCCCAGCCCGACGGGAAGACGCTCTCGCGACCCGGAAGGCCTTCCCGCGGCTCTCCAAAGCCGGCGTGAGGGGGGCTGATGGCGGAGGGAGCGGCGGAGACCCCAGCAGACAGTGGTGGCGGCGGCAGCGGTTCGGGAGCCGGCACACCGGAACCGGGGGTGGCACCCATTAAATCTCAGTGAGTCGCCGGGGCCGGGGTAGGCCCTCACGAGGCCTTCCCGGCATCTACAGGCGGTGCACGCCGGGTGGCGGGGCAGCGGCCCAGGTGGGAAGCTCGCAGGCTCTTCAGCCTGGGCTGGTTCTGCACCCGCAGGGTCGGAGCTGACAGCGCACGTTGGGGGCTGTCACGTGTGCGAAGGACACCACGGTGCTTGTAGGGGCGCGCAGGGTTGGAGGCTGGGGCCCCCAGTGCATGCTGGGGACTGTAGTCCGGGCGTGTGGCGGGAGTGGCGCTCGTGCACCTGCCGCTAGTCTCAGCTACGGGCAGGGACTTGGGTCTGAAGCGAGGGCCGTGGGGCATGCTGGGGAATGTGGCCCTGTTGCAAGGCATGCGGGGACATGTAGTTTTCTCAAGCCGAATGTGGTCGGGGATATTCTTGCTGTTTGAGTGTGGCTGGGTTCTCTGGGCAGTGAGACCCAGGGACAAAATTTAGGCTCTGTCTGTGGCCTTGAGACGCGCCCCGACTGGCAGCTGGCCGCTTCTAGGTGGTGTACTCCCCGTCAGCAGACGCACCTAAGCAGAGACAGGTGTTCTCGGTCCCTTTCCCCAGTGTCCCTTGCGTCTGAGCTGGAGAAGGGGTTCCTTCCACAAGCGCTCTTCCCGCTGCCTCTCTGCTGGCAGGTATCTCACCACCAAGGAGCAGTTCCACGAATTCCTGGAAGCCAACGGGCAGGAGAAGCCCAGCCGGGGAGTCGAGGCAGGAGACCCCGGTGGCAACGACCCGGCCGAACCTGAGGCCAAGCGCATCCGACTGGAGGATGGGGAGGCGGGGGAGGCGGCCGAACGCGGGGACAAGCCGAAGGTTCAGAAGAGAGTCCGGGGCCAGAACAAGGGCCGGCCCCACATGAAGCCCACCCACTACGACAAGAATAGGCTCTGCCCCTCCCTGGTCCAGGTGAGTGTAGTTGTTGCTTGAAAGTCCTCGCGACCTTCCGTCTCAGCCTCTCGGCTCCCCATTCAATCCTCCGGAAGCTGGGACGTTAAGTGTTGCTGTCCCCATCTCGTCCCTGAGTAAACTCAGACTTGATGGGTTCCTGACTTGCCCTGGGACACCCACCAGCAGGGGAGGGCCTCTCACCCAGGCTGCCTGGCTGGCCCGGCGTGCCCCGATCCTTCCTCGTGGCCTCTTGGTTCCCACGCAGGAATCAGCAGCAAAGTGTTTCTTTGGCGACCGCTGCCGCTTCCTGCATGACGTGGGCCGCTACCTGGAGACCAAGCCTTCAGACCTGGGCCCCCGCTGTGTGCTTTTTGAGACCTTCGGCAGGTGTCCCTATGGCGTGACCTGCCGCTTTGCCGGGGCCCATCTGGGACCCAAAGGCCAGAACCTCGTGCAGGAAGAGCGGGTCCAGGCCCCGCCGGTCCGCAATGGCCTGGACAAGGCCCTGCAGCAGCAGCTGCGGAAGCGCAAGGTCCGCTTTGAGCGCGCGGAGCAGGCCCTCCGCCAGCTGAGCAAGGGCCACCTGCCAGGCCCCTCCCCGGAGGCCGCGGTCCCCAACGTCTCGGGGGCCGAAGGTGCCCCTGGACAGGACAGCGGTGACACCCAGCAGGCCCTCCTGGAGCCAGCTGCTGATGCCCCAGTCAGTGGCTCGGGGCGGACCTGTGGACCCCTGACAGATGAGGATATAGTCCGGCTGCGGCCTTGTGAGAAGAGGAAGGTACGTGTTCGGGGCTTCCTGCTGAGGGTGCTGGGAGGGTGGGGGCAGAGGGTGCTGGGAGCATGGGGGCTGAGGGTGCTGGGAGCGTGGGGGCAGAGGGTGCTGGGAGCGTGGGGGCAGAAAGAGCCAGACGCACCCCCCCAGCCCCAGAGAGTTGGGGCTGGGCGGGAGGGAAAGGGGGAGGGAGGGGAAGTGTTCCTGGAGGAAGGGGCATCGGGCCTGCGGTTTTGACGGTTGGGCAGAGACGGCAGCAGAGGTGAAGACGGAGTGGTCTTCGCACAGGGATCCGTTGGCTCGTGCGGAGGCCCAGAGGACGACTGCGGGCGGGGTGGGGAGCAGGGAGCTCCAGAGGCCTGGCGAGCCCCCCTGGGTTTTGTTTTGCTGCAGCTGGACCTCAGCGGCAAGCTGTACCTGGCCCCCCTCACCACGGTAGGTCAGCCCGGCAGGGCCCTGTGTGTGCCCATCTGGTGGGTTTTGGGGCTGCGATCGGCGTCCGGGGTTCTTGCCTGCTGCCCCTCACATGTGCCCATGGCCCCCAGTGCGGGAACCTGCCCTTCCGGCGGATCTGCAAACGCTTCGGGGCTGACGTGACGTGCGGGGAGATGGCCGTGTGCACCAACCTGCTGCAGGGCCAGACGTCTGAGTGGGCCCTGCTCAGACGCCACCCCTGTGAGGATGTCTTCGGCGTGCAGGTCGGTGCCGCCCCAAGGGGAGGGAGGCGGGAGGGACAGAAGGGCTCTCGGCTGGCTGCTCATCCTGGGGCGGGTTCGGGGTTGGAGCTCCCTGACCGCAGGCCTGACTCAGTCACTCCCAGACCCGTCTTGCCTCAGCCGTGGGCTCAGGGGCTGACCCGATGCCCCTTTGCGGGTCGGTGAGACAGGGAGGGCCCCTGACCGGATCCCCACGGTGGGCAGGGCCAGCCTGGGCCGGCCCCTCACTCCCTGCTCCGCCCCCGGCCGCAGCTTGAGGGCGCCTTCCCTGACACCATGACCAAGTGCGCCGAGCTGCTCAACCGCACCGTGGACGTGGACTTCGTGGACATCAACGTTGGGTGCCCCATCGACCTCGTGTACAAGAAGGTAGGAGCTCTGCAGCCCTGGACCTCCATGGTGTGGGCGGGGATGGTAGCCTGGGACCCCATCCCAGGCTCTTGCCTGAGTGTCTGGGGGACCCGTGGGCGCTGCTGCGCCCTGGTTTCCCCCATTTGGCTGGCGCCGGCAGAGAAGGGTGGCAGGCCCGGCTCGCATTCCGCCGTCCCTTGCTCCAGCCCCCACTTTCTCCCAGGGCGGGGGCTGTGCCCTCATGAACCGCACGGCCAAGTTCCAGCAGATCGTCCGCGGCATGAACCAGGTACGCCCTCTGCCCCACTGCCCTCCCCTGCCCCTGCCGGCCCAGGTCCCGCTGACCGCTGCCGCCCCCCGCAGGTGCTGGACGTGCCGCTGACCGTGAAGATCCGCACCGGCGTCCAGGAGCGCGTGAACCTGGCCCACCGCTTGCTCCCTGAGCTGTGGGACTGGGGCGCGGCCCTGGTCACGGTGGGTCTCGGGGCACGGAGGGCGTGGGGGCCCCCACTGGAGCGCGCGGTGGGCGGCCCTTCCTAACGGTCTCTCTCTCCCCGCTCCTTCCTCCTGCTCTCTGGCTCTCCCTCCGTCTCTGTCTCCGTCTGTCTCTTCATCTCTCTGTCTCTCTCTCAGCCCGTCCCTCTTGGTGTCTCTGGGTCTCTCTCTCTGTGTCTGATCCTCCACCCCCCGGACCGGCTCTCCCTCCCCGCGCGTGGCTTCTCCTTCAGCTCCACGGCCGCTCCCGGGAGCAGCGCTACACCAAGCTGGCCGACTGGGGGTACATCGCGCAGTGTGTGACGGCAGCCAGCCCCATGCCGCTGTTCGGTGGGTCCCCCGCCCCCACCTGGGACCCTGCCCTGCCCCCGTGGGCATTACTGGGCTGCCAGAAGCTCCCCCAGAGCTCCCGCCTGCCCCCGGCTCCCTGAGACCCCGCCTCTGTCCCTCAGGAAACGGGGACATTTTGTCGTACGAGGATGCCAACCGCGCCATGCAGACTGGCGTCGCAGGGGTGATGATCGCTCGGTAAGGGCGCTCTGTGCCTGGGGCGCTGTGAAGAACCGGCCAGCGCCGGTTCTCCTCCCTGCTCGGTGTCACTGGCGTGGCTCTGCTGGGGGGCGGGGGGTGGGCAGCGGACCTCTGTGCTCTCAGGGGTTGGAACTCTTGGGCTTTGAAGGTTGGCTGAGCCTGGCGGAGCGGCAGGGCCCCGGAGCCCTCCAGCCCAGCGCTCCCTACCCCACTCCCAGGGGTGCCCTGCTGAAGCCGTGGCTGTTCACGGAGATCAAGGAACAGCGGCACTGGGATATCTCGTCGTCCGAGCGCCTGACCATCCTGCAGGACTTCACGCAATACGGCCTGGAGCACTGGGGCTCGGACACGCAGGGCGTGGAGAAGACGCGCCGTTTCCTCCTCGAGTGGCTGTCCTTCCTGTGCCGGTGGGTGCAGGGCCATGCGCGGGCTGGGGGGGTCCCGTGGGGGGGGCGGCCTGGCCTCACCCCTGCGCCCCACCTGTAGGTACGTGCCCGTGGGCCTCCTGGAGCGGCTCCCACAGAGGATCAACGAGCGGCCACCCTACTACCTGGGCCGCGACTACCTGGAGACGCTCATGGCCAGCCAGAAGGCGGCCGACTGGATCCGGATCAGGTGCCGGGAAAGCGAGGCGCTGGGCTGCGGGAGGCCGGGGGGCCCCTGGGCCGCGGGCCTGACCCCGCCCTGTGCCCTCTCCACAGTGAGATGCTGCTGGGACCCGTGCCGCCCAACTTCGTCTTTCTGCCAAAGCATAAGGCCAACGCGTACAAGTAGCCGCGGGCTGGGGAGGGGGCGTCTGAGGGGGGCCCCAGCGGGGCCTCCTGCTGCATGAAAACACAATAAATCTTATTCTTTTAAAACCCAGGCCTTTCTGTGACCCCAAGGCTTCCCTGTCCCACTCTGGGGTTTTGTCCCCATGCAGGGCCGACCCTCTCTCCAGCACGTAATTGTCCTTTCTCATTGACAAGAGTCTCCCAGTCGCCCCCATGGGCCCAGCCCTGTGCTGGCCACCACGGCTCCCCAGAGCGGCTTTACCCACCAAGAACGTGCTAGGCGCTCACGAGGCAGGGGCCTTGGCCTACGCAGGTGTGGATCAGGGCAGGCTGCCTGGAGGAAGGAGCCCTAGAGCTGCCCAGAGCATGGAGGCAAAGGCAGAAGGCGGCAGACTGAGTTCAGGGTCTGCCCCGCTTTCTGTGAGGCCTGTCTCTGACTGCCTTGGTTTCTCCCTCTGCCCCCTGCCCCCCCACCCCCTGATACCCGGAATCCCAACCAGTGGGCGGGCCACAGCCTGGAACCCGCTGCCCACAGTAACCAGGCAAACAGAACTCGGCAGGACTGAGCCTGCTCTCCGGGTGGGCTGCCTGTGCTCCCACCTGCTGCCCCCCCGGCCTGCCCAGGCTGGCGCCCCTGCCTCCCCATGCAGCACCCCAAACCCTTCTATGCGCCTTCAGCTCCCCAAGAAGGCTTCAGCCCCCGGGGCCTGGATGGCACCGAGGGGTCAGGCAGCCAGCCTGCTCCCGCCTGCACGGAGCCGCTTCCTGCTGTGGGTACGAGTCGGAGGGTGTCGGGTGTGGTGGGTGTCGGGGTCCCCAAGGGGGTGGGGCCCAGGGCTCAGGACCCCGCCCAGCCACCTGCTTTTGTCCACAGGCTCCTCCAACCTCTATCAGCCCCCAAACCCGGAGAAAGAGGTGTTTCCAGGCCCTCCGGCAGGTACCAGCCTCCCCCCAACCCTTGATGGGGATTTGGGGGTGGGCAGGAGGGGTCGGGGCCTGTCCTGCCCATGCCCCTGGCCCTAGGTGGCCCCCAAAAGGTAAGGCCTATGTCTCTGGTCCCTCAAGTAGGCCTTCAGGGGCAAAGCCTATGCCCACCGTTCCCCGGACAGGTCCCCAAAACAATACCCAGGTCCCTGACTCCCAGATGGGTCCCCCAAAGCGGGATCTCTGTCCCCATTCCTCAGATGGCCCCCCAGGCCAGGTGCCTATCCCCTGTCCCACAGATGGGCCCCCAGGGTTTGGGCTCTGCCCCTCCCCTCCTCTAGCCTGTACTCCTGGCCCCAGCTGGGGCTCAGAGCTCCTCTCAGGGTGCCCCTCCCTGGCCTGCAGGTTTCCAGATGGCACCCTGCGGGTGCTTCTTTGACCCCCGCATCTACCGAATCGAGTGGGCCACCACCGACTTCGGCCAGTCGTCCCTGTACAAGCTGACGGCAGTGGGTGGTGGGGGACCCCCTGGGGGTCCGGCTGGGGGTCCCGCCTCTCCAGGCACCTACCTCCTAGAGCCCCAGCACTACCTCAAGGCCCCCGTGCCGGCCCCACCGCCCCCACCATACCCACACTACCAGCCGCTGCCTGGGGGCCCCCAGTACCTCATGCCCTACTTCCCCCCCGAGGGGCCTGGGCCAGAGGCTCTGGGCTTTGTGGGTGACGGGGGGCCCCCCGCCTACATGGAACTGACCCCGCCGCCACCCCCGGCCCCGCCCCCACCCCCTGTGCCCAAGGAGAACAAGCTGCCTCCCCTGGTCATCACGTTCCCCACCGAGGCCGTGTTGCCCCCTGGCGCCTATGGCCACCTCAAGGGCCGCCTCAGTCAGTTCCACGGGCCCAGCGAGCCGCTGGCCTCCCACTCCAAGGAGCAGCCGGGTGGTGGCGCTGGGCCGGCCCTACTGTACCTGCCCGGCCCCGGGGAGCCCAAGGTGGCGGAGGCGGAGGCCGCCCCCCTGGGGGCAGGCGAGGCCAGGACCCCCGAGGCAGCCAGGGCCTTCGTGCTGCCCGAGAAGGTGCTTCTGGAAGACGCCATGAAGCTCTTCGACTGCTTGCCGGGCAACGCTGAGCCTGATGGGTCCCCACGCAAGGCCCCCGGGCCAGCCCTGCCGGACAGCGGGGGCGGCGGGGACGACTCATCCAGCGACATCCGCTCGCTGCACCTGCCGGACGAACTGCTGTCCTTTGACTACAGTGTGCCCGAGATCCTGGACACCGTGTCTAATGTGGACTACTTCTTCAACTTCAAGGCCTTGGATGAGGAGCCACCACCCCGCCCGGGGCCCCCCGTCGCCAACACCGCGGCCCCCGCGGCACGACCCGAGCTGCCTGGCAAGAGGAAGGCCGGCGCCTCGTCCGCCAGAAAGGGCAGGCAGGGGGGCAAGGGCAAGCAGGCTGCGGGCCCGGCCAGCGTCGCCCCGTCGGGGCCCAGGCAGGACCTGGGAGCCGCCCCCCATTAAAATGGATTTGACCGCTCAGCTCACTGTCGGCTTGGTGGCATCGGGGCCCGGGGACAGCAGGCTGACGCTGGACGTGGAGGACGGTCCCCTCCTGCAGCGCAGCGGGCCCGGGGTCACACGGGAGGGCCCAGCAGGCCCACAGCACCTCCCGGGTGAGCCGGGCAGCCCTACCGTCCCGAGGAGTCCTGAATCCCTCCTTTCCACGCCCCAGACAGTTGGGAGTCCGCCAGCAGAGACGGGGAAGGGGGGCTTCTGCAGGGTGGCGAGACACTGTCCGCACTGCACGCTAAGGACCTTTCGCCCAGGTGTTTGGTGGGGAAAGGGTTGCCGGGGAGGGCCAGGAAGTGGCCTGGGGTTGAGGCCTCCCCTCCCCCACACGCCTACCCCAAGCTGCTGCTCTCCCCCCTGCAGAGGACCAAGGGGCCCTCCCGCCCCAGGCCCTGGGCTGGGTCCCTGGGGCCTTCGTGGTCGGACTCTGCTGGGGTAGAGCCCCCCGGGGTGGCAGTCGGTAGCGAACCCGGGACTTCCTGTCTGCGGAGCTCGGCGCCGGGAGCCTGCTGGGCTCACCTCATCCGCTCGGCACAGCCTGCCCCGCCCGGCCCTGTTCTGTGCCCGGCTAGGGGAGCCTGGAGCCCGCTGCCCTTCCCTTCCTGCCCAGCTCCCCAACCCCCGCGGCCACGATCGGGGTACTTTTGAGATTAAAGCCAAACGCGCTTGACGAAGGGAAGGCCCTGGCGAAAGACGTTGGCAAATGGGCTTGGTTTGCTCGAAGGTCCATGCGAACGTTAGCGGTCGGCCTAACGTGGAGAGTGGCTGCCGTCCTGCTCACCGGCCAGGGTGGGCTCCCTGCCCCGTCAAGGTCACGCTCCCACGACCGGACTGAGACGGGACTGGGCCACGAGGCGGACCGTGGACTAGACTCACTGAACCTCAGAAGAATCAGGAAACTCACGGGACCACCCGAGTTCTCCCTTGGGATGAGCTGGCCGTCCATGCCACCTGGGAGTCAGAGTGAGGTGGCGGGAGGGGAGGGAACCCCCCCGGACGGCTAGGGAGAGTGCACACGGCTGCGTACGTTGTGTATACGTGCACACACGTGCATAAACACGTGCGCGTTGGTGTATACGTGCTGTGTGTGCAGGTCTGTGTATCTGTAGATGTGTAGACGCGTACACACGTGTTCATGTCCTGGGTAAACACGTGTGACTGTACACACGTTAGGGATGCACGCACACACATGTATCCACGCTACCAAACACCCGTATGTGCGTCCCTGCACACTATGCCTGTGCGCCTTGCCCAGGCACACCCGTGTACATGTGTATGCGGGCATGCCTGCGTCCATGCCATAGGCATGCGTCCATACGTGTGCGTGCACATGAAATCACGCTTCCAAACATTCCTCCGGGGACACAGCAGAGCACACACGTGCGTGTTTGTATACACGGAGGGTTTATGCCCCAGAGACGGACTCCCGGCAGTGGCTGCCTCCTCCAGACACGCCCGCGCCTCCTCGATCGGGCCACGGGGCTGCGGCTTAGGCCTTTCAGGGAACCGCCCCTCTCTCCGTGGGATGCTCCGCTCCCTCACCTCGCCCGCGTCCTGTCGAGGGTCTGGGCTGCCCCGCTCCCAGCACAGGTGCCGCAGGACAGGGGAGCTGCGACAGGACGATGGAAGGTGCCGTGGGGAGGACACAGCACGCTCCTAACACGCGGCACGAACACCGCCACCAGCCGCTTTATAGAACACTTTAAGGCCACGCGGGGCTCCCCCGGTGCACTTAGCACCTGCCTCGGAAACACGCACAGGCCTTTCGGCACCTCCTGCACAGATAAATCCAGAAGCCCTTGAACTTGAGGCCCTTCTCCGTGTGCAGCAGTTTGGGGATGGCGTAGGCCAGCCACACGGACAGCAGCATGACGGCCACGAGCGGGATGATCGTGGCCGCCGCCAGGATGACGGACAGGGGGAAGGCGCCGTGCACGTAGATGCTGAAGGTGGTCTCCAAGTGACAGTAGCTGCAAGGGGCGGGTGGAGAGAGGCCATGGGGCGCTGTCCCGTGGGGCCCTGCCCTTCGCCCCACTGAGTGTGCTAAAACCCACAGAAAGGAGTGCTGGGCCCCGGGTGCTGAGCTGGGATGCCTGGTTCCACTTCCATCCGTTTCAGCTCTTCTCCAGTCCGAGTCTGCTGTCCTCCCTCTGCTGGCAACTGTCCTGTCCTCCCCGGGGTTTCCGGCAGCCCCCTCCTCCTCCGGGGACCGGCTGTCTCCCTGACTCCATGCCCACACTCAGTCTAGAGAGGCGAACTAACCATCCGGCTCCCGAGTGGAAGCAGAGGGCGGGCGTGGTGGGGCCACAGGTGTCCACGAGGTGGGCTGCGAGCACCAGGGCGTAGCAGGCCGGGAGGGAAGGGCACCCCGGGAGACGGGACCCAGGGTAAAGGAGAACTCGCTGGACCCATGGTGCGGACAGAGGAGCGGATGGGACCAAAGGCCGTCCTGTCTCTCTCGATAGGCCACCCCGTCCCCCTGCCCGTTGGCCATCCCAGAGCTGGCCCCCCTAGATCAAGGCGCGGGGTCTCAAGGCAAGTTCTCCAGGTACTTTGGGGAGTGGAGTTCATATCCGTCTAGAGAGGACAGATGTCCCGCACGCACCCCCACAGTGGGAGATGTTGGCAACCCAGGCCAGCACACCTAGAAACCTCTTCGCACACGTGGGTAGTAAATATTGAACAACCAGCTCTAAGGGGAAAGGCTGAATTTGTAGGGTGTGCCGAATCCCATGGTGTAAATTCTCCCACGGTGGCTGATTCCAGGCAACCAAGGGAAAGGCAATTGGCTTGCGAGATCCCTGGAGATGTAAGGGTCTGCACGTGCACTCCACCCATGAGGTGGGGCTTGAGAGGGGCGTGGCCGCCCGCCACGGCTGCCCCCGCCCCCCGGGAACCCAGTGTGGGCTCTGAGTAAGAACTTACTTAGGGAGTGAACAAATGTCATCTAGAACTTCGGATGCCACTCTTCCCAGGGACAGTCTGGGTGCTGGGAACATTGATGTTTATCCAGGACCCGCCCAGGGGAGGGAGAAAAGTGTGCGACCCTCCCCAGGAGAGCCAGTCATCCCCTCCAAAGGTCCCTGGCATGGAGTGATTCACCCCTGTTCACCTGTAGTACGGATCCACGATAGAAATGTAGAAGACGTAGATCCCATTCCTCTGGTCAAAGATAACCTTGTTTGCCGTCGGGCCTCCCAGGATCTGATACGGGACGTTTGGCCATCTCAAGGGGGCTTCATTGTCGGGGTCATGGCAGCTCACATAGTTCTGGGGAGAAGGACAGAGGCATGCCCACTAGCTCCGGGGGCTGGGGAGGGCCGGGCCCGTGCCCACAGATGTACCCCCACTGCAGGCTGCACCCCACCTGCAGCACTGCTCACCCAGCACCCATGGGAGCGAGTCCAGGGCCAAATGCCTGATGGGCGGGTGGTGCATGACCTTGGAGGGACACTGTGGGTGGCTGTCCTCCTGTATCCAGGCCTTGAACCCCCGAATCTGGTGTGAATCAGATGCCTCTATTTCACGTACTCTTGGTGTTATGGCCTGACATGTTCTCCACATACACACACACACAATGAGCCCACCGCCAATGAAATGCTGGAATCCTAAGTCTTAGGGCCTCAGAATGTGACCTAATTCAGAGATGGGGTCTTTTTCAGGTGATCCAGTTAAAATGAGGTTGTTGGGGTGCCTGGGTGGCTCAGTGGGTTAAAGCCTCTGCCTTCAGCTCCGGTCATGATCTCAGGGTCCTGGGATCGAGCCCCGCATCAGGTTCTCTGCGCAGCAGGGAGCCTGCTTCCTCCTCCGTCTCTGTCTGCCTTTCTGTCTACTTGTGATTTCTGTCTGTCAAATAAATAAATAAAAATCTAAAAAAAAGAAAAGAAAAAAGTGGCCCTTAATCCAACAAGTTTCGTGTCCTTATAAAAAAGGGAAATTTGGACCCAGACATGCCTGCGGAGAACATCAGAGGCAGAAATCAGGGTGTGTGTCTACAAGCCCAAGAACGCCGGACATGACCAGGAAAACACCAGAGGCTGGGAGCCTGGAACAGATTCTCATTCACCCTTAGAAGGTACCGACCCTGGCAACACCTTGATCTCAGACTTTGGCGTCCAGAACTGGGAAAGGATCCATCTCTGGCATCAAAACTACCTGGTGTGTGGTGTTTTTGTCACAGAAGCCCTAACTCCCTGGTGCACCTGGGAAGTCTGAAGGTAGAGAGGGCACAGAGCCACCTTCCTGGGGCTTCTCACTGGCGCTACTGCCAAGCATAGCCACGGCGTCAAGAAGTGGTCAGGGGGTACCAGCAGCTTCTCGGCCCAGTCTCCAGGGCCCAGGATATTGTATGAAGGGGAAACACCCTTGAACCCAGCTGCTTGCCCTTAACCAGTACATCGTGCTGCCTCCCTGAGCAGAGTAACTTTGCCCTTCTGCGCTATTTTGGTGGACCCAGATGGGAGGGGGGGCTGGGCTTATAAAAAGCAAAGACAGAAAATGAAAAAGCAAAAAAGTCAAAGTGATGGGGAGCCCAGCGAAGGGTTGGGGCACCTGGGTGGCTCAGTGGGTTAAGCCTCTGCCTTCGGCTCAAGTCATGATCTCAGGGTCCTGGGATGGAGCCCTGCATCAGGCTCTCTGTTTGGCAGGTAGCCTGCTTCCCCTTCTCTCTCTGCCTGCCTCTCTGCCTACTTGTGATCTCTCTCTCTCTCTCTGTCAAATAAATAAAATCTTAAAAAACAAAACAAAACTGAAGGGCTCCTCTCATATGGCATCAGCAAAAACCCAGAAGACATCACGGATACACCATGGGACAGTTGCAACAGAGGGTTAATCTCTCAGCTCTAGAAAGAGCTCTTGACAAATGAGCAAAGAAAAGAAGTGAAAGTGGCTCTCAATCAGAAAAAGGCATGAAGCCCGAAGCCTGGCCTGCAGCAGAAGTCAGGCACATGGAAATGGACAAGTCCATCCTGGGGTGGTACACCTAGCTGGTGTGCTATGGAGAGAGATGCGCGGTGGGAGGCATGTGGCGCCGGCCCAGACTGCGCATGCGTGTACCTTATAACCCAGCCAGCCCTTCCCTGCCTGTAGACAGCTCCCCAGGACAAGGGACCCATGCGGGTGGATGGAAGTGAGAGACTGGATATAGCCCAAGATCATGGGTGTGGCAGCGGCTTAACAGCTTGGAAGCACCAGACTTTGGGGGTCTGGAAGCTTCCACTCTTGGAACCCCAAGCCATGCTGTAAGGGAGCCCAGGCTGCCCTGCTGGGGAGAGAAAAAGCACACAGACAGACAGCCTATCTCCTGCCTAACAGAAGCCCCACACAGGAGAGAACCTTCTCAGACCTGCCAGCTGAAGCCCCCTGCGGGGGGCCACCCCACCCATGCCGCAGGAAAGCACCCTGCTGAGTCGGGCGAGGGTTGTAATGGCCAGTTCTCCATCTTACTGCTCTTCTAGCCTTTCTGCGGGTTCGGAAGTTCTGATTAAAAACCAGAACACAAATGCAGAAGCAATGTCCATGGTGTGGATGGCCACTGGGGTGTATGTTCCCCAAACCCAGGCCTTGCCTACCTCCCCCCACAGGTCGAGGGATGGGGTGAGGGTGGACCCCTGATTTCACCTGTGCCCCAGCACCTAGCAACCCTTGGATCTCAGCCTCGTGGCTGTTAACAGCAACAGGCCCTCCCATCTGTCAGCAGCTCCCTGTGTGGTGGAACCACACAGTGCCCCACGAGGCACCCCTCCTCCGGGTCTCCCTTGGTTTCCTTGGCAGACACATCCCTAAGTTAGCACCGCAACAGGGCCGGTTCTCATACCCATGCCAGACCTCACTTGTCCGTATGTTTTGCCTCTGGCCTCCTCTGGGTCACCTCTGAGCTCCCCCAATACAACCAAGCTCTGTATTTGCCTCTGCTGCTCCCGCTTCATCCCTACGATGTCACTGGCCCCAGGGTCTGCCCAGGAGCTTCAAGCTGGAAACAAGGCAACGCTTGACTCTGCACCTCTCCTCCTACATCATCCTGTCCCTCCCCAGGCCCTACTGGTGGTGTCCCTTTTAGGCACCAAATGTGTCCCCTGCCTCCCCAGATTCATATGTTGAGACCCTAGTCCACAGTGGAATTTGGAGGTGGGTCCTCTAGGAGGTAATTAGGTTTAGATGAGGTCCTGAGGGTGAGAACTGAAAACAGGGTCTCAAAGGAGAGATTTGTATATCTGTGTTCATAGCAACATTAATTAACCAAAATGCCCAACCTCCACTGACAGGTGAATGAATGGTGTCCATCCAGCCAGTGGAGTGTTATTCAGCCTTAGAAAGGAAGGGACTCTGACACCTGCCATGATGCAGAGGGACCCCGAGGACAATGGGCTCAGTGAGAGGAGCCAGACCCAGGTCACATCCACAGGACCCCACTCCCAGGAGGTCCCCAGAGGAGTCCTGTCCACAAAGAGAGGAGACTGGGGGAGCCAGGGCTGGGGCAGGGGGTAGGGAGTCTATGCTTTGTGGGAACAGAGTTCAGTTTGGGGAGATGGAAAGTTGGTCGCAGGACAGTGGGAGTGTGCTTCATGCCCCTTAAAATTATTACAATGGTACATTTTAGGTTGTGCATATTTTACCACAATTGAAAAAATTTTTAAATCCTTAATTTTTAAAAGGGGTTTGGGGCACCTGACTGGGTCAGTCAGTACAGTATGCAACTCTTGATCTCAGGGTCGTGAGTTTGAGCCCCACGTGCGGTGTAGAGCCTACTTTATTAAAAAAAGGGGGGGCACCTGGGTGGTTCAATGGGTTAAAAAAATCCTTCAGGGGGCACCTAGGTGGCTCAGTCAGTTAAGCATCCAACTCTTGGTTTCAGCTCAGGTCTTAATCTCAGGGTTGTGAGTTCAAGCCCCACATTGGGCTCCAAGCTGAGCATGGAGTCTACTTAAAAAAAAAAAAAAAAAAGGTCTTTAGGAGTTAAAAAAAAACCTGGGTCATATAAAGACCACATGAAATGGAAAAAGGAAACTGTTTCTTAGCCTCTAAAGCTCCATTTATACTGACAGAGCTAGCTGCACCTGGTTTCGGTTGCTGAGTGGCTTATAACAAGCAGTCCATCCAGACGTGCTGAAAATGCAGGCATTCAAAATTGCCAATCACTAGGACTGATGGGGAAAAAAGTAAGGGGACCATCTCCCAAATGCACGCTACTCTGAATGACGGCACTCGCGAGAAGAATGCAATACTCCGTATGGGCACAGTCGGAAAATTACAATAAACGCGAACCACATATGGGTGGCTTTCTCTATTTAAAAAAAAGACCAGGGACGTGGTGCTTGTACAGCCTGGCGAGCGCACGGAACCGATCGTGGCAGTGAGCTGCGCGCTTTCACGGGGGTTGTAGGTGAGGTGAATTTCCCTTCAGACTGGGGGTGTGCGGGGGAGCAAACCCATCGTCCGTAAGAAAACACGTGGTCAACTCAGAAGGAGTGTGGACAGAAAGCTTCGGAGGCTCGGGGCTAAGAAAGGAAGCGCAAAAAAAAAGGAGCCAAGGTCGGGGGGCTGCGGGCGCGGGGAGCGAGCGCCACCTGTTGGCCGCGTCGCCGCCCTGCGTCCGCGCCCTTGGCCGTGACTGGGGAGCGCACACCCGCGGGTCAGCGGGCTCGCGGCGGCCCGCGCGGCAGCTCTTCCTGCTGCAGCACCGTGCGCTCGTTTCTCCGTCGTGCAACGCCCCCGCCGTGCCCCGAGCCGCCAGACGCGCACCCCTGGCCGACCAGTCCGCGCGGTCTGACCTCCGGCCCGCAGCCCGCTGCTGGGGCCTGTCTTGGAAAAGGAGTGGACGCTACCTCTCGGTCCCAGGCGAAGGGCCCCCTGTCGCTCGCGGTCTCCATGATGGTGGTCCAGTTCTGCGGCTGGGCCTTGCAGAGCGCCGTCTGGGCTGTCAGGGAGTAGGTGTACGTGAACAGTCCGTGCACCTCCAGCAGGACGAACTCTGTCTCGATGACCTCCTGGAACTTGCCTTCCCGCCACCTGGGACACAGGCGCAGGGCCGGGCTGAGGGGGGATGCGGCGGCCCCCGGGTGTGATGAGCCCATGCTGGGGGCGGCAGGGAAGGCGGTGCTCCCCTCCCCCCAAGCCTCCCCAGGCTGCCACTTTGCGGAGGGAAGCAGCGGCAGGTGGGACAGGGGAGGGCGGGCCGTTTCCCGCTGCGCCTCTCTGCCTCTTAGCTGAAGTCTAGAGCCAAAAACCACCACTTGTAAAGAAATAGATTGATTAGATCATAAGTAAACACACACACACACACACCCCTTCAGGCCTGTCCTCTGACACTTTTCGGAGGCCATCTGCCAACATTCCAAAGGGATATCTTTAGGGCTGTTGATTGGGGTTGTTCTGAAACTCATTTGGGGCACACCGTCTGGGATCTCCTGGCAGGTGGGAGCTCCGGCCCTTCCCCTGGCTGGTCGCATTCCTTGATCTTTACCGTATGGGGGCTTGTGTCCCCCCACGTGGCGGCCCAGAGTTTGGGGATCGATCCCGCATGCCCGGCCCCACAGTCTTGCCAGTGTGTGGGATTAGGGCCACGGGGAGCAGAGACGTGGTGTCCGAATGACCCCGCCTCTTTTCAAGGGTAAGCCGGTTTCTGCTGTCGGGAAGTCAGCAGCAGACCAGACTATTGAGTCTGACGGTCTGCGGGGCACGGAGCTGTGCCCAGGCCGGCACATGCCTTGTATAAGTCAATTACCATTAAGTAAAATGGAATAGCCAGTTCCTGGAGTGCCCTGGCCACACTTGGGAGTGCTCGGGAGCCACATGTGTACTGACTGCAGACAGGGCTGCACGGAAGGATGGAGAACTTCCACTGGGCAGCGCTGGGCTGGGGCAGCAGTGAGGTAGCTCCCTCCCAGGGCAGTGTGGTTCTGGTCTCCCCGGGCCGGGGCTCCAGGGGCCCCACGGGCTGCTCGACCTCCCACGACAGTGTGGAAGCTACGCGCGGTGGGGTGTGCAGGGGCTGTGATGAGGAAAGGCAGCAGAGTCCTCAGAAGGGGGAGTGACGTGAGAGCCATGGGCTAAGTCGTGTCCCCCCAGACTCCCACGTGGCAGCCCTAGCTCCCCATGTGACTGTGTTTGGATGTGGGGCCTTTAAAGGGGTGGTTGAGTATGACCAAGGTCATAAGGGTGGGCCCCAATCTCGGGAGGAGAGGGGAAGCATGGCTGTCTTTGCTCCCTCCACCACCTGAGGACACAGGCAGAGGTGGCCGCCTGTACACCAAGGAGGGAACCTCGGCGAACCCAGCCGTGCCGCCCTGTGACCTTGGACCTCCAGCCTCCTGGACTGTGAGAAAACCAGCGCCCATCATTTAAGTCCTAGTGGGTGGTAAGACATTGCAGGAAGAGGGGGCGCCTGGGTGGTTCAGTCGCTTGGGTGTCCAACTCCTGGTTTCGACTCAGGTCAGGATAGATCAGGAGACCAAGCCCGCATGGAGTCCCCTGGAGCTTCTCGCTCCTCTGCCCCTCCCCCCACTCGTGTGCTTGCTCTCTCTCTAATAAATAAATAAATCTTAAAAGAAAAAAAAAAAAAGACATTGCAGGGAGAGGGCATAGCAAGGGCGGGGCCTAGGGGTGCACTGGGGGTCCAGGCTGTACAGAGAGGAGTGGGGAGGCCGGTGGGGGGGGAGGAGGGAGCGCTGGGGGACGTAGCGGGCGGATTGGAGGGCCCCCCTGGGGTCTTACAGTTCCACCACGGGCTTCCAGGGGTTGTTCCAGTAGACGAGGCTGGGGCAGCCCAGCTTCTCATACTCGTACTGTACCACCAGGTCCTCAAGGGCCTTCTGCCCCTGGAAGTTGGGGTCGTAGGCATCCCTAGGCAGAGACAGGTGGGGAGGCAGCAGAGGGCCATTCAGAGCCATGGACCGAACGACCCCAGGAACCCTGCGGCAGTTAACGTCTCGGGCCCCCTTGGCCGGGGCGGCAAACCCAAAGCCCAGCAGACGGCGGTTGGACTGGAACGTCAACAGTTCCCTATGCCCACAGCCTCCCCCATCAGACTGTGGACCTGCCAAACCTGTGCACTGATGGGAACTGACTCCTTAAACTCTCCCTCTCTCTGTCGGTCTCTGTTTCTGTCCCTCTCTCTGTCTCTCATGGTCTCTTATCTTTCTACGTGTGTCCTGTTTACCTGTCTTTCCTGAGGTCCCGCCACACGCACCCCTCAGTGCCCCCACGAGGTCTGACTGTGGGCTTCCTGGTCAGCAAGCCCAGCAGCGCCAGGACAGGCCTCGGCCGTGAGTGCGGACAGGGGCCTGACCCCTGGCTCGTGTCTGAGGGGCTGTGGTGTGTAAAGCACACGCGTGTCTTCCCGTGCTGGGGGTCGGGGGCTCTCTGTGCCCGGGGGCCAGGCAGGGCCAAGGTCGGCCCCATGCTCTCTCAATGGCACTCAGGACCAGCCATGCCATACAGAGGGTCACCCTGGCCCTCACCCCCTCCCGCCTCGGCTGACGGGGTCTGGCCACCCCGCTTGCTCAGGTGAGCCAGTGCCCAGGCTCCAGGAGCACGTAGGAGGCTGCCAAGATGGCAGCGGGGTGGCCCCATAGCTGGGGGGACCTGGGCTGCGGGTCCTGACACATCGTGCCGGCTCCGGCAGACCCGCACCTCCCCTACCAGTCTGCTTCCCGCCTCAGATTCCCTATAGTCCAGATATCAGTCTAAAAATGATTTCCAGGGCGCCTGGGTGGTTCAGTGGGTTCAAGCCTCTGTCTTCGGCTCAGGTCGTGATCCCAGAGTCCTGGGATCGAGCCCCGCGTCGAGCTCTCTGCTCAGTGGGGAGCCTGCTTCCCTTCCTCTCTCTGCCTGCCTTTTTGCCTACTTGTGATCTCTGTCTGTCAAATAAATAAATAAAATTTAAAAATATATAAAAAAATAAAAATGATTTCCAATTAGCCTTTGGGGCTAGGGGGCAGTCATGGGAAGGAGGGCGTGAACGGAAATCTCGGGCTCACCGCTCAATGACGTAGCTGTAATTGTCCTGAAGGCCCACGGGGTCGAGGATGTTGTTCTGACAGGCTGAGATTTCGCTGTGAGCGACAGAAGATAGTGAGAAGTTCCACGTACCACCGAAAGGATCGTGAATTCTTCCCTGGGACACGTACAGCCCGGCTGGTTTCATTTTTGAGTCCTTTCTTACTTCCAGGCTCAGTCTGCATCTTCCCTGCCCAGAGTCTCCAAGGAGCCCGAGTTCATGTGGGAGAATGATTATCCGAGCCCCAGACCTAGGCGCTGGGTGTCCTGACTCTTGAGACAATCATTTCCTGGATTTTCTTTGTAGCATTGATCCGGGCATGCCTCCGTAGGCAACACGGTTTCTTTCTGCCTGATTTGGGGTTTTAAAGACTAGAATCACGTTGTGTGTGTTCTGTTGTGCTTTCTGTTCCATGTTTCTACAACCCCGTCCAGGCACTTCTGCCTTGACGGTTTGTGTGGCTGGGACAGTCCGTTCATCCAACCACTGTACCTGTTTGTCCATCCTCCTGTTAAGGGATTCGAGCTGGCTTGCTTCCAGCTAGAAGTTATTAGGAATAATACTGCTCAGAACATTCTGGCACCCTGGCCAGTGCTCACGTGCATGACTGGAGTTGCGGGGTCAAATGACGTGCTTTCTAAAGCACCTGAAAAACGTACCTACCCACCCACAAAGTTGGTGCGTTCTGGAGGATACCTGGGGCTCCCCGTGCTGACCAGCCCTTGCTACTGGCCATGCTCTGTGAATTTCACCACGCTGGTGAGTGAATTTGGCCTCTAAGAAAATTTTCTTTTTCTTTTCCCTATTAAGTGAGGTTGGCCACCCTTTCAGTGCTTTTACCAAGCATATGGATTTCTACTTTTTCTTTTTCAGAAGTGCCTGTTCAAGACTTTCGCCCCTTTTTAAAAATTTTGTCTTTTTTAAAATGATTAATTTGTAGGAATTCTTTATAAAGCCTGGATACAAGCCTTTGTTGGTTCCACATGGGACAAATATCTTCCTACTCTGTTTATGGCAGAAGCTATTTGTATATTGTTTAAAAAATATTCCCTGTATACATGTCCTAACTACACAATTTATTGATTCAACAAAATGTTTCCATTTGCGGGAAACGTGGTAAAATCATCACCTGAGTTTATCATTGCCCTCGAGCAGTGGAGAGCTGAAGCCAGCCTCGACTAGCTCCTGAGAGCCAAGTGTTAAATCTTCTGGAATTTTGTGGGCCAGGAGAAGCTGGAAATCGACAGGGTGGGCATATTCACATCACAGGAATTGGCACGTGCTTAGACTTGGGGCCTCCCCCTCCACCCAGAACCAATTGTTATACATTTATCAGCACACCACTGCCTGAGGGGGGAAAAGTATGGCAATTTGGCCAATCTTCTGGCTTTTTTTATTTTTAAAATTGGATTCTCATGGCTGCATTCCCTGGGGGGTAACTATGGATACTGAAGGCAAAGTTCTGCAAAATTTCAGCAACCAATTAAAACCCAAAACCCCAAGCAATTTTCATCAAAATGAGGAATTCAGGGACTCGTAAAAGAAAGAGAACATGCAAAGGATTAGAGAAGAGGGGAAAAAATGTAAATATCACCAAATTGATAAAGGAGGGGAGGCCACTGTGCCAGAAGACCAACTTAAACCATTAGTATTCATTATTTGACTATTTGCTATGGAAATGTTAAATATACACAAAAGTGGATAGGACCATGTCACCCGACTTCAACACACTTACTTCTGAATGACGATCTTTTTTTCCTGGTCACAACCCACTGAAATGAACGCCGTCTGTGGAGGAGAGAGGCGGACACGCTGACCTGGATCGGTGAGGGCCACTGATGGCCCAGCAACAGCAAACACTCACACCCAGGGGAGAATGGACATGATGAGCACAGATCCTGACACTGTGACCCAGGCTCCTGGGACTCACTGGAGCCAGGCTTGGCTGTTGGAGCTTTCAAGCCCTAAGACCCTCCCAGAGCCTAAGTGCCCCCCACCACTTAGCTCCAACCAGAAACCAATTTATAAATGCAGGATAATACTTGGCATATAGAAGGCTGGGGAGAAGAATGAATGAATGAATGAATGAACCAACTAATGAATGAGTGGATGGGCTTCAATAAACAAACAGGAGAAAAGAGGAAAAAGGTATTTGTGCTTCTCAAAAAGCTAAGATGGGCTTCTCAAACTGGGGTACGGTGTTACCCTCAGAGATGTAAAAGGGAGTCTAAAAGCATATTAAGACAAACTTTATATTAAGTTTTTATATTATTGCCTTTATATTAAAACAAACATGGATTGGGGCGTCTGGGTAGCTCAGTGGGTTAAGCCTCTGCCTTCACCTCAGGCCATGATCTCAGGGTCCTGGGATCGAGCCCCGCATCAGGCTCTCTGCTCAGTGGGGAGCCTGCTTCCCCCCACTTTCTCTACCTGCCTCTCTGCCTACTTGTGATCTCTGTCTGTCAAATAAATAAATAAAATCTTTAAAAAACAAACAAACAAACATGGATTTATCAAGGAACAGAATGCAAGGTTTATATCAGTTTTACAAAAATTGTGGTATAGAATATATATAACATAAAATTCGCCATCTTTTTTAAATTTTTTTAAGATTTTATCCATCCATTTGACAGAGAGAGAGAGCACAATCAGGGAAAACAACAGGCAGAGGGAGAGGGAGAAGCAGGTTTCCCACGGACCAGGGAGCCCGATGTAGGAGCTCAATTCCAGGACCCGTGACTTAAGCAGACACTCAGCCAACTGAGCCACCTAGGCACCCCTAAAATTCACCATCTTAGCCATTTCGAAGGGCAAATCACAGTGGCATCAAGTACACCCATCCTCCTCCAGAACTTTCCATCTCCCCACATGGAGACTCTTTCCCCACAAAGGATGGACTCCCCACCCCCTGCCCCAACCCTGGCTCCCATGGTCTCTTCTCTGTGTGGATGGGACTCCTCTGGGGACCTTCTGGGAGTGGGGTCCTGCAGGATGTGTCCTTCTGGGTCTGGCTTCTCTCACTGAGCCCAGTGTCCTTGAGGTCTATGTTGTAGCAGGTGTCAGGATGTCCTTCCTTTCTAAGGCTGAATTCCAGTGTGAGGATGGGCCCCCATCTGTTTATTGATTCACACACAGGTAGACATTTGGGTTGCTTCCACCTTTTGACTACTATGAAAATGTCACTATGAATACTTGTGCATGGGTTTCTGTGTGGATGTATGTTGTTTTCTGTTCTCTTGGAGCACCAAAGAGTGCTGTTATCAGAGTTGGTGACTCTTGTTCTGGGGATGTCCAAAAAGGAAAGAGACTATCCATGCACCTGCTCCAAGGATGGTGAATCATGAGGGGGTGCCCTGGGGAATGCTGTCAGGGGGAAAGGGAGTGACCCCGGCAACTGGGACAGGATTACCTCCATTTTCAGATTCCATCTGAGCATGGGCTTAGCCAGCCCCTCAAGGGAAAGATAGAGGAGGTCCAGGTGCCGTGCCCACCCCTTACCACTGCCATCATTCTTAATACTACCAACAAAGAATATGGAACAAAAATTTTACCAGCGGCTTGAGGTCCACACACGAAATTTCCTTGTTGGCTACGTCCAGAGTGATGGTAGATCCTGTGGGTCTCTTTATGCTGCAAGGCAATGGGATTGTGTGGTATTGCACACCTATGTCACACATAGGGTCAGTGTTAAAAATAATCACTGACTCATCAATTTATTTATGCATGCATGCATCCATCATCCATCCATCATCCATCCATCCATCCATCCATCCATTTGTCCATCTGTCCACCCATCCGTCTACCCATCATCCATCTATCCATCCTTCCATCCCTCCATTTGTCCATCTGTCCATCCATCCATCTACTCATCCATCTGCTCAGCCATTTGTTCCAGGATAGAGACAGAGAACCTTTGCTATTATATGGCGGCCCCACCCTCCCTTGAGTTTCTACCTCTTCTTGAGTCAGTTTTGTTCATTTACATATGATAACCTATTGAAAACATCTGAATTCCAATTTCATTATCCCCGAGCTACATCCATGTTTTCTTGTTCTGTTTTTTCGCTGAGGTGTAAGCGAAATACAATACCATATTTGTTCCAGGTCTATGACATAGTTATCTGAGGCTTATATACATTGCAAAATCACCGTAATAATCCTCGTTACCATCTGTCGCCATACAAAGTCAGCGCATTCTTATTGACCATATTCCCCTGATGGACATTATAGCGCCGTGACTTGTTTATTTCATAACTGCTAGTTTGTACCTCTTGACCCTGTTCACCTGTTTTGCCTACTCTCTATCCCCCTTTCCTCTGGTAACCATCAGTCTTTTCTCTGCATCTAGGAGTCTGGTTTTGTTTTGTTTGTTTGTTCATTTGTTTTGGGTTTTTTGGGATTCCACGTGTAAGTGAAATCATATGGTATTTGTCTCTCTCTGCCTTTTTTCACTCAGCACAATGCCCTCAAGATCCATCCATGTCGTCACAAATGGCAAGAGTCCACTCCTCTGATGGCCGCGTGATATGCCATTGTACACATACACTCCATCTTCTTTATCCATTCTTCTATAGATGGATACTTATGTCGCTTCCATAATTTGGTTACTGTGAATAATGCTGCTATAAACATAGGGGTGCATGATCTTTTCAAATTAGTGTTTTTGTTTTCTTCAAATAAATATCCAGAAGTGGAATTACTGGATTGTATGGTGGGTCTATGTTTAACTTTTGGGCAAAACTCCCTATTGTCTTCTGGACTGGCTGCATCAGTTTGCATTCCCACCAACGGAGCAAGAGGCTCCCCCTTTCTCCACATCCTCGCCAATATCTGTTGTTTGCTGTGTTGTTGATTTTAGCCATTCCAACAGTGTGAGGCAGTATCTCGTAGTTTTGATTTATATTTCCCTGAGGATCAGTGACGTTGAGCATGTTTTCATGTACTATTGGCCATATAGATGGGGAAGTGTCTATTCAAATCTTCTGTCCGTTTTTTAATCGGACTGTTGCTGTTGCTATTGGGTTGTGTGTGTTCTTTACATATTGTGGAGATCAGCCTCAGTATCTTCTCCCAGTCAGCAGGTCGCCTTTTCACTTTGTTGATGGTTTCCTTCGCTATGAAGGAGCTTTTTAGTTTGAGGAAGTCCCCCCACCCCCAACTATTTTTTTCATGGGTTCTGTGTCCATACTTTTCATTTTCTATTCCCAATGTTCATTTCGCTTCCTCCTCCTTTGTCAGGATCATGGGGTCTCATCTAGTGTACTGGTCTTCTGAAGAACCAGCCTTGTGTCTCATTGTGACTTGATACTGTTCTTTGGCCTCTATTTAATACATTTCAGGGGCACCTGGGTGGCTCAGTGGGTTAAGCCTCTGCCTTCAGCTCAGGTCATGGTCTCAGGGTCCTGGGATTGAGCCCTGCATCAGCCTCTCTGCTCAGCAGGGAGCCTGCTTCCCCCTCTCTCTGCCTGCCTCTCTGCCTACTTGTGATCTCTCTCTCTGTCAAATAAATAAATAAAATCTTTTTTTTTTTAAAAAGAATACATTTCAGATTGTATCACTGTTAATTCCCTTCTTTTTGTGGTTCCCCTAGTTCTTTAAGTTAAATATTTAGTTCGTGCATTCTTAGTCCATCTTCTCCCTTAATAATAAAAGTGTCAGGGCACTCATTTTCCTCTGAGTACTTTAGGTGTGTTCCATGGATTCTAAGATTCAAGGATTATCTAGAAAAGTGTCTCTTAATTTCCAAGAAAAGGGTTTTTGTTGTTGTTGTTATTACTGGTTTTACTTCTCTGGCTGTTCAGTTCTAGTTTTGTTGGATTAAAGTCTGAGCATGTGGTCTGAAAAATCTCTCCTGGGAGGTCTGGTGGATATTTCTAATGGCCAAGTACATATAAAAAATGAGTGATTTTAAAACAAATTCACCATAAGTGTGGGAGAGAAGAACATGCATTTTATACGAATAACATACAACATACTTTTCTTTTTAACTTTCTATTTACATTTTTCAACTTCGCTCAGGTAAAACTGATAAATAAATTGTAAGACCGTTAAGGTATATAATGTAATTATTTGGTATCTGTGCATTTTGTGGAAGGATCCCCCCCCAACATACCCATCACCTCACATATTTACCTTTGTTTGGGGGTAGTGGTGAGAATATTTAAGTTCTACTTAAATTATACTATACAGTGGTACAAAATTCTAGATCTAGAATTAAAACTTTTTCAACTACATACTCTGGGGACCTCCTGGGAATGGAATCCTGCAAGACGTGTCCTTCCAGGAGTGGATTGCTTTACTGGGCAACTTGAGTGTCCTCAAGGTTTGTCCACATCGTGGCAGGTGTCTGGATGTCCCTCCTTTCTAAGGCTCAGTGATGTCCTGTTGTGTGGATGGTGCCATTGTGCTGATGCAATCCTCTGTCTGCGGACACAGGGCTGGCTTCCATGTTTTGGGGACTATAAATCACGCTACTGTGAACACTGGTGTGCAAGCATCTGTTTGAGTCCCTGCTTTTCGTTCTTCCTGGTGTAGACCCAGAAATGGGATTGCTGAATCATATAGTAATTTTAGGTTTAATTTTTTGAGGAACCCACCACTTAGAAACTGTTTTCAATTATTCTGGTCTTACTGTCCTTGGAGGGAGGGAGTCTGGATCTTGGCCCCGGGGTTCCCAGTTCCCGTTAAGGGAACCGCTTAGATAGCCTGGGCCACCCCTTCCCCACTCCGGTCTAGGTGATCGACCACATACCTGGAGGTGAAATTGGGGTCGGCTCTGCCCCAGTGGTGCTGCTGCTTCAGGGAAATGTTCTGTGGAATCAAGGGTAAAAGGGTGAGTGACAGCCTGGAGCCGCGCACAGTCAGGGATCGGGGGAGGTCGAGGTAGGACGGGGCCCTGGGAGGAGGAGCCTGGAGAGCATCCAGCCCTCTCCTGATTCTTTTTTTTTTTTTTTAAGATTTTATTTATTTGACAGAGAGAGATCACAAGTAGGCAGAGAGGCAGGCAGAGAGAGTGGGGGAAGCAGGCTCCCCGCTGAGCAGAGAGCCCGATGCGGGGCTCGATCCCAGGACCCTGAGCCAGAGGCAGAGGCTTTAACCCACTGAGCCACCAAGGCGTCCCAGCCCTCCCCTGTTTCTAATTGTACCACTGGTGAAAGACTTCTAGAAGCTCATGGAAATGAACACCCCAAGCCCCTGCATTTCCTTGCTGCCTTTGTCTGGAGGACCTGTAGTGAGGGGTGACTGTCTCCCCTCTTCTTTAGAAGGTGGCAAGGACTGGTCCAAAGGCTCTGTTGTGGTGGACTGATGCCCTGCCCTTGTCCCCTGGCAACCTCCCAACCCCCTCCCCCCCCCTCCCCTCCGGCCAGGCTTCTGGCATCAAGCACAAAGCCCGTAGTGCGACCAGGAGGCCTGGCTTGCCCTGTGGATCCTCCAGACCCCTATTTGGCTAAGCCTCTCCTGGTCCCCCAGGTCACCTCCATCCTGATGCCTTGGTTTACCCAACCACCCACATTTCCCCAGGGCTGTATTAGGCTCCCTGCCATGGCCTCTGAGCTTATCCCCGTGAACCTTAAAGACCTCACTTGTCCTGGGAGACTGCTGCCTGCCTGCGGGGAGGGGCCCGGCTGTGTCCTCTCCAAATTCCCCAGCCCCTTACCCCGCTGTGTGCTGAGTATGAGGAGGGAAAGGAGGGAGGAAGGTCAGGCTGAGGAGTGCCTTAAGGTGGCCGGAGTGGGCTGGGTGCCCATAAGGCTGTGCCCTTCCTCACGTGCACCTGCGGCTGGGGTGGGGTCGGGGGCGCAGCTCACCATCCTGTGTTTGGTGTTCCCGTCGTAAGTGTAGCCGTCCTCATAGATGATGGCCTGCAGGTCCAGGGAGTGGGGGTTGCTTACCATTGCCTGGCAGGGGCCGGAGAGGAGAAGCACACACAGATGTTCTGGGCTAGAGGCACAAAGGGGTGCCACTGGTGGGGGGGAGCGGGTCTCGTCCACACGGATCCTCGTGCACCTTCCCACCAAAAACCAAGCTTGCTCTGCCAAAGCGGGTGCCCCTCTGATTCCCGAATGTGCTGCACTTCAACTACTCCCCAGCTGTGGCCACACAGAGACACGGCTGTGTCTCTGCAGACAGCTCAGAGCTGCAGATCCCTGACCCATCCCGGGTTCCTGGAGAGACCCAGAGGCCTGACCTGCACAGGAGGAGCTGGGAAGGAGAGCCCGAGATAAGAGCCGGAGCCAGCCTGGTGTCCCCTGCTAGGCACTGCTCCCGGCTGGCTGGACGTCGTCCCGTGACCTTGCATTAATCACCCCGCCCCCACCGTTTTCAGCTCTGTTACTTGTACCGGGGGTTCTAGGCTTGGCCATTTGGGCTTCAGGTCCGGGGAGACCCACTGTCTCTGGAGCACCTCCCGCTGCCTGAGGGAAGGCATGAGTCAGGCTCCGGCCAGACTAAGAGGAAGAGGAGCTTTTGGGAAGCTCACGGCAGCCCCAGAGAAGGGTGGAGAACCAGGCGCACAGGTCCCGGGAGAGGAAGCCAGACAGGCAGAGGGTCATTGAGGAGCAGGACAGGGCATGTCTAAGAAGAAGCATCCTGAGCAAGGTCTCCCCCTGGGATCCCAGGGGACTCTGAAAGCCTGGGACCCTGGGGAGCACCCCATCTCAGAAGCGCCCACCAAACTCGGGAGGTGGCCTTACCAGCGGGATCAGGGACTTGCCGGGCCGCGGGATCATCAGGGCGGTCAGCTCCAATTTGCTGTTCATGTCAATGGTGTACATTTTGCTGTCAAATTCTCCTTCCAAAAGTTCCACCTGGGCAGAAACGCCAAACAAATCCATGAATTAAACCAAACTCCTGTTCCCAAAAGCAGAACGGACAAGCAGGTGGGTGGCCCTCAGTGGTCTCCACCAGGGATGGAACTTTCCACTCTGTCACTTATGCCAGTGTCTTCCCGGCTAGATCCTGCAGCCCCCTGAAGACCCTCGAGGTCCACCCCATCACCTCACCGCAGGGCCTCCTCTCTGCAGAAGTGCCCCCCGCCAACACCTGACTTTTTCCACCATCGCTTTCTTGCTACGTGTGCATCCCTAGGTGATGCGACTTAGTCCTGCCCATTTTCAAACGTTGTTCTCTCGAAGGCTCCTTCAATCCCCAGGCCCCCCGCCTCGTCCCTTTCTTTTTGTTTCTATGCAGCTTTGAAGCGCCCAGGAAGCTGGACCTGTAGATTCCCACGGTCCGGATTTTCCTGGCACAGGTAGGCATGTTGCTTTGTGCTCAGAGTTTCTGGCAGATCGGAGGCTGGATCCGTTGGGTTTGGGTTGGATCGCGCTGGCAAGACTCAGTGGGTGGTTGATCCTCCATCAGCAGCGCCTGGGGCTGGCTGCCACCCTTTATGATGTTGGGGTTGCTGCCAGACCACATGCTATCATTTCGTCTGCACACATTTGCCGGGGGAGTTTTACAGACTCTCTCCCACTTCGACTTTTCGCCGGCCCATTGGAACCGTTGGAAGGGAAAATGGGATGAAGGCTCGCATCTTGCCTTTTATTTCCCCCATGTTCAAGGGAAAAGATTGGCTTCCTGCTGTCCTAGCAACGCAGCCAGCCAATGAGATGCTTCTTGGAGAAGCGGCTGATTCCCCGTCTGGGGTGGAGAAAAGGCCAAGAGAACCTGGGACTTCCTGTCCTTGCTACGGGACTGTTGAAGTGGATCCTATCTCCCGGCTAATACGGTGCTTGCCAGGCTTCTCCACTACCAAGGGGCTACTCCTCCTTTCCAGACTGTTGCCTGTGGGCTCATGACAGAGACCAGTCCAGCCTCAGGCGGGGGGTGGTGGTGGTGGTGGTTAAACTCCTCTAGGAGGGAGTGCATGCAAGCACATCACTCAGAGTTCTTCTGTCGCGGGCGTGTGTCTCTGCTCCTTTCTTGACTCAGTCACTTATTTATAGCCCTGTGGACTCAAATTATCCAACTAATTGCCCCAGCTTTCTCTTTTTAAATTAAATTAAATTTACTTATTTGACGCAGAGAAAGCATAAGCAGGCAAAGTAGTAGGCAGAAGGAGAGGGAGAAGCAGGCTGCCCACTGAGCAGGGAGCCCCATGTGGGGCTCAATCCCTGGACCCTGGGATCATGACCTGAGCCAAAGGGAGTGGCTTAACCCACTAAGCCACCCAGGCGCCCCTGAAATGACTGTTTTAAAGAGGTATCTCCTCCCATATTTACTGCAGCTCCGTGTCAAGACATGAAATCAACCTAAATGTCCATGAATGGATGAATGGGTTAAAATTTGTGATATGGGAGCGTTTGGGTGGTTCAGTGGGTTAAAACCTCTGCTTTTAGCTCAGGTCACGATCCCAGGGTCCTGGTCCTGGGATCGAGCCCCACATCGGACTCTGCTCGACTCTGCTCGGCGGGGAGCCTGCTCCACCCCCACCCCTCGCCTGCCTCTCTGCCTACTTGTGATCTCTGTCAAATAAATAAATAAAATCTTTTTAAAAAAAATAAATAAAATTTGTGAAATGGGGATGCCTAGGTGGCTCCTTCCATTAAGCATTTGCCTTTGGCTCAGGTCATGATCTCAGGGTCCTGGGATGGAGCCCCGCATCGGGCTCTCAACTTGGTGGGGAGCCTGCTCCCCCCCCCCCCCTCTCTGCCTGCCTCTCCACCTTCTTGTGATCTCTCTCTCCATGTCAAATAAATAAATAAAATCTTTTAAAAACGAAACGAAAAAATTAAACTCATAGATACTGAGAAAAGATTGGCGCTTGCCAGGGGTGGTGGACAGAGATGGGCAAAATGGGTGAAGTTGTTCAAAAAGCTACAAGGGTTCGGTTGGGAGATGTCACACCCAGCGCAGCGACGGCAGGTAACAGCCCTGCACTGCGCGGGGGGGAAGTGCCAAGAGAGGAGACCCTGAACGTGCTCATCACCGGAAAAAAGCAATGTGTGATTGCGTCCTGGGGACAGTTTAAACATTCAAAGTGAAAGAAATGGTGTTCTCCTGCACTTCTGACCCACGGGATTGCCAGGGTCTGCGGGAGGGGCCCCGAGATGCTACCGTGCTACTTCTGTCCCGCGGCTGGTCTCCTCCCCAGGGTATGCGCATCCCCTTCCGCAGACCGGTCCTTGGCTCATCCTTGGGCAGATGGCCTGGTGGACTGACGTCATTGTTATCTGAAGGTGTGGACTCTGATGGGCTCACCTCCAGCCCTGCGATTGGCGCGGAAGTGGGCCTGTCATCTCCCCTAAGCCAATGAGATGCGGGAGACACTCGAGGGGGCGGGGATTTCTCACGGCATCTGCAGAGCGCGGATGAGAGGCCCTGTCTCTTGCCTGGGGGATACTGCGAGGCTGCCCGTCTGCACCCGCCAGCTCGATGCCGCGGCGTGAGAACCCAGGGCTTCCAGAGGCATCTAGATGATTCTTCAGGGTGAAGCAGGGAACATCCCCGCAGGCAGGTGGACAGATGGACAGGAGACGCCTCCTTGCTGGCCTGATCCGAGGTGCCGAAATCAAGCCTCGCCCGAGGTCTTCCCCCATCAGACCTTCTGGCTGCACCGGGCAACAGTTGCTTTTGGAGTAACTCCCATTCGATTGGGACTTTCTGTTACTCGCAGAACGACGAGTCAAAATTGATGCATCCATGTTTCCATAGTTGTAGAATTTCCCCCCCCCGCTTTGAGCGAGGGTCAAGGCTGACCCCAGGGCTAGGTGGAAGCCTTGAGCCCAATCGAATCTCCCTCTCCAGAGCTCTCCAGGTCAGATTCCGGAGAACACTGACTGTAACTTTGCTGGAGGAGGAAGCCCCCCCCCCCCAAGCACATCATTTGCTTTACCCTCTTCCAAACCATTGTTAAGGGTTGGCCGGCTTCCTTGTTACAAAGAGTGTCTACTAACGTGATGTATGTTTCTATCCGAAACAAGGGGCATGAAACCCACATGAGGCGAGGGCACGAGCCTTTGGGGGCAGTGGTGGCTGGCTGCCAGATTCAGTGGTTTAGGTGAAATGCAGGAATAAGTGCCTGTCCCGTCCCCTGTTTTCCCCCAGCAACACCCATCGGAGCTATACGGTGTGGTTACCAACCACAAATGCCCAGCTCTGGCTCTGTGAGGTTTGCTATTTTTTTTTTTTTTTTTTAGAAAGAGTGCCCAGAACATTGATCCAAACAGCAATGATCACATACTTTGCAAACGTCGACTTCGAATTGGGGATCCATGAGAATCGCCTGGATGTTCACAGAACACTTCTGGAAATCGAAAGCTGGAAACATCAAATCGGGGATTGGGGTCAGTATTTCTACTCTCCCCACATCAGTGAACATCAGGGCTGCGTCCTGGGTGCAGATGTTTTGGCCTGCAAACTAAGAGGAAAGCGATTTCAGGAATCAGGTCATTCTAAGTCGTTTTTGAGGATGCCAATTTTATCTTACGTTTCAGGTTTAAAGAAGGCAGATCAAACAAACAGAAAGAAAATCATCGGCACACTTTGTGGAAATACCTGCTCTCCAGCTTTATTCATTCCTTGGTGATAAATAACGGGAACTTTGTCTTTCCTCAGCAGAGGGGGTGGGCAGGAACTAAGTCTAGACTTATGCACAGGTCCTGGATGGCTCTGGAGAGTCAGGACGAAGGCTACAGACCCTCACCCAGAAAACGCCCTGGGGTCAGGGTGAAGGCTTCAAGGAGACGGCCCTATATTCCTTGTCCTATCCTATGCCGATGTCAGGCAGCCTTCTAGAACTATAGTGTTTGCAGCTCAAGCAGCAAAGGACCAAAGTAGGGATCATCACACTTAAGGACTTTTCTGGCTCAGCTGCTGATGAGCTAAGGGGCCTGAGGAAAGAGGAAAACTTCAGTTTTTCCTCCCTTGTAGAAGTTGAATGCTATGCTCTCCTTCCTGGGGTTTTGTGAGAATGAAATAGAAACAGATAGGCATGACGTCTAAGGCAGTATGAAATGACCTCTGCCTGCCACCACTTCCTACCTCTCTGTGCCTCTGTTTTCCAGTCTGTCCAATGGAGACCATATAAGGCTCTACTTCTTTTCTCTCTGGCTTGTTTTTTTTGTTAAGTTTATTTATTTATTTATTTATTTTAGCCCCTCCCCCTGGGGGCTCAATGATCCTGAGATCAAGAGTCACATGCTCTCCGACTGAGCCAGTCAGGTCCCCCTAAAGCTCCACTTCTTAAGATGCTGGTTGGGATTGGGTTGCCTGGGTGTCTCAGTTGGTTGGGCCTCTGCCTTCGGCTCAGGTCATGGTCCTGGGATCCTGGGATCTGGTCTCGAGTCGGGATCCTTACTCTGTGGGAAACCTGCCTCTTCCTCTGCCTGCCCTTCCCCATGCTTGTGCTCTCTCTCTGACAAATAAATAAATAAAATCTTAAAAAAAAAAAAAAGATGAGGGCGCCTGGGTGGCTCAGTGGGTTGAGCCGCTGCCTTCGGCTCAGGTCGTGATCTCAGGATCCTGGGATCGAGTCCCGCATCGGGCTCTCTGCTCAGCGGGGAGCCTGTTTCCCTCTCTCTCTCTCTGCCTGCCTCTCTGTCTACTGTGAACTCTCTCTGTCAAATAAATAAATAAAATCTTTAAAAAAAAAAAAAAAAAAAAAAGAAGATGGGGTTGCCTGGGTGGCTCAGTGGGTTAAGCCTCTGCCTTCGGCTCAGGTCATGATCTCAGGGTCCTGGGATCAAGCCCCACATGGGGCTCTCTGCTCAGTGGGGAGCCTGCTTCCCCCTCTTTCTCTGCCTGCCTCTCTGCCTGCTTATGAGCTCGCTCTCTGTCAAATAAACAAATAAAATCTTAAAAAAAAATGATGATTGGGATCAAATGAGGGAGCAAGTGGAAAAGGCTCAGACCAGCACCTGCCACATTCCCAGGGCGCAACAGGTTTTAGCTGCTGTCGTGATTTTCACAACCAGTAAAATCACTATTAATGTTAAATTTTTTCAATATTAATGTTAATTCAATATTAATTAAATTATTACTTTTATTGAAGTACTACGATTGTTTCAATAACTAGAGTGATTTCTAACCTTCAGAAAAAGGACAGAAGTTTGAGACTAGCCAGGTGCGTGGCTGGCTCAGTGGGTTAACCATCTGACTCTTGATTTCCGCTCAGGTCATGATCTCAGGGTTGTGAGATCAAGTCTTGCTTTGGGCTCTACTTTGAGTGTGGAACCTACTTAAGATTCTCTCTTCCCGGGTGCCAGGGTGGCTCAGTCACTGGGCACCTGCCTTCGGCTCAGGTCATGATCCCAGGGTCCTGGGATTGAGCCCCGCATCGGGCTCCCTGCTCAGCAGGAGGCCTGCTTCTCCCTCTCCCACTCCCCCTGCTTGTGTTCCCTCTCTGTTTCTCTCTCTCTGTCAAATAAATAAATAAAATCTTTTAAAAATTTTTCTCTTCCCCTCTCTCTGCCCCCGGCCCCCACCACCTGCTTGCTCTCTAAAAAAAAAAAAAGTTTGAGAACAATTTATTTCCTCACTGACGGGTAACAACACTACTTTGATTTTACCTACTTTGATTAGAGAACTTGACAGGATTCCCAAGCTGCCGTAATACAAACTGTTCTCCTGGGTTAAAACTGCCAGTTCATTTTCATCTAGGAAAGACCAACAAGATGGAGCGAAATTGAAATGAGGTTGTTTCAATGGACAAAAATACAAAAAATAGAAGAAGTTTATTATAATTTTTTTAAGAGACAGAGAGTGAGCGGGCGTGGGGGCAGGGAGAAAGAGGGAGAGAGAGAATCCCAAGCAGGCTCCACGCTCAGCATGGAGCCCAAAGCAGGGCTCCATCTCATGACCCTGAGATCACGACACAAGCTGAAATCAAGAGTCAGACGCTTAAGCAACTAAGCCACCCAGGTGCCCCAAGGGACTTCAACTGTACTTGGAATATACTTTTTAAAAAATCCTTTAAAGGACCATGCACTACTGGTTTAATTATAAGAGCATTTTATATCACGGATTTCTGGAACTCTAAGTTAACTGTGAACAGCTGCAGGGACACAGACAGTAGGATGTTATGGGATGATCAGCAAACAGGGGAGACACTGACTTAGCCCCCAAGTGACCCCCCCCCAGTGTGTCCCACTCTCTGCCTCTAAGTTTGCATTCGGGAGCTGTGTGAGGAGAAACACTAGTCAGGCGAAGCTCATCTTTGGGGATAGCAGCGGGACAACAATGGAGCAGCAAAGAAATCCTGAGATGCTATTTGTGATGGCTTGAAATGGGGCCCTTCCAAAAAAGGTGTGTAGCAGTCCTAACTCCCAGGACCTCAGAATGTGACTGTATTTGGAGATCGGGTCTTTAAAGAGGTGCTAAGTTAAAACGAGGCCATCGGGGTAGGTCCGAATCCAGGAGGACTTGTGTCCTTGTAAAAAGGGGAGGAATTTGGACACACCGCGCACAAAGGGAACGCAGTGTGGAGACACGGGGTGGGGGGCGGGGTGCAGCTATCTATAAGCCAAGGAGACAGACCTGGGGCAGATCCTTCCCTGGAGCCTAGGCCCAGAGCGTGGCCCTGCTGACCCTTGATTTCAGGACCGTCTGTCGTTCTACGGCCCTTAGTGCAAGGGCATTGGCTGCAGCGGCCCCAGGAATCCAACACCCCATCCTCATTCTACCTCACGGTGCAAGAGGACAGAAGTTTGTGCCGGCAATCGTTCTCGAATATGCGATAATCATGTCTGGGTTTGGGTTTAGGTTGGTCTGGTTTGGTTTTGTCTGGACGGGGTCTAGTGGGTCAGTGGTTAGCAAGCCCGGGAGAAGGCACTTCTAGAAAACTACCCATAGGCAAGGCACGCACTGGCAGCAACGCTGTGGATGGTGACGTTGGCTTCAGAAATGGATGAATACAAGGTGTTCGGTCCTTCTCGCACATGGACAGGGTAGACGAGCTGACCTGTGAGACGACAGAGCGGAGTCACGAGGAAAGGGACCCCCCCCCCCCCACTGCTGAAATGCAGAGCGATTCCGCCGCCTGCCCAGTCCTTGGTGAGGGACTCAAATGATACCTGGTGGGGGAAAGCACAGCACCGGGGCGCGGGGCAGAAGGTGCCTGGGTTCCAGAAAACCAACCCCATGTGCCCCCGTGGGACAGGAACGCGGCACATTGGCTGCAGAGCTCACGAGAAAGGCTGTCTCACTGCGGGAGGCGTGGACGTCATGGAATGCCTTTCACTGTATGGGTAACATATGTAAGGAAGGAGAGCTTGTCGAACTCTCCAAACGGACAGGCCAGCCCTGAGCCCTTCTCTTGCTTGGGGGTAGGGGGGTGGGAGAGGGCGGGGGAGTAGGGGGCGGTCGATGGTGTTCAGGAAGCCTGGCTGGTGCTCAGACTGGGTGGTCTTGCAGACACACCTGTGCCCAGGGGTCCCCGACAGTACCCCTTTCCTCCTGGGTGAGGGGGGCTGCCTTCTGCTTCCTGTCTCGTGCTTGCTGGAGGACATGGCTGGGATTCCTCTGCTTGGCCAGCGGGAGGAGCTGTGCTGTTTCCGAGTTCTCTCTGGCCAGGGGAAGTCCAAGTGGGCAGCCCTGAGCCAGGTCCCAGAGACGCTGACCTTGGTGCCAAAACAAGGCTTGTGGTTCTTGGAGGGAAGACTTGGGCTCTG
Organism: Mustela nigripes; assembly: GCF_022355385.1. Classification (NCBI taxonomy): domain Eukaryota; kingdom Metazoa; phylum Chordata; class Mammalia; order Carnivora; family Mustelidae; genus Mustela; species Mustela nigripes. The sequence goes on along the minus strand of NC_081558.1, from coordinate 3,987,350 downwards.
CCCTAGGTGACTGGTGGATGACTTCCAGACCCTGCCCATGTGGCCCTAAGAACTCCAGGGGGCAGGAAACTGGGCGGGGATGGTGGGGGGAAGAGATAGGACACAGCCAGGACTGCCATCCAGAATGGGCGGGTCCCCGTCTATGGGAGGTAGGAGAGAGAAAAGCCAGCGGGACACCCAGAGCCTGGGCCTGGCTCACCTGAGTTTCTGGAAACCAACAGGCTCTTCTCGAACCAGAAGATGAGAATGCCTTTCTGGCCTGGGGTGATGAGGATGCCCAGGGTTCCGTTGTAGTCGAAGGGCAGCCCAAAACTGCTGTTCAGGGGGTGTTCTGAGTAACTGAACCGAGCCTGAGAGGAAAGATTGCGGAATTTGGTAGAAGACAACACGGGCTCAGCGGTAGCAGGGGTCCAAGAGTTTGAGGCTTTGCTGCAGAGACTTCCTTCAGACCTTATAATCTGGGCTGGTGTTCTCAGCTTGGGGCGGCCCTGCCCTCAGGGGGACACTGGACGATGTCCCCAGGGGGATAGGAGGGGATGTCAGGACTGGGGGTGCTCCCAGGATGGCGTGGGGGAGGCTTCTCCACACCCCACAGTGCGTGGGATGGCCCCCAGACACAGAACTCGTCCTCGTTCAATGTGCACAGTGGGAGGCTGAGAAGCCCTGTCCTCTCCTTCTGGGCTGCCAGACACACAGCGCCCAGGGCAGGATGGATGGCCCTGGACCCCCATTGAGGCCACCTCCCGGACACTGCAGTGGGGAAAGAGGGGTAGTTAATTAGGGGGTGTAGTTAGGGGGCACCTCAATGGACCTTAGGCTAGGAATGCAAACGTGCAGGGAGCGGGCCTCCGGAGGCTGCAGCGCATTTGCTCCGGCCCCCGTCCCAGGTGTGGACACGCCAGCCAAAGCCCACAGTGGGTCTGCCCACCCTCCCAGTGTGGACACTCGCCAGCCAAGGCCTGTGGGATTGTGGGTGGGCAGCCTGAGAAATCATGCATAGGTGGTAACCCTGGACGCTGTGGTCACTCGGGAGCAGAGCAGGGCCTGGGCACTTGATGCTAATGAGAGCACTCTGGGCGGAGACTATGCTAATGAGAGCACTCTGGGCGGGGACTATGCTAATGAAACACTCTGGGAGGGGGGGGATGGGACCCAGCATGTGGTCAGAGGGTGGGGGCTTCCACCCCGGAGGTCAGCCCAACTCCGGAAGCTTCCTGCTTCCTGACAGCTGGGCTCCCCTGAGCCCCCAGAGCAGCACATCCCACCTATGCAGGGTGCAATACCGTACTTTTTTTTCTGCCTTAATAGCTTTTCTTCAAATGCAGTTTACATGGACTAACTCCTCTACTTAACTTAGTCTTATTCTAAATAATGATACCCGTGAGGTCACAGGTGTCAGGTACTGAACTTCCAGATACCCATGAAAATAATCATTAACAAAGAGTTCAGTGTGAAGCATTTAACACAGTCTTGTGCATGGTCAGCGAAAGTACACCACACTTTGTATCTTATCCTTAGTGTTCAGCACAGTGCTTAGCCCCTCTAGACACTACTTAAATACTGCCAAGGGCAGGACTGAATGAGCGGATGACGCGGGGAGGAGGGTGGGAAGACAGGCGCGTGGAGGAATAGGTAGGTGACTAGATGGGTGAATGGCTGAGTAGGTAGGTGCACGGGTAGGTGGGTGAATGGATGGATAAATAGGTAAATGGATGGAGGGAAGGTCGAGGGAGGGATGGATGGACAGATGGATAAGTAGGTCCGATAGAAGGGTGGGTGGGTGCTGGGTGGATGGATGGATGGATGGTTGGTTGGATGGATGGGTGGATGGTTGGTTGGATGGATGGATGGATGGGTGGGTGGATGGATGGTTGGTTGGATGGATGGATGGTTGGTTGGATGCATGGATAGGTGGTTGGATGGATGGATGGATGGTTGGTTGGATGGATGGATGGTTGGTTGGATGGATGGGTGGGTGGATGGGTGGGTGGATGGTTGGATGGATGGATGGATAGATGGATGGCTGGATAGATGGATGGATAGTTGGTTGGATGGATGGATGGGTGGATGGATGGATGGGTGGATGGATGGATGGGTGGATGGTAGGTTGGTTAGGTAGATGGATACATGGATGAACAGGTAAATGAAAAGCTAGATGGATTTCAGATATGAAAATCCAAGTGTGTCAGTCTTAACAAAAACCTGGCTGGGGGCAACGGTCCCTTAAGTCTTTCTTCCTAGTCCAAAGTTACTCACCTTCCCTTGATCAATGAGAAGCAGCCCAACTTGTGACAAGGAGTGAAAGTAGAAGGTCCCACCCAAAGACCCAACTAGTTCTGCCTATAAAACAAACACACAAAAAATCACACATGAATAAATCATTAATGCATTTGATTTTCACTCCAGATTACCTCATAAGCTAAAATGAAGTGAAGTTTTTTTTGTTATGATCTATTTCCCCTCTATGGAAATGTAGCATGTAGGATAGAACCTTGAATGAAGATAGCTTTTTTTTGGGGGGGGGGGGGTTGTTAAAGGAAGTGGTGTGGACCCAGACTGTTAGATGGTTGTCTAAATCCTTCACTCCTGCTTTGGTTCCTCATACCTGATTTTGAATGGTCAGCAAAGCATCCAGAAGCCAAGTGGGAGCACAAGACCAAGGGCCCTATCCTCTGGACTGTGGGACAGCCCAGCTAACTGCCTCCAGAAATCTTTCAGGTAAGAGACAGAAAGACTACTATTTTATTTAAGCCTCTTAGGTTATCGTGGGGAGTTTTCTATTATAAACAGCACCATGAACTGAACTGTCTCTCCCCCAGTTGTGGGGGGAGACACACAAACATTCAAACTAGCATCATCAATGGGACGGTCCTTAGAGGTGGGGCCTTTGGGAGCTAAGTGGGTTTAGATGAGACCATGAGAGTGGGCCCCGAGAATGGGGTTAGTGTCTTTATAAGAAGAGACACCAGAGCGCCTGGGCAAGAATCCCTACTGGAAGGGGCGCCTGGGTGGCTCAGTCAGTTAAGAATCTGCCTTGGGTTCAGGTCATGATCGCAGGGTCCTACTCAGCGAGGACTCTGCTTCTCCCTCTCCCTTTGCCTCTCTCCCACTCATGCTCTCTGTCTCTCTCTCTCTCTCTCAAATAAATAAATTAATTAATTAAATCTTTAAAAGAGAGAGAGATAGACCAAGCATTCTCTCTTCTTCATGTGAGGACATAGTATGGAGATAGCCATCTGTGAGTCAGGAAGGGAGCCCTCACCAGGAGCTCAATCAGCCATCATCTTGATCTTGGGTTTCCCATCCTCCAGAACTGTGAAAAATAAATGTCTGCTGTCTAAGTCACCTAATCTGTGGTGTCTATTATGGTGGCCCGAGGTGACCCATCCCAACTGGAACAGGTTGCTGGACTTCCCAGCCCATCACCTCCCTACCAGATGCCCCAACTCCTTCCCTGCTGGCAGAACTCCAAGGAGATGAATCAGGAACGTCAGCCTTCTGGCCTTGAAAAGAACAGTAACCGCCCTCCCCACCACTCACACACACACACACACACACACACACACACACATGCAAAGAGCAGGACTATTGTATTAATAATTGGTGTTTGAGTGAGGAGGCATCAAACGTAAAAGGCTGACAAGAGGTGGACTTGTGTTGGTTCATTTTATGTGTCAGCCGGACTGAGCTAAGGTATGCCCAGGTAGGTGGTAAAACATTCTCTCTGGGTGTGTCTGGGAGGGTGATCCTGGAAGAGATTTGCATTTAATTTAGTAGACCCAATAAAGATCACTCTCACCTACGTAGTCGGGCATCACCCAATCGGTTGGGGGCCCTCATAGAACAAAGAGAAGGAGGAAAGGTGAATTTGGTCTCTCTTCTCGAGAGCTGGGATGTCCTGTCCATCTTCTGCCCTCAAACATCAGAGTTTCTGGTTCGTGCGCCTTCGGATGCTGGGACTTCTACCAGTGGTTCCCAGGTCCTCAGGCCTTTGTCTTCAGACTTGAGCTATGCTACCAGGCTTCCTGGTTCCCCAGCTCACAGATGGCAGACTGTGGGGCTTCTCTGCCCCCTTAAGCATGTGAGCTGATTCTTACCATCTGTCTACCTACCTACATCAGTTTTTTAGTGATGATCAATTCCAACTGAGCACAGATGTTAAGTCCTTCAAGGCCTAATTTTGAATGCAAACATGGGGTCAGTTAGGTTCTAGGCTCCCTTTGGCTTCCTGGGCAGGGCAGAGAAACCTCATTCAGAACACGGTCAGAGCTGGAGAGCAGAGTAGGCTCCCTGCCTTGCTTTGCACATACTTTCCAAATGTTTGGGGGCAAAGCCACTCTCTGCATTAGAACAAAGCAACCTCATGCCCTTAGCTACCAAGGATCCTGTCCACTTGAGCTGTTCAGATCCCAGCTCTGCCAGACTGTGTGGTAAAGGCCCCGCACTACTCCGTGCATTCACCCCTGTATCTGTGTCCTGGGGCTGCCCTGTGCTTGATGGCTTCAAACGACAAAAATGTACCATCACATTGGTGGAAGCCGGAGGTCTGAAATCAAGGTGTTGGCAGCGCTGGTTCCTCTGAGGAAGAAACCTCACCATCCCTCTCTTCCAGCGTCTGGTGGTTGCCAAGAGTCCTCGGCAACTCCTGGCTTGCAGGTGTGGCCCTGCAATGTCTCCTGCAGCATCACAAGAACTTCTCTGTGTGCATCTCTCCACGTCCTCTCTTCTTAGAAGGACACCAGTCATTGGGTTGAGGACCCACCCCGATCGAGAATGATCTCAGCTTAAATTATTAAATCAGCAAAGACCTGATTTCCAAGTCGGGTTATGTGCTGTGGTTCTGGATGAATATACTTTGGGGAGGGTGGGAACTGAGCCAGGACTGTTCTGTCCTCTGTATAACTGGGATGTTGATGGTACCCGATGGTACTGAGTTTTGGGTGGACCTGGGGTTAAGTGCAGACTTTACTGTGGCCACAGCTTTGTTCACATGAGTATTCCAGAAGCCATCCAATGCCCTAACACCTTTTTTTTTTTTTTTTTTTTTAAAGATTTTATTTATTTATTTGACAGAGAGAAATTACAAGTACACTGAGAGGCAGGCAGAGAGAGAGAGAGAAGGAAGCAGGCTCCCTGCTGAGCAGAGAGCCCGATGCGGGACTCGATCCCAGGACCCTGAGATCATGACCCGAGCCGAAGGCAGCGGCTTAACCCACTGAGCCACCCAGGCGCCCGCCCTAACACCTTTTGAAACCCTTCCCAACTTCCTACTCTCCCTAGGCAGCTCCTTTGACCTGAAATTTTCCCTACTCTCTTCAGCCCATCAGACTCTTCAAGAAAGAAAAGCTCTTGCTCACCCAGGGATTGCTAATGACTCCTACCATGCAGGACATAAATATATATTTATTATTTTGCTGTTCATTTTTTTACCACATTGAACATACCTGTCTTTCATAGGCAAACTTCTGAAATTTGTATCCCCGGGTGTTTGAGAAATATACAGTGGTCTGAGATATCTGATCTCCATACAAATAAGCAAAAACTGAATTACTCATATCCTGGAAGAAAGCACACATTCAAAAGGAGATAGAGGGTTAGGGTTGTTGCGGAAATGTTCTTTAAGGGTACAAGCTTGCAACTGGTAGATAAATAAGTTTGAGAGATCTAATATACAGCATAGTGATTACATAGAACAACACTGTATTATACATTTCAAAGTTGCTACGAGACTAGATCTTAATTGTTCTCACCTCAAAAAGGAAGAACAACCATCATGCAATGGCGGTATTAGTTAATGCTATGGTGGTCAATCATATTGTAACATATAAATGTATCAAGTAAACACATTGTACACCTTAAATGTATACATTGTTGTATTTCAATTATATCTCAGTTTTTAAAAAAAGGAGATAGATGCCCATGATCATGCTCCTGGGCATTTATCCCAGAGATGAAAACTTACATGCAGACACAAATGAATGTTCATTGCAGCTTTACTCGTAATAACCAAAAAGTGGAAACAACCAGATACACTCCATGGACTATTACTTGACAACAAAGGGGAATGGAATAGATACGCGCAATGAGTGGGGGGAGTCTCCAAGCAGTGGGAGGAGTCTCCAAGCAGTGGGCGGAGTCTCCAGTGTGGACAAAAGCTAATTCCCCAGAGTTAAATGTTGTAGGAGCCCTGGTAGAAAATATTCTTGAAACGATGAGATTATAGAGATGGAGAACAGGTTAGTTCTTGCCAGGGGTTCGGGACCGTGAGGCAGGCATGTAGGGAGAGCTTTGGGCTGGTGGAAGAGTCTAGTATTTCGCAGGGTGTAATCTTTCTGTGACTTCACACATAGATAAATGGCACAGAATTAGACGCACACAGTTATTTCCATGGCAGGCTCCACACCATATACTCACCACACAAAATGGATGTCTGCTGTAACAACAGTTGTCACCAGAAACATGTGAAACAGGGCGTTCTATACCTAAAAGGACAAGATCATTTTTAAAAACATGAGCTTCTGGGGTGCCTGGCTGGCTCAGTTGGTGGAGCATCCAACTCTTGAGCTCAGGGTGTGGAGCCTACTCTTTAAAAACAAACAAACAAACAAACAAACAAACAAACCATGACCTCCATAAATTTCAGAGAAAAGGGTAGATAGAGCAGGGTTTCTCAACCTTGACACTACTGACATTTGGAGCCAGATGGTTCTCGGTTGTGGGGCCGTCCTGTGTGTATGGAACTCTGTCCTGCAGCAACTTTGTCTCTGCTGACTCGATGCCAGAATGGCACCCTCCCCCAGTCTTAACAACTAAAACTATCTCCAAACATTGCCAAGGAGGACATACCTGTCACATGTGAGAACCACTGGTTTTGCAGACACTCTTAGGACCCTGCCAAAATGGCGGGAAGGGCTCCTTTCTCTTAGCTCCTTTCTCCTTCTCTTAGGGAGGCATTCTTTGGTTCTATTGTAAAAGCAGAAGTTTCAGCTCCAAAGAAAATATGCATGTGGCCCACAAGACAGAGAAAGGTGCTCTCGGCATCACCGATCATCAGGGAAATGCAACGCAAAACCCCAGTGAGATGGCACGCCCATGTATTGGGATGGTTATTATCAAAGAATCAGAAATCAAGTGTTGGTGAGGATGGGGAGCTTAGGAGCCTCGTGCACTGTTGGTGGGAATGTAAATGGGTGCATGTGGTGTGGGAGACAGGATGACAGCTCCTCAAGAAATTGAAAATAGAAATCTGGCAATCCCACTTCTGGGTAGACCTACCACTCACAAGATTCGAAAGCAGAGGCTAAAGAAGATATTTGCATGCCTGTGTTCATGGCGGGATTATTCACAATCACTAAAACATGGAAGCAACCCAGGTGTCTGTTGACAGATAATGAATGGATGAGCAAAAATGTCATGCAGACACACAGTGGAATATTATTTGGCCTTAAAAAGGAAAGACATACTGATACCTCCTGCAGCATGGATGGACCTTGAGGATATTGTGCTCAGTGAGAGGAGCCAGACCCGAGGACACACCCTGCATGAGTCTACTTGTATGAGCCCCATCCACAGAGACAGAAGGTAGATGTGGGAACTAGGCTGGGTCAGGGGGTGGGGAATCAGCCCTTTGGATGCTGTTGAAGAAAGCGATGGAGAGAAGAGAAGAGAGGCTGGACCGACTGGCATTATGAGGAGCCCTTATGGTCCCTCAATACTTAAAACATGGAGTTTCCAGATGACCCAGCAATTCTACTCCTAGGTTAGGTTACTCCAGAGAACTGGAAACTTGTATCCACATACAGACTTGTACAGGAATAGGCACAGAAGCTCTATCGCACAATGGCTCAAAGGATGAAACAAGCCAAGTGTCCAGCAGCTAATGAATGGACAAAAGTGGTTCATCCACACAGTGGAATATTATTCAGCCTTAAAAAGGAGCAAGCCGCTGACACATGCTAAAATGGGAAGGAAGCTCGAAAACACAACACTCGGAGAAGCCAGACACAAAAAAAGCCACAAAGTCTGCGATTCCACGCGTGTAAAACGTGCCAAAAAGGCACGCCCATGGAGACAGAAAGTGGCTGTGGGGTTGCCAGGGGCCGGGGAGGGCTGGGAAGGAACCGCTGATGGGGAAGGTCTTTCTCCTTGGGGTGATGGAATGTTCCAAAACTAGATAGCAGTGATGGTGGCACAACGTTGGGAATGTACTAAATGCCACTGAATTGCGCACTTTAAAATGGTTGAAATGGTCAGTTTTATGTGGCTTTTATGCTCCCTTCCCCCCTCCAAAATGAGAAAGGCATGAAATGTGAGAGAGAAAAGAAGGGATGCAGGAGGGGGTAGAGGGGGCTGGCAGGGCGGCAAGGCGAGAGCCAGCCCAGGGGTGAATTTGGGAGGCAGGGAGGTGGCGGGGAAAGCAGGGAGGGCCATGCAGCTGTTTGGCTCCAGGCAGTAAGTTCTGCAAGGAATGGATGGACGCGTGTTTCAGAGGCAGCTGGGTGTTTGATTTGGATGTGACAGTTGATCACGTGGCCCCCAGACTGGTCAGAGCAGGTTTCTGGGGCTTGTTTCTACAGTCCCTGAGGGAGGCCCGGGGTCCCAGCTCCATCTGGGTTAGATACATTCTGTACCCGCCCAGCCGCCGCGCATCATTCACTCAGAATCCCCAGGTCACCTTGTTGCTGAGGGCCAAATCCCAGCGCAGTATTGAGAAGTCAGACGGGGGCCAAACCAGTGTGTGGCTCTTCTGTTCTGCTTCTCTGTCCCTCCCAGGGGCTGTCAGCCCCTCTCCAGCCAGGGCTCAGCAAGCACCTGGCAGGCACTGCACTGGCTGGACAAGGTTCCCTCTCATGGGGGCCACAGTCTTTCACCAAAACTAATATAAGTGAAGCAAAAGAATAACACATGGCAAGATGGTGATCTACCAACCCTTGTGGCTCTCAACTGAGGAGATTTTGACTCCCGGGGGGACACTGGGTGATGTCTGGGGACGTTTGTGCTGTCAGGACATGGCAGGGGGAGGCGCACTCCTGGCAGGGGATGGATGGGGCCAGAGATGCTGCCCCACATCCCCATGGTGCCCAGGGTGGCCCCCCACCCCACAGAGAACGACCTGGCCTTAAATGTCAGCAGTGCTGGGGTTGAGAAAGCATGAACTGACTTCTTGCCTGTGCTCTCCTTGTTAAATTTTTTTTTTTAAAGATTTTATTTATTTATTTGACAGAGAGAAATCACAAGTAGATGGAGAGGCAGGCAGAGAGAGAGAGAGGGAAGCAGGCTCCCTGCTGAGCAGAGAGCCCGATGCGGGACTCGATCCCAGGACCCTGAGATCATGACCTGAGCCGAAGGCAGCGGCCCAACCCACTGAGCCACCCAGGCGCCCCTCCTTGTTAAAATTTTTTAAAGATTTATTTGAGAGAGAGAGAGAGAGCAGGAAAGTGGGGAGGAACAGAAGGAGAGGGAGAAGTAGACTCCGTTTTGAGTGTGGAACCCAACATAGGGCCCGATCTCTTGACCCTGACATCGTGACCAGAGCCAAAATCAAAAGTCAGACGCTGAACTATCCGAGCCACCCAGGCACCCCAGACTGACCCCTTCCTCATCACAACGGGTACCCAACCATCCCTCCTCCCGAAAGAATGGCATCTCCCTTCTCTTCCTTCCTGACCTCCTCCCCTGGCCTCCTGCATGAGGGTTCTCTCCTTTCTCTGTCCTCATACAGCTTACCTTCTGTCCTGTTCCCTGTCCCTAATGGGCAGCAGGTGGGACTGAATGTTCCCATCGCCCAGCCTTGTCACCGAGCACGTATGAGCCACTTGGCCCTCCTCGGTCCTCCCTGACCCCCACCCTAACACAACTCCCGCCGAAGTCCCTCATTTACTCCAATCACGTCAGAGCAGGCTTTTGTGGTGTGTAACTACAATCCCCAGCAGAAACAGGAGGTTCCCACCGTATGAACAATTTTCATCTGAATTTTATTTTTTTTTATTTTTTTTTTTAAAGATTTTATTTATTTATTTGACAGAGAGAAATCACAAGTAGATGGAGAGGCAGGCAGAGAGAGAGAGAGAGGGAAGCAGGCTCCCTGCCGAGCAGAGAGCCCGATGCGGGACTCGATCCCAGGACCCTGAGATCATGACCTGAGCCGAAGGCAGCGGCTTAACCACTGAGCCACCCAGGCGCCCCTTTCATCTGAATTTTAAAGGACAAGGTAGTGTCTAGGGGCTGAACATCCAAGGAGCAGCTTTGTTTCTAGTTCCAAAATTAATAAACCTGTTCTTGGATGTTGGCGGATTGCAAACAAAATAAGAAAAAATACAAAACACATATACCTAGAGATGTGTTCCAGGAATTGGCTTCATAGTCATAAATATAGACTTTTTGATTCACTACTAACACCAATACTGAGTCAGCGATATGTGCTGATGTTAATTCTGGTGTGCCAACCTGAAAATAACGACACAGGGTATCAGGAAGTGCATCCTTTCTGACGGTTTGGAAACTAAGACGTCTAGATGCACATTTAAGAAATATGTGTGCCAACAAGTTGTTTGGTTCCTCGGTGTTGGGAACTGAATATTCTGGGCTCACCTGGGACCGAAACTGAGAGCTCAGATTTGGTATTTGGTGCCCTCAGATACCTCCTTCTTCCTTATCAAAACTTTCTCTGAGGATAAAGCTTAAAGTGTAAATTATGAACGATGAACATAAACAATAAATGTGTTGCTTATAAGAGAAACACTGGTCTTTCAATAGATGGCAAAGCCTTCTTTAGTGTAGGGGCCAGCGGTAGAATTTCTCAAGATAGTTACTGAGAGGGTAAAGGTTTTTTCTGTTTTGGTTTAGGACAATTTAGGGAAGCCCTGAAATTAATGCATATAATCTATCTATTCATCATGCACAAACAGTCATAAGGAGCACTTCCAACAATTCTGCTTCAGTGAAAGAAAAAAGAAAAAGCCTATCTTAGTCGTGAGGGCAGAATACAATCAACCCTTCTTCTGGCTTAGAAATTGCTCTCAATATCTTTTAGAGGTATTTTTTAATATAAGCCCCCAAACTAACAAAAACAGACCTAGTGTGCTATTTCCAAACTGTAACTTCTCCCGGAGTGTTACTTATGTTGAGAATCCTTCAGACGGTTCAGTAAAACAACTACCTTCAGGGCTGCAGGGATGCAAAGTGGAAAGAGACTGCTTCTGAAATTATCTGTCGTGAAAAAGACTTGTCTTCTGAAAGACAAGAAAAGGGTTAAATTAGGACAATTTCACAAAGAAAAGAAAAAGGATAATGTCAGACACTCTAAAAATGTTCTACTCAAACAAAATTCCTTTAAAAAAAAAAAAAACACATTGGGGCGCGTGGGTGGCTCAGTGGGTTAAGCCGCTGCCTTCAGCTCAGGACATGATCTCAGGGTCCCGGGATCGAGCCCCGCATCCGCATCGGGCTCTCTGCTCAGCAGGGAGCTTGCTTCCTCCTCTCTCTCTCTCTGCCTGCGTCTCTGCCTACTTGTGATCTCTCTCTGTCAAATAAATAAATAAAATCTTTAAACAAAACATTTTATTTGAGAGAGAGAGAGAGTGTATGTGTGTGAGCAGTGGGGAGAGGCAGAGGGAGAGAGAGAATCCCAAGCTGACTCCCCACTGAGCACAGAGCCAGACATGGGCCTCGACCTCACAATCCTGAGATCACAACCCGAGCCGAAATCAAGAATCAGATGCCCAGTTGACTGAGCCATCCAGGTGCACCCCCTCCCGCCCCTGCTTTTTAAAGACAAGGTTTGGGTTTTTTCTTTTTTAAGATTTTATTTATTTGACAGACAGAAATCACAAGTAGGCAGAGGCAGGCAGAGAGAGAGGGAAGCAGGCTCCCTGCCGAGCAGAGAGCCCTAAACGGGGCTCGATCCCAGGACCCTGAGATCACTTAACCCTTAACCACTTAGCCCTTAACCCACTGAGCCACCCAGGCGTCCCCAAGGTTTGGGTTTTATCTATCTTTGCATGAGTAAACTTTTATTTTATTTTATTTACTTGTTTGACAGACAGAGACCACAAGTAGGCAGAGAGGCAGGCAGAGAGAGAGGAGGAAGCTGGCTCCCTGCTGAGCAGAGAGCCCGATGCAGGGCTCAATCCCGGAACCCTGGGATCATGACCTGAGCCGAAGGCAGAGGCTTTAAACCACTGAGCCACCCAGGCGCCCCTGCATGAGTAAACCTCTATACTGGGTATTTGACTTCTTGAAATAATATTTTAGAAGTGTGACCATGTCAAATATAAAATTATATAAAAAGTACTTTAAGCAACAGCTTGCCTTACTCAGGATGAACTTCAGCTTTGTCATTTATATGGCTCTGACCCCACTAAAGTCAAAGGTTTCAGACCAGGAATGTGTATGCATGAAAGAAAAAATGTGTTCCCTCAGGACAGGAAAGTTTTAAGAAGTGAAAGGCCATCCTTGAACATGGTATACTGCCTCCTTATCCAGGTCTTTTGCTTCTGCCTCCTCCAGGAGAGTCTTATGGTTTTAGACAGAGAGGAACTGCAAGTTATTTCTTAGGTTTTAACGTGTTTGTTGCTAATGGGAATGATGTTTTTCGTAACTAATTTTCTGAGTCGTCATGGCTAGCTTACAAGAGAGGTGTTGATGTTTTCAACGTCTGTGTTGTATTTGGCCCTCCTGCTGCACTCAGATATTACTCCAAGGAGCTGACACTCTTGGTTTTGGCAAATGTTGTCTCTTTCTTTCCAATGGGATTTTACATTTCATGTATTTAATAGTCACACTGCATTGGCTGGGAACTCCAATACAAAGTAAATAAGAGTGATACGATTCTGTTACTTTTACCATTATGTTGTCTCTTTTACAGGGCTGAAAACATTCAGCAAATACATAGTCGACATCAAAACCAATAAAACATTGGAGGAGAAAGGAACACTGAAGCACAAACCGAGGAATATTATTTTATTTGTTTATTTACTTTCAGGTTTTGTTTCTCTTGCTCTCTCTGTTTTTTGAGTAGGGGCCGTGCCCAGTACAGAGCCCAGTGTGGGGCTTGAGCACATGACACGGAGGCTGAGACCTGATCTAAAGTCAAGAATCAGATGCTTAATGGACTGAGCCAGGCAGGTGCCCTGGGGTTTTGTTTCTGTTTTAGAATCTGTCACTGAGGTTTGTTTTGTTTTGAGTTTTGTTTTGTTTTCTCTTCTTTTCTTTATTTAAAATTTTTTTAAGATTTTATTTATTTATTTGTCAGAGTAGAGAGAGCCCGTACAAGCAGGGGGAGCAGCAGGCAGAGGGAGAAGCAGGTTCCCCACTGAGTAGGGAGCCGGATGTGGGACTTGATCCCAGGACCCTGGGATCACGACCTGAACCAAAGGCAGACACTTAACTGGCTGAGACACCTAGGCCTCCCTTTGCTTTTTAAGAGAGAGAGAGAGAGCGTGCCTGCGAGCCTGGGGGAGAAGGGGGTGTTGTTGGGGAGGAGGGGCAGAGGGAGAGGAAGAGAGAGAATGCCCAGCAGGCTCCACGCCTAGCACAGGATTTCATCTCAGGACCCCAAGATATGACCTGAGGCAAAACTGAGTCAAATACTTAACCAACTGAGCCACCCAGGTGCTCCTAAGTATTCTAAACAAAAGTTTTCTGAACTACTATAAGGTTTTCACCTATTTTGACCTTTTTGTTTTTTAAAACAAACTCTAATTCATTCATGCATTTGGTACCCCTTTGTTGGATACTAGGCTCTGATGCCCAAACACTGTTTTTACCTACAAGACCTTCTTTAGGTCACTAGGGAAAAAAAATAAAGAAACAAGTTTGGGGTTGAAATAAATATATAATGGTTCACTTTTTCAGGAACCTTAGCTATTAGAAACCTAGTGAAGAACCTAGAAGGGGGGCGCCCGGGTGGCTCAGTGGGTTAAGCCGCTCCCTTCGGCTCAGGTCATGATCTCAGGGTCTTGGGATCGAGTCCCGCATCGGGCTCTCTGCTCGGCAGGGAGCCTGCTTCCCTCTCTCTCTCTGCCTGCCTCTCCATCTACTTGTGAGAATTTCTCTCTGTCAAATAAATAAATAAATAAATAAAAGAAAGAACCTAGAAGGAAGTGACTGCAAACTCAGCACATGCAAAATCAACAATTTTGTTCACAGGCTAAAGTTCAAATATCTCAGTAATATGCTTTCCTTCTAATTTTATTTGGTCTGGTTTTAGACACAACTTGAACACAGTAAATTAGAGGTGCACCTGGGTGGCTCAGGCCGTTAAACATCTGACTTTCGGTTTCGACTTAAGTGAGGATCTCAGAGTTGTGAGGCTCTGTGCTTCTCTCCCTCAAATAAATGAATAAAATCTTAAAAAACAAAAAGAAAAGGTTTGAAAACAGTAAATTTGAAAGTAGGAGACTCTCAAGACAGTCTGGCAAAAGACTGGCATGTGGTCAACAAAATAGAATGTCTGTAAACATGGGAAAGAAATAGGAAACATGTTTAAATTAGATATATTGGGGCACCTGGGGGACTCAGTCATTGGGCGTCTGCCTTGGGCTCAGGTCTTGATCCCAGGGTTCTGGGATCAAGCCCCGCGTTGGCCTACCTGCTCAGCAGTAAGGCTGCTTCTCCCTCTCCCAATCACCCTGTTTGTATTCCCTCTCTCTGTCGAATAAATATGTTTTTAAATCTTTTAAAAAATTAGGCATATCATGATTTTATAGCAAAAGAGAACAGCTAGCTCCGAAGGCAGTGGCTGCTGGCGTTAGCCAGGCCACACTCCTACTTAGAAAACTTGACTCGCTACCTATATCCTAAAGGATCATGGCCAAGATTTCTAAACTGGCCTGCAGGGCGGTCCATTATCTGAACTCTACCCATCTCCCTACCCTAGGGCTTCTTGCCCTCAGCACTATTGACCTTCCCCACTGTCACCCTGATGGACTGAAATCCTACCTGGGCTTCAACTAGTCCCTGATGCCCCTTCCTCCATGCAGCCTTCCTTGATTGCCCCCAAGCCCACTCCTCCTCTGAACCAATGGATTTCATGTCTGACTCTCCTAACCCTATCTCCCTCCAATCCTGCCTCTCTGGTCTCTCACTGTGCTATAGCCTCAGCCCCTCACTTGTGTCCTTCTGCCTCTCACCTCTCTGCCACCTGTTTGTCACCCAACAATCAACAGTCATTTAAAAAAGAAGTTAGATTGTTTCATTCCTCTGCTTAATCCTTAATTCCTCTGGTGGCTTTCACTGAAATCCAAAGGTGTCACCACACCTTACAAAGCCCCACGTGATCTAATGTCGACATCTCACTCCTTCCCCTCACTCATTGTCCTTGAGCTGTTCCTCCAAAAATCAAGCGAGGTCCTGCCTCAGGGCCTTTGCTCATGCTGTCCCTCCCACCTGGAATGCTCTTCCCCCCTGACTGGAAAGGAAAGGACACTCCAGGGAGAGGTTCCAGATGGGACAAAGGGCTCAGGAAGCACATGCAC
This sequence comes from Mustela nigripes, assembly GCF_022355385.1. Taxonomy (NCBI): domain Eukaryota; kingdom Metazoa; phylum Chordata; class Mammalia; order Carnivora; family Mustelidae; genus Mustela; species Mustela nigripes. The sequence continues at coordinate 3,971,874 of NC_081558.1, read as the reverse complement.
GAGCAACATTTTAGGTTAACTGCCAAAAAATGGGGTCCTTGTGTCTGAGAATGTGTGTTGAACATTTTGACAGATCCTGCCAAACTGTCCAAACCCACTTAGCCTCATCCATGTTTGTCCTCATCCTCACCAGCGCTCCCGGCAGAAAAGTGACATTTTCATCACTGTATTAAGCATTAGAACGTCTCATTGCCAGAAGCTGTTGGAATCAGACTCTCTCTGTCTCCAGCGTGCTGTGGGGATCAGGATTTTGTTTAAGCATGTTGTGCTCTAAGCTGGGTGTCTGGCAAACTTTTCCTGTAAAGGGACAGAAAGGCCATAGTTTAGGGACCCCAGAGCCTCTGTCTGAACTGCTGAACTCTGCTCTTATAGCACAAATGCTTCTGTGGACAATTAAAACCTTATTATGGACATCAAAATTTGAATTCCATGTCATTTCACTGCCACAAAATACGGTTCTACTCTTGACTGCCTTTCAGTCATATAAATATATAAAGACTATTCTTAACTTGCCAGCCACACACAGTCAGGTGGCGGGGCTGAATCTGGCCGGGGAGGCCACTGTCTGTGACTCCTGCTCTAAAGCAGAGATGATGAGGGGACCATTCTGCTCCTGGGCTGTCCCACACGCTTGCCACGAGCTCCGCTGTGTGCTTGAAATGTGCTTCGTTTGCGTGGCTTCTACACTGCCTTTAATTTTAATCAACTAAAAATTTTAATTTTTTGAACTGCAGTACAGCACACACAACATAAAATGTGTGTCTCACAATTTATTTTAATTGTGATAAAATACACATAAAATATGCCATTATAATTGTTTCTAATGTCCAGCTCAGCAGCGCGAAGCACACTCACGCTGTCCTGCAGCCACGCCCACCCTCTGACTCTAGAACTTTCCATCTCCCCACACGGAGACTCTGTCCCTGTGAAACTCAGACTCCCCACCCCTACCCTAGCCCTGGCTCCCACCATTTCCTGTCTCTGTGGACGGGACTCCTCTGGGGACCTCCAGGGAGTGGGGTCCTGCGGGACGGGTCCTTCTGGGTCTGGCTTATGTCATTGAGCATAACGTCCTCCGGGTTCATCCACATTGCACCAGGTACAGGGATGTCTTGGCTTCTGGAGAGAGTGACATAAACCTTGGACCTCTCTGCTCTTGCTTTTTCTCCTGTCTGTCCCACTGCTTTGCCAGCTGCTTCCCCACCACGTGCCCTGACTTCTCTGTGACATCCCTCTGTCCTCCCTCGCGCCTGGCTTCCCTAGCTTCTTGGGTCTCCTGGGTTCCCATTTCCCTTTCTCTTCTCCCACATGCTCTGTATAATCAAGATTCACCAGAACCTCCCGCTGATGAACAGGAGATCACTGGGTGACAGCCCACAGCCAGAACTAGCACGGACAGGTAGAAGACCTTCTGTTCCCAGCTTTGGCCTCACGTGTCCTCAATGCCTCGCAGGCAGCAAGCCACCCCACATGGCCAACTCTCTCCCCCTCCCTGTTCCTTACACCAGAAACTTGAGGGCCATCTTAGACGGCTCGCTTACCTCCGATCTCCACACCCCAGGAGAACTGACACATCCTGCCGTGTCTCCTCCTGTTTATAGCCTTGCCTTCTGTTTAGACTTTAGCACATTGTTGTTTTGTTGTGTTTCTTTTGTTTGTTTGTTTTTTGTTTGTTTTTGCCTGGGCTCTTGAAATCCTCCTGAACACAAACTGTATAGCTCCCAACCCTCCACTGCCCTTAGGATGAGGAGTAAACATTTCAGTATGCTGTACACAGCTGGTTTCCTAACCTTGCACACTGATGACCCCAAGTGCACGCTGGGCAGAGTATCCCCATTCCTTTGAATGCACCCCCCCATGATGGTTAATTATATCCAAGATATGTGACAGGTGATACCATACCACACTATAATTCTTTTATTTGCTGGTTTCTTCATTTCTCTTCCTCTGACCCTCACCCTGACTATGAACTCCCTACAGGCCAGCAACCAGCAACACCCATCTGCCTTAATGTTTGTTTAATGAATGAATGAATGAGGTGAAATCTAACATTTTAATAAAAAGGAAGTTAACAGTACCTAAAACGGTCACTTACCCTAGATACAGGGCTACGTTTTTCTTGCAAGGATGTTTAATCAACTGTGTTCTCGGAGATGAAAAATACAGTTGGTCCTAGAGAGAGAGTGTCACACAATAATATCAGTAATAATGAACGGTTGAGAAAAATAATTTCCTGATATAGAACATTGAAACTGTAAATGTGAAGTTGAGGCAAGTGCGTAATAGGAATGCAATGTAATTCTCCTGTTTTCCTAGTACACTCTGGTGACGTCAGATGTCAAGGGGAGGGCGGGGAGGAGGGTACAGAAGCTGGGTGAGCAGTATCTGAGACATCTCTGTGCTCTATTTGCCACTTGCTGTGTATTTATGTCAAAATAAAAAATTAAGAGAGATTAACAGGATAATTACTGATATCACATTCCTTGTCCATGTTACTATGTATTTACAGATCATGAGTTATTTGGAAGGGATACCAGAGGGTGAGGAATTGTAAAGGTAACATGTTAGGGACCAGGCGCTTGGAGATGATTTAGAAATGCAGACATCACCTTCTGAAATAAGGCTGTGTCGACAGGAAACATATTTTAACAGGTGAAATATTTCTTCCTGCATTGTAGGCACACACGGGGTGAAAAAAAAAAAAAAGTTTGTTCTTGCAGGACCTCAGGCAAGCCATGTAACGGTTTGTTTCTTATTATTCCAGAGTTACAGTGTAGCAAACGAACACTGAAAAGGAGTATCTGAGTTCTAAATCCACTTCCATCTCCTGGCTTTCTTCATGTCATTTGATTACTTGCAAGTTTTTTTAGTAAAATGGGAAAGATTAAACCCTACTTCCAAGTGTAATGGTAGGAATTAGATAATGCTCTATACCTAACACATCACGGGCACCGAGATATACTGAGTGTTAGTTCTGAAAGTAGAGGACAGAGGGAGAGCGAGAGCGAGCGAGCAGTACGGAGCCACATACCCCTTGAATTTGCTGTCTGATATGAAACACCTTTCCTGTCCTCACTATGTGATTACTAGAGATAAGTGACAAGAGAGACCATCTGTCATTTTTACCAAATATTCAGCATGACTCCTACCAGGGTACACACACATGTACATGCAACTATGGAGATTTAATTTCCGAGAGCTCATAAAGGCTCATTTGCAGATCTCAGATTAGGAACTCCTACTTCAACCCCAAGGTCTTCTTTCTCGCTCTCCTTTTTTTTTTTTTTTTTTAAGGCTGTGGCCAGGCCAGGGGTGGGGAGATGGATGGTCTTGGCAGCTGGAGGAGGTTGGTATGGTTTATAGCTTTTGGCGAGTTTGTCCAGCTTGACATGTGCCAGAAGCACCTGGAGGCTTGATAAAGGGTAGACTGCTGGGCCCCACCTCCGAGTCTCTGATTCAGTAGGTCCAAGTCTAACAAATTCCCAGGTGATGCTAATGCTGCTGGTCCAGGACCACACTTGGGAGAACCAGTGCGAGGAAATGGGAGAATTGGGTATCACCCATCTTTCCAAACTCTGGGACAAATCCCATTGGTAAATCGTACTGGAAAACTGCTTTTTGCTTACTAGCTATGTGCCTTTAGGTTGGTGAGTCTTTAATTTCACTGGATCTGTTTTCACATCAATAAAGTAAAGTTAAGGAATCATTGCTCCGTGAACTGTTGTAAAGCTCAAGTTAGGTCATGCACCAGGAGCGCGCGTTTACTATTTCATGGGCAAACAGGGCCCTGCAGAATAGGACAGCTTACTCCAGGCAGGAGTTCCCTGAGGGCAGGAACTGGGCTTTCACATTTCCCTAATCCCTGTGGCACCCTCCACACAGCATCCACTAATCTAATATACACTGAAATCTAAAAATGTTCTGGGTAACGAGTGAGTGAGATAAGTACTCCACATCCTCATGGAGTTCACATTCTAGTGACAACATCAGACAAAAATTTGTCAAAACAATAACAGAAATTAACCACTGCTAGGAAAAAGCCATTGCGGGCGGGGCGGGGGGGGGGGGTGCTTTAAATAAGGAGATGTGCTGTTTAAGTCAGGATCCGATTGACCTAAACCAGGATCAGGAACCAGACATGGAGAAATCTGGAAGCAAAGTGTGCCAGGCAGAGAGGATACCAAGCACCCTCTCCCCTGTCCCCAAGGCTGGCCAGACTTTGGCTTGTTCAAGGGATGCTGTGACTGGGGCGTTGATTTAGGGAAGGGCAGGCACCAGATTGGTGGTTCTCAAATTCCCTAGGCAGTGCCTAAAGACATTCTTGATAGAAGTACTATGGCACCCAGCAGGTGGAGGCCACCGACCCTGCTCCACATCTTACACGCACAGGACGGCCCCACCCCAAAGCGTCCTCAACGTCAGCAGCGCCGCTGTTGAGAACGCCCGGGCCAGATCCTGCCGGGGGATTCAGGAACTTGGGTTTCTTCCCGGGCGCCACAGAGAATCGGGGCAGGCGAATGACGGGGTCAGATTCTTTTACCGATGATCCCCCTGACTGCGGGACTGGGCGACGGAGGGGAGCGCACGGCCAGGGCGGCGGCAGCGGACGTGGCTCCCAGAGTGGGAATCGGGCCCAAGCTTTGAAATGGCAATGGGGGGGGGGGGGGGGGGGGGGGGGGGGGGGGGGGGGGGGGGGGGATGGGCTGGAGGGAGTTGGGGTGAAAGGACGGGAAACATCAAGTTCAACTTCTAGAACAAGAAACTGGGAACCCTTAACGAGGTGGGGGAGCCTCCGCTCAGGGACGCGCCGGCCCCCTCCGCGACCCCGGGCAGCACCCCTCCCCGGGGAGGGCAGCCCCACCGGCACAGCGGCTGAGCTCTGGCCAGCAAGCAGAGTCGCAGGGTCGCCGCAGCCACCAGCATCAACACCAGCATCTTGCACAAAGAACCACCGCCACCAATGCGCCTCAACCGCCGCTGGGTGTCGCCTCACAGTCTGCGCATGCGCAGCCTGAACCTGAGCGCGCAGCTGCCCGCGGGCGGCGGCGTCCTGCTGGCGTCTGAGCATGCGCACCTCGTCTCCCGGGGAACGCCTAAGCTACACACAACACGCCCCCCTTCTTGAGCGCCGAGCTGTGCGCACACCGCCGCTCACGCTCTCCCCAGTCTGAGCATGCGTTCATCGTCTCCCGAACGCGCCACCAGGGAGGGCTCAGGCTGGCGCGCACAGCTGCCTGTGGGCAGGCTCGTTGGAGCATGCGCACGGTGTCTCCCGGGAAACCCGAGTCCACCAAGCAGGACGCGTTCCAGAGCCGGAGCGCGTGTCGCCCGCGCGCCTAAGCGAAGTGTACGCACAGGGCTGCCTACGCGTTCTCGCAACTGCATTTGCAGCACCAGGGGCTCCCTTTTCAGAGGCGTTGGGGCGTGCCCACAGCCCCCCACGTGAGCCGAAGCGGCTTGCAGCTTCCCCGCTGGGCGGCCGGAAGAGGCGGAGGCAGTGAAGAGGCTGAGCCCCGCCTCCACGCTCCTTCAAGCCCCACCCCCGCCGCTTTCCGTTCCGGGTCACGCCCCCCTTTGGGTTTGCCCCCCCCTTCCCGCCCCGGGTCCCTGGGCACGCGCGGGACTTCACGTGCGCGCTAGCGGGGCGGGGGGAAATGACGCAAGTCCTGTGCGTCGCTAGGATGGCCGGGGCATGGCGGCGGGCACAGGCTACGTGCGGCTGTGGGGCGCTGCGCGGTGTTGGGCGTTGCGGCGGCCACTGTTGGCCGCCGCCGGGGGGCGGGTTCCGACTGCCGCTGGAGTGTGGTTGCCCAGAGGCCGGCGGGCCTGCGACGCCTTGCCTCCCTGGGTTCTGTGGGGCCGAGGCCCTGTGGCCGCGGGCCAGTGGCGGGGACTTTGGGAGGCGAACAGCCGCGGCGGCGGTGGCTCATTCTCCAGCGGCGAGGATGCCTCCGAGGGCGGTGCTGAGGATGGAGCCGCGGGCGCAGGGGGCAGTGCGGGGGGTGGGGAAGGCCCGATCATAACGGCACTGACTCCTATGACGATTCCGGACGTATTCCCGCACCTGCCGCTCATCGCCGTCACCCGCAACCCGGTGTTTCCGCGTTTCATCAAGATTATCGAGGTAATGAGCGCCCCCGCCGTGGCCTCCAGTTTCCCCTACTCTCCAGACGGCAGGTGGAACCGAGGGATCCTTGGGCACCCTCATGTTACACAACTTTTTCCACGCAAGAAGGTTCTTAAAAGTTGAAGTTCGAGTCCTTGTCTTCTCACTAGTTTCGTGAATTTGAGCCAGATTCCTCTCCCTTTGAGGTCCCTGATGAACCCAGTGAACTTAGGACTGCCCAGTTAGAGCCCTAGTCATAGAAATCTCCGATGCTGGGAAGGACCGGACCAGAATAGTCTTTGCCGTCCAGTAACTTTTCTGCGGGTTTTGGTAAATGTTTCATGACACTCTCACTCGGGGCGGTTTGCAGTCTGGTTTCGAGCCCCTTTGGGATTAGGATTCATTCCTTCCTTAAACATTTCTTACCGGCTTACCAGGGGCCAGGCACGGTACTTAGAGCTACGGCAGTGAACAAGAGTGATAATTCCTGCCTTTGGAGCTTCCGTCCTAGCGGGATACAAGAGGCAATAAACCAGATTAGTAGGTAAATTTCATGTTGGAAGGCAGTGACTATGGTTGGGATAATAGAGCCAGGAACAGAGTACGGGAGACTTAAGAGGTAGGTGGGGGAAGGATGTTCTCAGAGGGGAGCAGCCATGGTTTGTTCATTCAGTAGAGTGTTTTTTACTTGTTATGTAGCAGGCACTGGGGAAGCAGACAAGCCACATGCAGTCCCTGTGCCTACGGAACTTGTGTTCTGGTGGAAGAGACATTAAGCAACATCATTTCAGACTAAGAGCCAAGGGGATGGGGAGATGGACTTGGGATGATGTAATAGAAAGCAACATGAGTGCTAGGAACTTGAATTTTTAGAGTAGGAAGGACCCGAATGCCTTCTTTCTTCCCTGACCCTTCCCCCACCCCCACTTTTTTTTTTTTTTTTTTAAACGATGTGGAAATTAGAGTCCTTGGTGAAAAGTTATCTGTTAACAGAGCAAGGTCGTACAGTGAGTCAGCCTCCGCATTCACTCTCCAGCCTCTCCCTCATACTTTAGACTCCGCTAAACAAATCTCGGGTCGGGAGGAGCCCCTTCCACCTCCTCTCCCACCTGCTGATGGTGTGTGTTCGAGCTACTCTTCCAAGGGCCTTCCTTGGTTTTGAGTGGTGGTTACTTGTGGGCCCCAGAACCTATGGGTTCATATCCTGGCTCCACCACTAGTAGCTCCTTCACCTTCAGAAAGCTGTGGTTCTGGGCCTCCATTTTCTCATTGGTGCAATGGGTATTGTAATCAAACCTCAATTTTTAGAGCTGGTGGGGAGGTAAGTCCACCAGTGTCGGGGGTATGGCCCCATACCTTAATCAGAAGCTGCTGCTGCTCTTTCCTGTGTGGTACCCTCCTGACATTTCAGAAGCTTGCCCTTGAAGCCTTTTTTCTGTCCTCAACCCCAGCCGACCTCTGGGGCCAGGAGTGTTCAGCTACAGTCCCCTCAGTCCTGCAAAGTGGCAGATGCCTTTTTTGCGTTTTGTCCAGAGAGAGAGGATTCCTCCAGGAGATTCTCTCTCCCCACCCGGAGTTAGCTAGGAGGGTTGACTGAATCGCTGTGGAAAGCAGGAGACTGGCGCGTGTTGTTACCTTGTCAGACAACAAGAAATCCTGCCAGAGGGAGGAGACAGATGCTAAGATGCAGCAGTTATCATCAGAGAGGAATGAAGGAAACTTCCATGGCACTGGGTGAAGGTTTCTGAACCTGTTAGCAAAGCTCTGTTCACTCTTGCTTCTGTGGTTGACACAGCCTGTGGCTAAATTGCCCCTCTAGTTTCTCCCCTTACTAGTGGCCTCTCAGTGTAGATCAATGGCTCTTAATTTGTGATGGGTTGGGGTGCCTGGGGGACTCAGTTGTTAAAGGTCTGCCTTCAGCTCAGGTCATGATCCCAAGATCCTGGGATCGAGCCCCACATTGGGCTCCCTGCTCAGCGGGAAGCCTGCTTCTCCCTCTCCCACTCCCCACTGCTTGTGTTCCCTCTTTCGCTGGGTCTCTTTCTGTCAAATAAATAAATAAAATCTTGAAAAAAAAAATTGTGGTGGGTCATGGACCTTTTCCCCAGGGAAAAATGCATCTGTAGGGTCAGGAATTCCTGAATCATAAGTTAAGAGCCCTGGCTGAGGGATGAGTTTAGAACACTGGTTCTCAGGCCGTGGTGCGGAGGCCGACAGCATCAGCATCACTTGGGAGCTTGTGTGAAATATAGGTTCTCAGGCCCACCCCAGGCCTCATCTGTCAAGACACCGAGGGCTGGGGCCCAGCTACCTGTCTTACCAAGTCCTCTAGGTAGCTCCGGTGCTGAAGTTTTGGGCCCTAAAGTGTAATCAGAGTCTGGGGTGGGAATTGATGCCTGCTGGAAGGAAATCACTTGGCCTTACAGACGTCTGTGCTCCTGCCCGTCAGATGTTGCCTGGAAGATGTTAGTCCTCTGCCTGCCGTTGAAATGGCATCAAGATGATGGGTTGTCATCCTGGGGCTTTTGATCCTTGATGAAAAGGGTGTAGATCTGATTGAGAGATACTTCCTACACGAATTGGGGGAAGTTACCAGTCTGTGGGATGGGCCGCGGTTGAATCACACACATTTAGTGTTGTCTTTCTGGTGTTGATAAAATCAGAATAGTCTAGATTTTCAGGCCAAGACACTTCACCTCTGAAACAGCTCTTAAAATCAGAAGTTAAATCAGTTTCTTGGTTCTGGCTGTTGGTCTACTTTGAGTTTTCTTTAGAAGGCGGTGGGGCCCACCGTGGCCTGCAGCCCTGTCAGCCTGTCCCACCGCATTCTCTACGCCTTCGTGTGTGTGTGTGTGTGTGTGTGTGTGTGTGTTTGGTTTGGGGCTTCCTGGACTGTGTTGGTTAATGTCCTGGGTCAGGTTAGCATAGCCTTGAGAATCATCTTGAAAACGCTAGAGCTCTTGTCAAAATGTCAGCTAGGAAACCTGCCCTGCGTTTTTCACTTTGGGGTCGTTGTCATGCTAGGTTAAAAATAAGAAGTTGGTTGAGCTGCTAAGAAGGAAAGTCCGTCTTGCCCAGCCGTATGCCGGCGTCTTTCTAAAGAGGGATGACAAGTAAGTGTAACTTTTCCTTCACTGCTTCGTTGAAGTTGCCCTGGAGTGTAGTTCACTACTGGTCTTGCTCCATAGAGTAGCCGGGACCTCTGACCTCTGACTGGGAAGAAATCAAGCAAAACCTTCTGAGCACAAGACCAAGAGCCGAGCCATCTTTTTAGTCTGGGCTGAAGACTTGGCTCACCTCTAGGTTTCATGTGGTCAGTTGTTGGGGAGGGGGGAGGGGTGCAGGTGTTAACCTCCAGGATCTTTGGTGGTGACCCCACTTGTGAGGTCGCTTCAGAGCAGAGCTAAGGGAGCAGATAGGGCAGCTCCAGGAACACCCACCTTGACTCTAGGTGGGAATTAGTTCCACTTCTGAGTTAGGAGGTAAATTCTGTAGGGGGAAGTGTGGAATGAAATCTCTTCCATCCGGGCCTGTCTTTACAGCCAACTTAGCCCATGAGCTGCTCACCTGGGTGCAGTGGCGGTGGATGCCAGGGGCCACGCTTAGCCCGTAGGTGCCCCACGGGGCTTTGCAGCACCTGTGGGAGCGAGGAGGTTGCCCTCGGGTTTCCGTGGAGGCTGGCAGGGGTGTTTCTCTTCTCTTCCTCCTCTTCACCCAAGACACCCCGTTGAGAATTGGGGCCTGTGACCATGCACCTTTCTGTCCCTGTCCCTTAGCAATGAGTCTGACGTGGTCGAGAGCCTGGATGAGGTCTACCACACGGGGACGTTTGTCCAGATCCACGAGATGCAAGACCTTGGGGACAAGCTGCGCATGATCGTCATGGGACACAGAAGGTGAGGGACCCCGAGAGTCTGGGATGAGGCAGGAGGAGAGGCCCTGAGTGTCCCCAGGTTCCTGTCCTGGCCATCCTTCTTGCTCAGCTCTCCTGCCTTGTCACTGCCAGGACTAGACCAAAGCTGGAGGTGGCGGAGACAGGTCACTTCTGGGTCCCTCTTCTTAAAGTGGCTGTATGGGTGGCCAGCGGCAGGTTGTATCTTTTATGCATGTCATTCACAGGAGCGTCACAAATACAAAGTAGCAGGTTGCCTCATGTCCCGTGTAAGGTGTCAGCCTTCACAGTTTGGTGTGCTTCTCCTCCAAGTGCCCTTGTCCGCGTCTGGCCGCGGATCGTGCTGGATGTCCAGCTTAGCACTGCGGATTTTGACTCAGCCAGACACATTGCCTTGTCAACAAGGCAGCACACCCAGGGATACAGGGTGTGGCAGGCACTGGCTCTGTCCCGGGTTCTGGTGGTGGTCTTACTTCATGAAGCCCCTGCTCCGGTCTTCATCTGCTCATTTTAGAGGATGTTTTTAGGATAGAGGCTGCCGCTCTGTCTCCTTGGGGGGGGGGGGTTTGTGAGGGAGGAGACGATGCCACGAAATGACTAAGAGCTTGGTCTGCCGCTAAGTGCTGTCCTGACCTGCAAGGTGCCTCATGGAAGGGTTCCCGCTGGCTCCGGGGGCCAGACCTGCTGTTCCTATGTGGTTTGCTGGCGTCAGCCAGGCACTGGGTCCACATCCCGCCAGCTCTCAGGCCAGCCCTCTGGAAAAGGTGGCATTAGTGACCCTGTGGGACAGGAGGATGCTGAGAGGGAAGGTGGCAGGTTTGCATTCACATCACTTAACCCCTGGTGTCTGCTGGGTACTTGGGTGTGGATGGAGAAACAGGCCCGGGGCCCACCCCGCACCCCCAAGAGAGGTGGCTAGGAGCATCAAATGGGCTGCCAGCTGAATTTTTTTTTTTTTTTAAGATTTTATTTATTTGACAGAGATCACAAGCAGGCAGAGAGGCAGGCAGAGGGGTACAGGGAGGTGGCTCCCTGCTGAGCAGAGAGCCTGATGTGGGGCTCGATCCCAGACTCTGGGATCATGACCTGAGCTGAAGGCAGAGGCTTTAACCCACTGAGCCACCCAGGCGCCCCTGCCTGCTGAATTCTGACGGTGGTGGGAGCGTTTCGGGGAAGTGAAGATGGGCAGGGTGAGGGGTAGGCGCAGACGGGGGCTGGACCTCACATGGAACGGACAGGGAGGGCTTCTCTGTGGAGGTGCCCTCGAACTGAGGTCCGAACAACAGAAGGAGCCGCTGTCTGGTGAGCTCCAGGCCGAGGGCGGGGCAGGTGGAGTCCTAGAGCTACTCGCCGGGCAGACTTCAGAGGTGCGTGGGGGACAGCAGGTTGTTGGTGTGGAACGCAGAGTGGCTGGGGCAGCGGGAGGCCAGCCGTGTGCCCGGTGGGGGGTGGGGGGTTGTCAGTCTTGGGGTTCTGAGACAGCAGCTTGGTCTCCAGCCCCGGGCCCAGCGTGCCCCTCCGTTGCCAGCACTGGAAGCCCCAGCAGCTTCACGTCTGCCCCGTTTCCATCTTTAGGATTCACATCCACAAACAGCTGGAGGTAGAGCCTGAGGAGGCCGAAGCTGAAAACAAGCAGAAGGTCCGCAGGAAGACGAAGCGGGGCAAGAAGGAGGCGGAGGAGGAGCTGAGCGGGGGGTCCCAGAGCGGCGGGCCCCTCGCGGAGGTGACGGCAGAAGCTGCCTCGGGCCCCCTCGGCGAGGTGCTCATGGTGGAGGTGGAGAACGTTGTCCACGAGGACTTCCAGGTCACCGAGGAAGTGAAAGTAAGTCATTGCTGCCGCCCGCGGGGCCCCCTGAGCAGGGGACGTGCTCCCCGAGGCTCTAGGCCGTTCGGCTGTCAGGCTCTCGTGGAATGCAGAACGTGCCCCCCAGCCCCACAAGTCCTAGGAAGAATCCGGCAGCCAGGAGTGAAGGATTGGAACCTGGGTCCGGCCCCAGCCCGTGTCGGCTGCGCAGGAACCCCCGGGCTTCCTTCCATACTGGCTCCTTCCGCTCGAGCCCAGGGCGCTGGCGAAGGGGAGCAGGGCCCACTGCCCGTTACCGGTGGCTTCTTGGCAGGAAAGCAGCAGCCTTCTGGCCGCCTTGACCCTGGATGTAGGCTTGCTTGCCACCTTCGTAGCCTAGGGAGCCTGCTGTCACGGTGGTGGGTGCTGTCCTCCCACCGGTTCTGGGGCAGGGAGCAGCAGGGGGCCCACCTCCAGGGGGTCGGGGTGAAGAAAGGCAGAGGTTATGGAGAGCCCCCCGCCCCCCGCACAAGTCCCGGCATTGTTGTCCTGCCTGGGGGAGAGTGCACCCTGCACAGCCGGCCAGCAGCCTCAGTTGGCTCCTGCAGCACCGTGTCAAACAGAGTTCTGGGGGCTTCTGAGCTGAGGGAAGGAGTCCTGTGGTCCACAGGTGACATCTGCCCCAGGCGCTGGGAGGGCCTTGGCTGCGTCTGCCCGGGGCAGCCTCACACCCATGCAGCCATGCTGTCCGGAACTCGCCAACACGGTCTCTGGTTCTGCGCCATCTGCCCCGGTGGCTGTCAGGCGCTCGATCTGTGGCTGGTATCACCGAGGGACAAAATGTCAGCTTTTGTCTTGATTCTAGATTATTTAAACCTGGGTGGCTCCCCCGGCGGCTGGACTGGGCCTCAGAGCTTCCTTCCTCTGAGGAAACTCGCATAAGGGGGGGGAGAAAGACAGCGAAATTCATAGATGCCACGGGGAAAAGAATCAGGGAGACTTGAAGAGGCTTAATGCTCGTGCTCGTCCGTGCAAGCGCAATGGGCCTCTAGCTGCCCTCTGCAGGTTCCTTCTGGAAAGTCCCATCCTTTGAGGGACAAACCCGTAGCTAGAGGCTGGGTGCTTGCAGTAAAGGAATGCACGGCAGCCGCTTCCCGATCCTTCTTGTGCCCTCGCTGGGGTTTGGTGTGCTGGGAGCCGCCTTCCGGAAATCGCCAGGGGCTGGTGGTCGCACCACCAATTGTCCGTGGTCCCGCCAGGAGCATCCTGGTCTTCGCTGTGGTGGTGATGCTCCTGGTGTCCACAGTGTGGTTGGGGGGGTGGCGGTCCTCCACCTCCTCAGGGAGCCTGGGCCCAGGGTTCTGGCAGGGGACAGGCTGATAGCCCCGGTGACTTGCAAGGACCTCCCCAGACAGAGAATTTTCAAGCCAGGGTGTGCTGACGTGGAGGACGCGGGTGTTGGTTGTGAGGCTTGTGCTTGAAATGAAGGAATAAAGAAACCCGTGTCCCCCGTTTTCCTCCAGGTGGCTCGTTCTAAGGTCCAGGTTCGACAGGGTGTAGGGGGCTAGGCACTGGTGTTCGTTTTTATGATCTTGATCCCGAGCCCCCATGGCTGGTGGATTCAGGGTCCACTCCTGGGCGTCTGAGGCCATCCGTGGCCTGGGCCAGGCGGGAGGGGCTCCTTGCGCCACGGCCCCTGCTGGCCCCGGGCACCGATGGCCGCCTCCCTGTTTGCCAGGCCCTGACCGCCGAGATTGTGAAGACCATCCGGGACATCATTGCCTTGAATCCGCTCTACAGGTTGGTCTCCGGTGCCGTTCCCCAGGCCTGGTGTACGGTCGGTCCTCCCTGAGGCCAGGCGGGGGTCTGCCTGCGTCTTTCTGCAGCTGGGTGGATGGGAGGCTTTCTCAAGAGTGTCGTCCCGAGAGAAGACTGGGGGTGGCCCTGCGGTGGGAGGGTGGAGGGAGAGGCCTTACGCAGTGCACGTTTTTTGAGAGTGTGGACTTGCCCGAAAGCCTTTTCGTCATCAGCTGAGGTGGAGGTGGGGAGTCTCACACGGGGGACCCTCCACGGCCGGAGGGGGGTTATGTCTGGTATGGGATTGTGAGTCTCATGGCTCTAGGACAGGACGGGAGGCCTCACCGGCCCACACCCAGTGCTCCGTGAGCATCCCAGACCTTGACCGTCGCTGCCGGGGAAGGGACACGCGGGCTAGCCCTGCTGCCGGGCTGGCCCCAGCTGCAGCAGCGCGCTCTGTCCCTGCAGAGAGTCTGTGCTGCAGATGATGCAGGCGGGCCAGCGTGTGGTGGACAACCCCATCTACCTGAGCGACATGGGCGCTGCACTGACCGGAGCCGAGTCCCACGAGCTGCAGGACGTCCTGGAGGAGACCAACGTGAGTGCGCGGGCCGGCCTCCGGGCCTGGCTGCTTGTCCAGGCTCGGCTTGGCCATTCCACCTCGCGCTCCTGAGGCCGTCAGGCCACCCCTGCTCCTCAGTCTCTGTGGCGACAGCTGGCGTTCGCTCCGGGTGGGGTTTTGTTCATCGGGTGGCATATTTGGCTCGCCACCAGTCTTCTGCGGTTACCAGCGACAGCACTACGAAAGTTGTCGACCACAGCTTGCAGACGTGCTGGCCTTTAACTGTAGGAGAACTGGGTCAGAGGGGGCTTGTCTGCACCTGGGGACACGTGGCTGGGTCGAGCTGCCCTGTGTGTGTCCGTCGGGAGGGGCCTGCTCCCCCGCCCACTCCCCCCACACAGAGATGCCCGTTTCTGACCATCACTCGCATCTTCCCTTTCTCGGCAGATTCCCAAGCGGCTGTACAAGGCCCTCTCCCTCCTCAAGAAGGAGTTTGAGCTGAGCAAGCTGCAGCAGCGCCTGGGGCGCGAGGTGAGCCCGGGGGAGGGCAGAAGGTGTCCCTCACTCTTGTCCAGGGCAGCGAAGCTCTCTGAGAACCCAAGGCTGGTCTCGGCGCTGAACCCGGGGTCTGCAGCCCCCAGGATGCCCTCCGTCGTGGTGGAGCTGCTCTCACATCCACGTCCTGGGAAGATACTGGGCACTGGGAACCAGTCTGGGAAGGGGTGAAGCTGTTTCCCCGAGGCTTTGCTGATTGTGGCCCAGTCCAGGGTCCTTGTGGATGGTCGGTTGCTTACCGTTCGTGTTGCTTCTCAGAACTGACTTGCTTTTTCCACTTTATTTTCGAGAAAACTTTCAAGTCACATCTTTACGTGGAAAACTTTTAACACTGAGTTATTAGCCCAAGGCAACTTCTTTAATTTTTAGTTTTTTTAAAAGACTTTTATTTGAGAGCAAGAGCACATGCCGGGGGAGGGGGAGAGGGAGAGGGAGAAGCAGGCCCCCTGCTCGGGCCCAGCTCGGGGCTCTATTCCAGGACCCCGAGAGGATGACCCAAAGCGAAGGCAGATGCTTAACTGCCAGCCACCCTTTGTGAGGCTCAGACTCATAACCCCAAAGTCAGAGTCACAGGCTCTACCAGCTGAGCCCGCATGGTGCCCCAGCACAAGGCAGTCCTTAACGCACCTCCGGTAGGAGACAGGAATGGGGCTTGTAGGTGGGCCTGGTGCTCAGCGGCCTCCGAGCTGTCACCCACCGCCCTGTCCACGTGGAGGAGCTCTGCGCCCGTGGCGGCTGCACCAGCATCAGGCCCACCTGATGGAGGGTCGAATCCGCTCCTCACCTGGAACTTGGCATCTTTATTTCCAGCTTGGGGAGACTGAGTTCACGGGGGAGGGAGCTGGAGACGGGCTTCCTGTGTCTGGAGGAAGCTGCGCCCCTGGTCCATGGCCGTGTGTTGTCCCCCCACCCCGGCCGCGCTGACGGCTGTGCTCGCCGCAGGTGGAGGAGAAGATCAAGCAGACGCACCGGAAGTACCTCCTGCAGGAGCAGCTGAAGATCATCAAGAAGGAGCTGGGGCTGGAGAAGGAGGACAAGGACGCCATCGAGGAGAAGTTCCGCGAGCGGCTCAAGGAGCTCGTGGTCCCCAAGCACGTCATGGACGTGGTGGACGAGGAGCTGAGCAAGCTGGCCCTGCTGGACAACCACTCCTCCGAGTTCAAGTGAGCCCCCCGGGGCGGCCCGGCCGCGGGCCGTCCACCCTCGAGGACGGCCCCCCTCTTGCGCCTCAGGCTCAGAGAAGCTGGTGACCGCCAGGGAAGCCGGGAGGGAGGGTGGGTGCCTTGGCCACTGTCCGGTCACGCTGGAGAAGCCCAGGAAGCACTTGGCATGTGGCGGTCCGCTCTCGGCGCCCCCGAAAAGACACACTTCTCTGTGTCACTCGTTTCCCTGCTGGGCAGAGGCGGCTCAGAGAAGTGGAGTCAGTGAGCAGGGTCTCTGTGCTGGTGGGTGGGGATGGGGCTTTGAACCCGGGGGTGTCTGGCTTTGAGCAGTGCTTCCAGCCAGGGCCCTCCTTATGCCTCTGTCCCCTCCTCTGCGTGGCCTTGAGAGCCTGGGATCCTTGCATCTTCCTGGGTGCTCAGCCTTGCCCTGTGGGTGTGCAGCTCCCAACCCGGGGTCGCTCTCGGGGCAGCGCTGACTGGCCACCAGCCGGGCTTCTGCCACGCGGGCCCTGGGAGGGGTCATCTCCCATTTTTACCTCTGCCGCCTCTGGAGCAGGATTCCGAGCAGTCCCTGTGCTGCCGGTGTCCAGGCCCCTGTCCTGGGAGCCGTGTGGTTCCCACGGCGAGGCCTTTGCCGATTACCGGCTCCTCCAGCTGACGTGTCCGGGCGCAGTCCGAGCGGCAGGGGCAGCGGGCGCTGGCACCGTGGACTGGCAGTAGCAGCACCAGGCAGCGGGCTGGGCTCCGCTCACTGGGTCTGGTCTGTCCCCCGGCAGTGTCACTCGTAACTACCTGGACTGGCTGACGTCCATCCCGTGGGGCAAGTACAGTGACGAGAATCTGGACTTGGCCCGGGCCCAGGCGGTGCTGGAGGAGGACCACTACGGGATGGAGGACGTCAAGAAGCGCATCCTGGTGAGGACCCTGCACCCCGCCCTTGGGTCCCAGCCCGCCCCCAGCTCCATCCCACCCGGTCCCAGTGAGGCCTCCCGCGCCCCTCTCCTAGGTCCCAGGCCTTCCCCCACCCCACCCTGCCTGCACCCCTCCTGCATGTCCTTGGGCACGGGCTACTCGAAGCCTCCCCTGGGCGCCACAGTCCCACCTCCCGGGCTCTTGTTCTGAGCACGCAGGGCGGGCACTGAGCAGCAGGGTGTGTCATCGTCTGGATTCTAGACCCAGGATTCCCCCATGGTGGGGTGGAGTCCCAGAGGAGTGGTTTGGGGGATTTCTGGTCTAGGGTCCAGGAGGGCCTTGGCCGAGGCAGGGCTGGCGGGGTTGGCAGAGGCTGAGGAAGGAGAAGGTGGAGGGCTTCAGGGGGAAGGACTGGCATTGGAGCAGACCAGAAGGCAGCAAGGGCACCCTGAGCCGAGCACACTGCTCTAGGGGCCTCGGATTCCTGAGGGGAGGGACAAGAGTCGTGCCTGAGACAACAGGTGATGGGCCCGGCCCAGGGCCAGTAATTTGTGGCCGGAGCAGCAAGAGGGTCAATACGGTCCAGGATGTGGGAGGAAGGGGTTGCTACCAGCTCAGTCTGGCGCCCTGATCACCCAATCGGTCACTGCAGTCCCCTCGGCTCCTCTGGGACATGCCTTGTCCCTTCCACAGCCCCCCGAGGTCTGAAAGGCAACGTGACAGTGGCAAAAGTCACAGCAGGCAGGGCTCCTGAGCGAGGGCAGCGCGGGTCTCATGGGAGCCGGCCTCTGCCCACAGGAGTTCATCGCCGTCAGCCAGCTCCGAGGCTCCACGCAGGGCAAGATCCTCTGCTTCTACGGTCCGCCTGGCGTGGGCAAGACCAGCATCGCCCGCTCCATCGCCCGTGCTTTGAACCGCGAGTACTTCCGCTTCAGCGTCGGGGGCATGACAGACGTGGCCGAGATCAAAGGGCATAGGTAGGCCTGGCCTGGCTCCATTCCTGTGTGTGCGGGGGGGTGTCAGCGGCCAGCGGTGGCCTCCGCTCATGCTGGGCTAAGTGCCGACGAGCCCGGGCACCGCTGCCTGCAGGCCCGGTGGAGTCCGGCCACGCAAACGTCGGCTCAAAACCTTGGCCTCTTGACCAGCAGGAGGGCGGACCCCCAGGAGCGTTTGTTTACCAGGTTCTTGGCAGATGGTCCCCGCCAGTTCCAGCTCCAATCCTGCCTGGTTCAGCTCCCCCAGCCCTGCGGCCAGAGTTCGGGGGCAAGGCGCTCTCCCCACTGAGAACGGGGCCGCACACCAGTGAGGCTCAGCGCCTCTCCTGATTCTTTGCTCCCTCACCGGGTCTAGCAGGGGCTGGTACTCTGCGTCCAGGGTCTGAAGACTGCAGGGCTGTGGGCGCGCGCCCTCCCGTTGCAGCGGGCATGGCGTGTTCTCCTGGGGCTCGCGTCATTTCCTCTCTCCGCTCTGCACTCCCTCGGCTCTAGCCACGTGGGCTTTCAGCACACCAGGCCCGGTCCTGCTCTGCCCTAGGACCTCTGCACAGGCTATTCCTGCTACTCAGAAAACCCTCTTCTTTCAAGTACCCGCACACCTTGCTGCTTCACGTTTTGCTTAGAATCTCTCCCTAAGACGTTTCTTGTTCCTGCTTTAATGCCCCTGAGACGGCAGTCCAGGTCCCCTGTCCCATCTTACTTTTGTAGCACGTACAAAGTTCATCACACCTCTGAGTTCCTCCTTCATCTCCCGTGCCATTTGTCTGCCCTGCTGGGCCTTATCTCTCAGGCACAAGACTGGTGTCTGCCTTACTCTGTGTGTGCCAGACCCCCGCACCTGAGCTGGGACCGTAGAGCAAGGAGGTGGCAAGAAGCACCCCGGCAGGTGCCAGGCAGGTGCGGGCCGTGGGCCCAGGGACCCCAAGGCCTAGGAGGCCATGCTGTGCCTGCGAGGACCTGGGTGGGGAGAGCATTTCTGCTGCCAGCATCTGGCTGCTTCTGACCTCTCTTGTTCTGTTACATTGGGCAATGTGCGCTGGGTTTCACCGTCCAGATAGGAGGTGCTGGCTTCGGGGACAGGTTTGAGCGAGACCTGGTTTTGCATCTGTACCCGGCCCAAGTCGGAGCTGGGGTGAGATGGCAACATTGCCGTTGCTGGAGAGCCACAGGCCGTCAGGGAGGCCATCAGCCGGTGCCACACGCATCACCTCCCCATTGGCCACCTCTGGGCGGCCCTCCATGGAGGCCGAGTGCTACACCGAGAATCTGTGCGCTCTGGGAGCTGGCAGGGGAGGAGCCGACCGCTCCAGCTGTGCTCTGCCCCCCCAGGCGGACATATGTGGGTGCTATGCCAGGGAAGGTCATCCAGTGCCTGAAGAAGACCAAGACGGAGAACCCCTTGATCCTGATAGACGAGGTGTGTATGGGCTGGGGGCTGGGTGTGCGGTGGGGCTCAGGGCTGACACGGCAGCACGGCTTCTGTTCTAGCACCCTTCCCCGAGGTCAGATGTCCCTGAGGCCTTCCTGGGCCAGAGCTCCAGGCAGTCCCAACCAGGCGGAGTCTCTCCGAGATCGGACGCATGTTCCCTGCCATTTTGGTTGTCCCCTAGACCCTGGGGGGGCCGCACAGCTGCTGGGCCACTTCACAATAAGCTTCTGTCCTTGTCCTCAGACGACCCCATGGCAGCCCTCCTGCTGCAGGCTCACCCAGTGCCAGGCCCTGGTGCTGGTGAAATGGGGTCCCACCCTCCTCCCTCCCGTCAGGAGCGGGGACCAGTGCCCAGAACACCCACCTTGCGCTGCCCCTTCAGGTGGACAAGATAGGCCGGGGCTACCAGGGGGACCCGTCGTCAGCGCTGCTTGAGCTGCTGGACCCCGAGCAGAATGCCAACTTCCTGGATCACTACTTGGATGTGCCCGTGGACCTGTCCAAGGTATGTGTGTCCAGCCGGGGAGCCAGGCCCAGTGGGGAGAGGCAGGGGGGCTGGTTCTCCAGAACCTTCCTGCTGGCCTCCCCAGGTGCTGTTCATCTGCACAGCCAACGTCACCGAGACCATCCCCGAGCCGCTGAGGGACCGGATGGAGATGATCAATGTGTCTGGCTATGTGGCACAGGAGAAGCTCGCTATCGCAGAGGTGAGGGTGGGACCCTTGCCCCAGCTCTGGACAGACGGGGGTGCCCACTGCAGCTGGGGGTCCGGGCATATTTGAGGCCAAGGCCCCTAACCAGAGCTGCAGGGGACGGTCCATAGTGGTCCTGCTTGGAGTTGGGATGGCCAGGGTCTGTCCACTGGCGTAGCGTGAGCATGGCCAAGAGCAGCAGCGCAGCCAGCTGTGAGCTGTGTAGCCGCGCACGTGTGACCCCTGTGTGGGCAGGTCCCCGACCCGCTGGGTGTCCGGTGACTCCCATTTGCCCCTGCCCGGGCCTGGCGTCAGACCCCCGGGCTGTTCCTGCTTCGGGGCCGGTTGTGCATTGCAGGGCTGGCTGTCCTCCAACCGACTGCATCTCGGGGGTTCCCACACCTCGTGTTTGGGTTTGGCAGTTTGCTGTAACAGCTCCCGGAGCTCGGGGCCACAGTCTGCTTCCTCACCAGTTTGATACAGAGGATACAGCCAGGGAACAGCCGTGACCATGCATCAAGCCCAGCAGGGCCGTGGGCTTCTGTGTCCCTGGGTGCACCCCTCTTCCAGTGCCGCCCAGTGGGCCCACCTTCTCCAGCTCTGCGGCCCAGGCTATTCAGGGAGGCTTCCGACCCTGTGCATTGTTGAGTAAATCATGATCTGGTGCCAGACTGGCCCTCTAGCCTCTCCTCTCCCTGGGGGTCAGGGCCAAGGCTGACCAGTACCCCCCTACCGCACCCCACCCCGGCCCTCAGACCCCCACTCCAGGGGCCGCCTCACTGGCGCAGGCCCCGGTAAGGCGGCAAGGGGCCCTGGGAGGCACCAGCAGCTGTGCTGCTCCCCCGCTCTCCTGCAGACCCACGCTGTACAGAGTTCTCCTACCCACTCTCTGGGCCCCAGAACAGGAATGAGGGACCGCCATGAAGGTGACGTTGGAGGAACACAGCAGGGCTATCCGCGCGCTGTGGGGGGCCGTGTGCTGGGCCCTCCTAGTCCCCTCCCCCGTTGGTGCCGCTCTCTGTCCTGCCGCACAGCTGTCCCAGGGCCGGCACCCCTGCCGCCCATCTTCCCACCGGCCCTGGGCCTTCGAGTTCTGTGGCCGCAGAACGCTTGTCTGAGGCCCAGGCTCAGCCAGAATTCAGGTCTCTGCGTTTCCTAGACTTTACTGGTCTCCCTGGCCGGGGGCTGGCTTCCTACCCAGAAGAATGTTAGAGCAGAGCCAGGTTTCTCTCTAGAGCCAAAGGAAGGTGTTTCTGACTTGGGGTTTTCTTGCTGGAAGGGGGTCGAGCACATTTTTTACTGAGCCCATTTCAGCCCTCAGGTGCTGGGCCCCAGCTCTCGGGGCCTGCTAGTGGCCTCCTGTCCCCTGCTCTGGGAGGGGAGCCAGAGGAGCTCTTGGCTGAGGTAGTTATAGGGGTCCTGGGGCCTCCCCTGCCGGCCAAGGAGGGAGGCAGGCTTGGGGACCTGGATAGGGAACTTCTTTTAAAACTTTGAAGGGGCAAGAAGAACACGGACTTACAGAGGCTTCGGGGCCAGCCCATGTCAGTTGACAAATGTACTGACGCGTAAGGTTGTGTCTCCCATGTTTCCATTGCCTTCTACCCCAGAGCTGGTGCTCGGGCCTGTCTGTCCCATGACTGCTGTATGGCAGGAGTCGGGCTGGGCTGTGAGTGACCTTGTAGCCTCTTGACCTTCCCATTCCTGTCTGTTCGGGGTGGCAACCCCGAGTGTGAGTAGGGTGAGCCCAGGGATCCAGGAGACCTTCCTGGAGGGGTGATGTCTTAAGTGCCATTTGGAGGGAGGGCAGGAATGGAACCTGGACAGAGGACGGCCCAGGAGCAGAGCCCTGGGAGCTTCTGGAGGTGGCAGGCTGGGCCTCTGGGCTCCCAGGAGGGCCTGGCGCCCACCATGCGCTCTACCCAGACTCCCTGCCTCCCTTCCTCCCCGCCCTGCTGGCTCCTTACCCTCAGGTCTCCACTTTGGTGCCCCCTCCTGGGGCAGCCTTCCCCGAGCGCCCCGCCCCCCGAGCCTGGGGATGAGAGCTTGTGCAGACAGATGCTGGGGCCACCTCCATCACCTCTAGCCAGCCAAGAGTTGTGGGAAGGTTTCGGGGGTGAGTGGGGGTGGGGGCAAGCAGGAGAGGCACCCGTTCCTGGTCCCGAGGCCCCGAGGGTCCTGATGGCAGCGTGCTCCTCCTGCCAGCGGTACCTGGTGCCTCAGGCACGTGCCCTGTGTGGCCTGGATGAGAGCAAGGCCAAGTTGTCGGCGGATGTGCTGACCCTGCTCATCAAGCAGTACTGCCGGGAGAGTGGTGTGCGCAACCTGCAGAAGCAGGTGGAGAAGGTGAGCCGGGCGGCTGGGGGGAGCGGGAGGTCTGCAGGCTGTGCGGGCGGATGGGGGCCGACTCAGGGACCTGTCCTGCCGGACCCCACTCCCAGGAGGTCCCCAGAGGAGGCCTGTCCACAGAGACAGGGAGGAGCTGGTGGGAGCCGGGGCTGGGGCAGTGGGTGGAGGCGTCTGTACTTCATGGGGATGGACCCTCCATTTGGGGAGATAGAGATTCACATCTGGAGACAGATGTGAATGTACTTGATAGCGTGAATCTGTAAACATGGAAGTGGTTGAACTGGTCACTTTATGTACTTTATCCCGATGTTAAGAATTAAAAAGCGGAGTGACGGGCGCACGCTCACACTGCTGCCTCGCCTGCTCCAGGTGTTGCGGAAGTCCGCCTACAAGATCGTCAGCGGCGAGGCTGACCAGGTAGAGGTGACACCGGAGAACCTGCAGGACTTCGTGGGGAAGCCCGTGTTCACCGTGGAGCGCATGTACGATGTGACACCGCCTGGCGTGGTCATGGGGCTGGCCTGGACCGCCATGGGTGAGCGGCAGAGTCCTCTGAGCCCCCTCTGTAGAGGGAGTCCAGGAGACCGGGGACTGATCAGGGAGGGGAAAGATGGGCCCCCCAAGGTGGCAGGAGTGCCCCACAAGCCTTATTTGCCTTGGGAGTCCCTCTGGCCTGGGGACAGGGCTGCCACCCAGCAGTGGGGGCTTCCCCACTCCACCCCAGGCTGATGGGTGATGCCGTGGGAGGAGTTTGCAGAACAGGCCGGCTCTGAGTGGTACACTGCCTGCACATCTGGATGAACGTAAAGGAACTGGGGTTCTGCGCTGGGAGGCTGCACCCTCGCTGCGCCCACGAAAACAAAGCAGAGGGCAGCAGCCGCCCCAGGGGCAGTGCTGCACTGTGGAGAGGCAGGCGGGCATCAAGCCAGGGAGAGGGCGCAGAGGAGCACGTGGGGTGTTCCCTAGGCACCCCACTGTGAAGGCTGGGGGAGGGGTCCTAGGGTTCCCAGCCTCTGCCTGCTGGTTCCCAGGAGGCTCCACGCTGTTTGTGGAGACGTCCCCTCGGCGGCCCCGCGACAAGGATGGTAAGGGGGACAAGGATGGAAGCCTGGAGGTGACAGGCCAGCTGGGGGACGTGATGAAGGAGAGCGCTCGCATCGCCTACACCTTCGCCAGGGCCTTCCTGATGCAGCACGAGCCCAGCAACGATTACCTGGTGACCTCCCACATCCACCTGCACGTGCCTGAGGTGAGGACACGCCTGGCAGCCTGGTCCCTGGTCCCCTGCCCCGGGCTGTGCCCACCTCTCATCCAGCCTGCCCACCCGCATCTCCCCACCAGGGTGCGACCCCCAAGGATGGCCCGAGCGCCGGCTGCACCATCGTCACGGCCCTGCTCTCCCTGGCCATGGACCGGCCTGTGCGGCCAAACCTGGCCATGACGGGCGAGGTGTCCCTCACTGGGAAGATCCTGCCGGTGGGTGGCATCAAGGAGAAGACGATTGCGGTGAGTCTCACCCCCTCTGCCCCGGGATGGGTCTAGACTAGAGGGCCCCCAGGAGACACTCTGTCCTTGCAGAGTTGGTGTAGGCCTCAGGCAGGTGGGGAGGGTACCAGCCCCTTACAGACTAGGGTTTGGGTCCGTGTTGAGTGGAGTGCCCAGCTGTTCCGCTCTGCAGCGGTCCTTTGTCTCTCCAAGATTTCCCATCTTGGCTGCTCTCAAGCTAGCAGGGCTTCCTGCTTCCTCAGCCAAGCACCAAGGATGGCAGAAGCAGAAAAAGCAGGAGAGTCTGGCTGGGAGTGTGAGAGGCCTTGTGTTGGCCAGTTAGTCCTGTGCTGGGACTCCCGTCCTTGCGTCTAACCCGTGATCCCGAACTCCTGAAACCTGGACGCCCCCATCTGTCCCTTGACCAACCCACTAGGCAGAGTTCACGTCTGGGGACTTCAGAGGCTGTATACGCCGTGCTTTACCCATTTGCGAAGTGGAAGAGGAAATAAGGCTGCATTCGCTGTCCCTGGGTGGTGCCAGGTGGCCAGTGGGAACCATTGTCCCCCAGGGGGTAGTCAGGCAGGGTGAAATTGGGGCTGGTGGCCTGTGGGCTGAACACACACCAGCATCCAGAGCTCACAGGTGCTCGCTCGGGCTGCACCTCGCTTTAATGCACTTCGTGTTCAGATCCTGTGTACTTGTAGCTGCCAAAACGCTTAACCGGCTCTGGTTACTGCCATCGATTAAACCGGGGGGTTCTGCGGGGGCAGGCTGCTGGAACGGAGGCCAGGGATGGTGCTGGGCTTCCGAGTTCTCCGCTGTGAGGCCTGTGTGAAGGGGAGGCCCACGGGGCACAGCCCTTCCATTCGCCCTCCGGCTCTCCCTCCCAGGCAAAGCGAGCTGGTGTGACGTGCATCGTCCTGCCGGCGGAGAACAAGAAGGACTTCTACGACCTGGCTGCCTTCATCACGGAGGGCCTGGAGGTGCACTTCGTGGAGCACTACCGAGAGATCTTCACCATCGCCTTCCCTGAGGAGCAGCCGGAGGCCCTGGCCGTGGAGCGGTGACGGCGCCTGGGCTCACTGGCACGGACAGGCCCGTTTGGGCCAAGCAGGCACTGGACCAGGAGCCCGGGCCGCTGAGCCCTCCGGAGAGGCGGCAGAGGCCCGAGGAAGGGCCACAGCAACGGCTAAATCACGGCGCCCCGCACGGATGACGAACTATTTAATTATGATTAAACCGCCTTCCCAGGACTGCTCGCCTGCTTGTTCTGTGCCCTCCGGCGCCTGCCCCTCCCCAGTGCGCCGCGAGGACTCCCCCGCCTTCCGCACACCAGCACGACACCCCGAGTTCCAAAAACGCTTTATTACAGACGGGCGGGGGGCTCAGTCCTTCTTGGCCGCCGCTTTCCTCATGGCGGCGAGGACGTTGCTCAGCTCCTCTCGCTTCCTCTTGGCGCGGATGTGCGTCCCCACCTGCGGGGCAGGGAGCGCGCTCAGTCGGGGAGTCGGGGCCCCGGGACCCCGAGCCCCGGCCCGGGCCGCGACCCCGCACCTACCCTTTTCTTGATGAACTTGAGGGCGCGCTTGTCCTTGGACACCTTGAGCAGCTCCATGGCCCGCCGCTCGTAGGGGGCGAAGCCGCACACCTCTCGGATCATGTCCCGCACGAACTTGGTGTGCTTGGTGAGGCGCTGCGGGGCGGGCGGCGCTCAGAGCCGGGGCCGCCCGCGGTCCTCGGTCCCGTGCGCCCGCCCTCTCGCGGCCGGCCTCGCCCCTGCGTCCGGGCGCGCCCCGCCGACCGTTCCCCGCGTGGGCGATTCCCAGGGGTGTCCGCCCTCGGCCGGGGCGAGCCCTGCGTCCCCCGACGCTCTCCCCGTCGCCGGGGCCGTGCCCTCCTCCCGCCAACGCGGCCCCCGACGGCGCGCGCCCGCACTCACCCCGCGGCGGCGGCTGTGCCTCGGCTTGCTCACGTTCTTGGTCACTTTGTGGCCCTTGTTGAGGCCCACGGCCATAGGGTAGCGCAGAGCCATGGCTGCGGACGGAAGTGGAGAGGGACGTGGGGCTGAGTCCGGGCTCGGCCCCCGCCGCCCGGAACCCCGCGTCCCGACTCCCCCGGGTTCGCTCGCGGCGCCCAGCCGTAGCCCGGAGCCGCGAAGGGGCCCCGGAGCCCGGATGGCAGCAGATCCCAGTCGCCCGACGCCCCACTAACCTGCAGCTCTCCAATGGCTCCCGCGGCGGAAGGGCTTTGGCCTCGCGGAACTCTGGTATTTCTAGCTTCCGCGGGTCGAGCGGGCCAGAGCGGCAGAGACCCCGCGGGCGCCCCCTGGAGGCTGGAGGCCCTGCGGTTCCCCCTACCACCACCACCACCGAAGCGCATGCGCAAGCCGTCTCCCCGTGCACGCGCGCTCAGTACCAAAGGAGTTGCCGGAGTTGCCATCGCTTTGTTTGCGGAGGGTTTGAGTGTTCGAGTCCTACTTCTGCCGCTTGCTGGCTGAAATCCCCTCTGCGGCGGGGGCTTGCGGACCCGGCGCCAAGGACTTCAGCTCCTGTACTTGGATTTCCTCATGTATAGAATGAAAATAATAAGGGCCGCCTGGGTGGCTCAGTCGGTTAAGCATCTGCCTTCGGCTCAGGTCTTGCTCCCAGAGTCCTGGGATGGAGGCCCGCATGGGGCTCCCTGCTCATGGGACCCTGCTTCTCCCTCTCCCTGGTCGTGCTATCTCTTAAATAAATAAACATTTTTTTTAAGTCTTTATTAGAATGAGGACAATAATAGCACTTATTCCGAACTGTTTGAGTAAGATATAATGATACTTGACACAAAATAAAACTTCCATAAATAGGTATTGGCTTCATTCTATATGACACCAAACTCTGTGTTAGAACTGAAGAGGGTGATTTGGTATAGTAACCCCTGATGGCATTTGATACAAGTTTAGGTCGTGCAGGGACAGGAAGTGTGCTAGAAACAAACAGAACCCCCCCCCTTTTTTTTAATGATTTTGTTTATTTATTTGACAGACAGATCACAAGTAGGCAGAGAGGCAGGCGGGAGGTGGAGTGGAAGCAGGCTCCCCGCTGAACAGAGAGCCTGATTAGGGCTGATCCCAGGACCCCAAGATCATGACTGGAGCCTAAGGCAGAGGCTAAACCCACTGATTGACCCAGGCACCCTTATCTTTTAATCCTACTCATCCCCCAAATGATGGTCCCCATTTGGGGCTAGTCTGGGGTTAACCCTTCTAACTCTTGTTAATTCTAGAGCCTTCCACAGCCCACAATAGCTAGCATTTTGTAATGTTGCATTCATCCTACAGTTGTCGTCTGTAAAGTTGTTTTTTCTTTATGCAAACCACACTAACTTATCATCTTAGAAGAACTGTCCATTTTTCACTAATTGATGTAAATATCTGTGAAGTGCAAATAGAAGTAGCCCAAACTTTGTTTAAAGCCCGTTGTCAGAATCCTACCTCCTGCCACCGACTTCCTCCCTCTCTTTTTTAAAGATATTATTTATTTATTAATTTGAGACAGAGAGAGAGCACAGGTAGCGAGGAGGATCAGAGGCAGAGGGAGAAGCAGACTTCCCGGGGCGCCTGGGTGGCTCAGTGGGTTAAGCCGCTGCCTTCGGCTCAGGTCATGATCTCAGGGTCCTGGGATCGAGTCCCGCATCGGGCTCTCTGCTCAGCGGGGAGCCTGCTTCCCTCTCTCTCTCTGCCTGCCTCTCCGTCTACTTGTGATTTCTCTCTGTCAAATAAATAAAATCTTTAAAAAAAAAAAAAAAGAAGAAGCAGACTTCCCAGTGAGCCGAAGCCCAATGTGGGGCTCCATCCAAAGACCCTGGGATCACGACCTGAGCTGAAGGCAGACACTTAACCAACTGAGCCCCAAGACGCCCCTTCCTCCTTCTCTCTCAACACATTTATCTATAAAATGGAAACAATGGTAGCACCAACTTCCAGTTGTGAAGATGCCACGAGACCACTCATGTCAAGGGCTCAGTGCCTGATACACATTTTCATCATTGGCACAAAAAGCACGTACTTTACACTGCAAATAAGGCCTTTGGCCCACTGACTCTGTACCTTTTCTTTTGACCCCTGACCTCCTGGGGTAGATCTACCCCTTTCAGCTTCCACTTCTCCACTGGCAAATAGGGTGGAGAGGTCCCTCTTTACCCACCTCCCACCAGCAAACTGGAGAAACAAAGCACCGTGAACAACCTCCGAGCAAGGGAAGAAGGGTTTTATTATGAAACAGAAGGCTGGGTCCAGCCCAGAACACATTCTTTCCCGCCTTCCCTGCCTGAGACCCCGTGGGCAGGTGGTCCGTTTGAAGGCTGTCCCCTGCTTGGGGCAAGGGTAGGCGGACGCTCCAAGGCTGAGCGAGTGCAAAGAGATCAGAGATGCCCCGGTTCCGAGTGGGAGGCGGACAGGGTTCCCAGGGTTCCCAGCTCTCAGGGGTCTAGGCAAGTCACGCCACCTCTCTGAGTCTTATTTTTCTCATCTGCAAAATGGAAGCAGCCACTGTGTCACCGAGGGTGGCCCAGAAGACGGAGGTAACGCTTTCCAAGTTGCTGACTGGCTGCCTGGCCCACCATTAGCACTTGCACACCCACAGCTGGGGCTGTTTCCAGGGGCTGGTAGTTTTTCTCGATTGTCCTTTTCTGTCTTGATGACTCTGCCTTGAGCCACGGCCACCAGCTCAGAGGTGTCTCGGTTTGTGTCACCGCTCCGGGGCGGCTGGATGGAGGGTTCCCCTCTGGAAGGATGAGGGCCACCCCCGGGAGCTCAGGCAGCAGCGGCAGCGGAGACATTGAGCTCCTGGCGGATGAACCAGGCCCTCGGGTGCGGCAGCCATCCCCGCAGCAGACAGAGCAGGTGGAAGCGCCAGGGGTAGAAGACGCCCGGGGCGCGGGTGGCGCCACCGCGGATCACCGCCAGGGCTGCCTTGGGCCCTGGGGCCGCCTTGGCCCTCGAGACGCCCCTGCGGACGGAAGGATGCGGTGGAGACTGCAGGCGGGCGGCCCCCCACCGCTCCCCTCCCGCCCCGGATGGCCCTGGGGCCTCACCTGACTCCCTCGGCGGTCGAGGCGCGATCCCGGAGGCCCAGGACGCACATGGTGATGGCCACGTTCACGTCCTGCACGTCCAGCTCCCGCCGGAGAGAGCCGAAGAAGCCGTCCAGCGCGAACTTGGCCGCCGAGTACGGGCTGGAGAAGGATGTGGGCACAGGGCCTAGGAGCGCGGGAGGGCACCCCTGAGCTCCCCCTCCTCCAGGCAGCCTTCCTGCCCTCTCCAGCCTCGCCCGCCTCGAGCCCTGTGGCCTCCCGACTCCCCGCCCCACGGGCCCGCACCGAGCAGCGAGGACACGACCACCAGAGAGCCTTTGCTGTCCGTCAGGCTGGGCAGCGCCAACGAAGTCAGCTGCACGTAACTCAGGAAGTTCACCTGGAGGCGGTGGCGACTGCGAGTCACGGCCTCGCGGACAAACTGCTGCCCGGGAGGGGCGGGGCCTGGCGGCGGTGGGCGGGGCCTAGGAGGGGCCGGACCTGGGGTGGGAATTGGGAAGGGTGGAGAGTGCAGCCTGGGGATAGCAGGGGTGAGGGGCCGGGCGCGGCGGGGCGGGGCACCTGCAGGAGCCAGCGGGTCGCCTGGACGCTCCGGGACCGCGTGCCTGCCGGGGTGGCGCCGAGGTGGTTCAGCACGAGGTAGTCCAGCCCTCCTGGCCCGGAGACGCCCATCAGCAAGGAGCTAGTCCTTGAGGCCCCGCCCCGGCCCCGAAGAGACCCCGCCCCTGGCCCAATTACCTTGAACTAGAGAAGCGGGGGCCAGAGCACTGAGCCAGTGAGTTCCGCCCCGGCTAGCTCCCCGCCTACTATCAAAGAGACCAGGCCCTACTCCCCGGATCTTGCCAGGTTTCGTCCCTGATCCAATAAGGCCCAATCCCGAGCAATAAGGCCCAGTCCAGAGTTCCGCTCCCTGGAGGCAATAAGGTCCCACCCCCTAGCCACGCCCCAGACTGCATAGTCCTCCCCCCACCGACTGCCCCCGCCCCACCGCTTTCGGGTCCTGCCCTTAAGGCCTAGGCCCGGGTCCCAGAGTCCAGGCCCGCCCCTCACCCAGCTTGTCCAGCGCAAACTGCACCACGCGCTCGGGCACCTCGGGGGAGGCCATGTCCGCAGCGATGAAGAAGACCTTGGGAGCGCCCAGCTTCCGGCAGTTCCCCACCACCTGGGGGCGGGGTGCAGAGCTACCCGTGGGCCGTCCACCGGGGCTGGGCCCCTCCACCTGCTAGACCATTGGGGCCCCACCCTCAAGCCCCCTCCCCGAACTTGAGCTCCAAGTGACATTCGACATTGTTCCCAAGCGCTGCCACTGGAGTCACAAACTGGCAGCCTGGGGGCCCAAATCGGGTACATTTTATTTGCTCAATACCAACATTTAACACTCAGGAAACTTCATATAAATCTCGACAGTTCTGGGCTTTCTAGGAATTTTGCAAGGTTTGTCCCCAAGGACTGTACATCTCCATGGAGCCACGATGGGCTGCTGCTAAGAAGTGTCCACTCACCCCTCTTTTGAGAACCCTGGCTGTTGGCACAGACTTTGGACACCACCAATAATCCCATTTTTAAGGAACACTCCGTTTTACACTCACTGTCTTAATGGATCAACCCAACGCTGTAACCAGTGAGAAGGTACTTTTGTGGTCTCTGGCTTGCAAAAGTGGAAACTAAGGCTCAGGGACTAAGCTACGCCCTTAAGGCCACCCAGGGGGCCTGGATCTTGGCAAGGAAGGGCCCTATTTTCCAGCCACTCCCCACCACCACTCAGCTGGAAATGGGCTGTCTCACCTTCTGCAGGAGGGCCTCGGTGTGGGCCGTGAGCACCAGGTGGGAGCCCAGGCGGGCGTAGTGATAAGCCAGCTCCTCCCCAACGCCGGCGCTGGCTCCGGTCAGCAGCACTCGGGCTCCCTGGAGGCTAGCTAGCAGGGCGCAGGAGTGGTCAACCCGAAGGGGGCAGGCGGCAACAGACAGCTGGCCCGATTCCTCCCTCCCCCACCTCCAGGCACTCACCAGGGTCGAAGTTGTCATCCCAGTAGTAGGAGAAGAACAGGGCCCCCAGCCCGGTGAGAAGCAGAACCTTCATGGCCCACCCTGGGTGTGTAGGTTCTGCAGCGGGAGAGAGGACTGCGGGCAGGGACCTGGCCCACAGCCATCCCCATTCCCCCAGCGAGGCCCTTGTTTGATGAAGATGCTCCAGGCCCTGCCCTCTCTCCTCCATCTGGCAGCCACCAACTGGTCCAGGGCACCACACAGCTTTCCCTGGGCCTCTTCAGGGTTTTCTCCCTCCACCAGGCAGCCAAATCACATCTTGCCTCCCCGTTTCATTGAGGACAAAAGCCAGGCTCCTTGATGGTCAAAAGGGCCTTGCAGGGGGGGGGCCAGCCCTTCCGGCTCACTCCGCCTCCTCACGGTTTCTCAGAACCAGCCAGTCTCCAGCCAGCCTCAGGGCCTTTGCATTGGCTGTTGCCTCTGCCAGGAATGCTCTTCCCAAATAGAACCTAATGAGTTGCTCTCTCACTTCTTGAAGTCAGCACCAAACGGACCTTCTCCAAGGGAAATTCCCTGGCCTCCTTCTCTAAAGCGACTCCTGGTCCCTGTCTCTCCCTGGCCTCAGTCTACAACGTCTTGACATGACCCGAAATTATCCTGATGGGTTGTTACATGTTCACTGTCCCTCTCTCCTCCCTGGCTGTCAGCTCCAGGACGTGAGAAGGAAATGGAAACCTGGAGCTGCTTGGTTCACTGTCGGGTCCTCGGGGCCCCAAAGGGTGCCAGCCATGCTGTAGGTGCTCGGCAGATACCAGACTGACCCTGAGACCTGGAGTGATACGAGGAACATTGGAAGGAAGAGCTAGGGGCAGGGGGCAGGTGGTGCAGAAAGACGGCTCTGTCTGGAGACACCCAGAAGGAAGCTTAAGGCTTGGTAGGAGACACAGGAGCAGTATCAGCGGGATTAAGATGTGACTTCAGCTGTGGGAGTGGATTTACTTGTTCCAGAGAGAAGGTGAAAGAGAAAAATGGGCCAAGTGCTTAACATTGGTGGGGGCTGGGGGCGTTCATGAATCTTCCCTGAGAAAGGCACAGGCCCATCACATCTTGGGGTTTCTGTCCTCGGAACTCAGTGGGACAAAGAGGAGGGAGACTTCCAGAACCGAGAGATGGTGGGTTGGGCTGTCCTGAGGTCTCCAGATTAGGTCTCGGTCCTTTGCCCCCTATTGCAAAGTTCCAGCTGTCTCCCCCCTGCCTCCCCTACCCTCCTTCCTTCCACCCTATGCTTTTCGGGCAGCCAAAGCGATCTTCCAAAGAAATCTGATGTTCCCCTTCCTGCTCCAAACCGTGTTAGGGTTCGCCACTGACCCCCACGGAGACCCAGCTCCTCGCCTCAGTGCCTCGCGGGTCTGGCCCAGGCTCACCGGTCCAATCTCACCTTCCACCATTACCGTCTATGAATCTTTCTCCGCTCTCAGAAAGGTGAACTGCTCGCTCTTCCCCAGTCCTGGCAGCCATCCCACCTCTCCCCACGTTGCAGGGGAAGCCCGTGGAGCCCCGCAACCTGACCCTCTTCCCACCTTGACCACAGCAGCCTCGCAGGGCAAGGTGGGGCGGGGCGGATGAACGGCGGGCTGGCCGTCTGGGTGGAGAGATGGAGGGATGGAGGGAGGGATGAAGCGGCCGCCGGCGACCGGGGAGGACGTGGGAGAACCAGACCCTCGCAGAACGTACTGGTCCCCTGGCCTCGCCAGGCCTTAGTTTCCCCTCTGGACAAAAAGGGTGTACGACGTGCTGCGCGCTCCCAATCTCGCACTCACCCGCTCGGGCCTCAGGTTCTCTCGCAGTCCGGCGGGGCTGGATCCGGACCTGGGAACCCGGCGCGCACCCCTCGGAGCTCCGCCGGGCCCCCGACCGCGCCCCCTCCCGTAGGGCCCCGGTCACGTGACACCGAGCCCACCTCCTCAGGGGGCGGGCCTAGCTACAAGAACTCCGTGCCCGGGCGTTGCCCGGCAACGGCCTTCCACCGGGCTAGCCCCCTCCCGGCACGGGTCCTGCTCCCGGTCCCGCCCCCTCGACGAAAGCCCCACCCCGGATCAGATCACGTGACTCAGGCTCCGCCTCCCTCGCACAATTCCGACCCCGCGTTGCCGTGACAACAATGTTATCGGTACCTTCTTCCTGGGCCTGGGCCCTCAGTGCCCCGCGCGGGCGCGGGTGGATCTCCCGGGCTCCGAAATCTTCCTGGGTCACTTTCAGGTCTCACTCTAGACGCCTGACTCCTCTTTCTCCCCCACGCGCCCCGGGCGGTGCCAGGCCGGACTGCATTTCCCAGGAGCCTCGGCGGCGAGGCGAGGCGAGGCGTCCGGCGCCCCACGGGGCGGTGCTGACTCCATTTCCCAGGCAGCTTTGCGGCAGACGGGCGCTGAAGATCACGCCCCTCGGAATCCTTCCGACCCCCTCGCGGTGGGACTGCGGTCCCGCTTCTGGCGTCCCTGAGCCGTAGGGCGACTTCGACTCCCGCAGGCCTTTGCGACTCACCGGGGCGACTACACTTCCCACAGGCCGCTGCGGCGCCGTCACCGGAAGCGGCGGGCGAGCCGAGTGTCCTTGCGCGCGGAGCCGAGCGACCATGGTTCCCCGAGTGTGGTCGCTGATGAGGTGCGTCGGGTTGCAGGGCGGGCCCCGAGCCCCCGAGCAGGTCCCCTCCCGTGGGCACCCGCTCTGGTTTGCTCCCAACTGGATCTCCGAATTCCGTGGTGTCAGGTCCCGCGCGTCGCGCAGATGGGGAAACTGAGGTTCAGGCGGGGACGGCCTTCCCGAGATCGCTTGTCGCGCGTCCTTCCCGCCTCCCAGCGAGCGCTTGCCCCCTGATCGTGTCCGAGCGCCCTCGGAGCCCCAGTTGCCTCCTCTGTAAGGTGGGCATGTCACAGGCGCCCTATCAGGAAGCGACGTATGACACACAGGAAGCGACCAGGGCCACTCGGAAACCCCTCGAGGGTGGCGCGCAAGTCGGGCCTGCTGGGGCTGGCAGGCAGAAAGCCAGGGCTCTCTCCGGTCTTCACGGTTCCCTGCTCTGTGCGGGATCACGAGTGACCCCTTTTCCTCTCCGGGCCTCAGTTTACCAGTTAAATGGGGCCGAGCAGCTCTGCTTTCTTTGTGCAGGGTGGGTTGAGAGCTGTGCAGAGTAGGTGCCAGGCACGCCTCTGGGCTCGGGGGGTGGGGGGTGGCTCGTTCTGTCGTATGAGCTGCCTGGCCTCAGGTGTGTCACTGCTAGGGCTGCGGCGCCCTCGAGGCTGACTCCTCCCCGCGACTGGCCGAGGGGCTGCTGAGCGGCTGTCCTTCCCCGACCACAGGTTCCTCATCAAGGGCAGTGTGGCCGGGGGTGCCGTCTACCTGGTGTATGACCAGGAGCTGCTGGGGCCGAGCGAAAAGAGCCAGGCTGTCCTTCAGAAGGCTGAGGAGGTAGTGCCCCCAGCCATGTACCAGTTCAGCCAGTACGTGTGTGAGCAGACCGGTCTGAAGATGCCCCAGGTACCCTGAGGCTGGGAGCGAGGCTGAGGCTTGGTGGGAGGAGGGTGTCATTTCCTGGGTGGCTTTTGGTCCCTGGTCCCTCCAGCCCTGCTTGGTGCCCTCCGCCTTGGGCTTTGTGCTGCCCTTCCCTGCCTGGGGAAGGGGCTGGGGCTGCTGCCTGGGGCCTCCCCTTTTCACCTGCCCCTTCTCGCCTCTTTTCCCAGCTCCCAGCCCCTCCAAAGTTTAACTTTCACATCCGCGACACCTGGAATTCAGGTAGGCCCTGGTCCCAGTGCTTGGGGGGTGGCCCCCGATACCCCCCAGTCTAGGACCCTCTACCGCCCCTTCCTGGTCATTCCTTCCCGCCGCTCCCCTTGCTGCTCCGCGCAGCTCCCGTGGATCTAAAAGAGGAAAAGGGGCAGAGATCTCAGGGATCCTCTTTTCAGGACGGGTCATCGTGTGACCTCAGACAAGAGGAGGCCCTGCCCCACCTCTGCCTCAGTTTCCCTGTGTGGAACCGATGGAGCTGGAATGGGTGCCTCGAAAGGCCTTGCAGAGCTAGGGTTTCCGGGGGGCCGGTGTCGGTGGACTAAAGCCGGGGGCTGAAGGCGCTGGGCCCTCCCTCTCCACAGGCATCATTACGGTGATGTCAGCTCTGTCCGTGGCCCCCTCCAAGGCCTGCGAGTACTCCAAGGAGGGCTGGGAATATCTGAAGGAGCGAACCAAGTAGCCTGTCAGAAGAGGCCACCTGCCCTGGTCAGGAACAGGGGCAGGTACGCCACAGACCCGGAGACTCCAGACTGGGACTGGGACCCCACTCCAAGGGCAGCTCCGGCCTTGCCGGCCCAATAAAGGACTTTGGAAGTGCTCCCCGACCCGTGTGCTGGCCCCGGGGACTTGGGTGGCCTGGCTGGTGCTCAGAGCGCGGGGTTCCCGGGCTTCTGGTGCCCAGCAGCTCCTCGGTTCATGGGTTCACTCTTCGCTGTCCAGGGCCCTGCCTGCTGAGTCCCCAATCTGGTATGGGAGTGTGGAGCAGACACTTGGCCCTGGTGCCCCATAGACTGTGCTCAGGACCCAGGAATGGGTTGGGGAAGTACTGATGGCCAGGCCAGGTTGGGGGGGGGTCTCAGCTCGTGGAGGGCTGAGCCCAGAGTGGGGTTATTCTGGAGGTGGGGACTCGGGGTGGGCACAATTCATCTCTTCCATGTCTACATGGCCAGGAGTTCCTGTGGCCGCTGAGTCTCCATCTGGCTCAGCTCACTGATGCCCGTGTGTCATCTCATCCTGACCCTCCCTTGCCTGCTCTACCCGCAGTCCACCCTCCCCACCATCTGGGGATTCCTGGGACCACAGGCTTCGTGGTCATTACAGTGAGGGGGGGGCTCCCCTACCCTCACATGTCCTGCCCTCCCAGCTCCCCCTGCTCCCCTGGGAAGGCTTTCCCACCCCACACTGGGTCAGCTGCCTGGTGACCTAATGTTCCTCCCCACTGGGCTGAAGTGCCAGGTGGGCGGGTCCTGGGCATACTCCCAGCCGGGAGGGCATCCCACCATGATGGCAGTGGGAGGAAACCTGTGTCCCAGACAGACGGACGGTAGAAAGTGGGCTTGGCTGAGACCTGGAGCAGGCCTGGGCGACAGGGCCCTGAGTTGGCATGGGATCCTCTGTTCCTAAGAGTTCTGGGGGTTATGTTTCTTGGTTTGGGGGACAGAGCTCACTGAAGCCCACGAACTAGGAAAGCAGAGACCAGAAACCAAGACGTTGCCCAAGGCGCTCCCTGGGAAGAACCCCTGGCGTGTGTCCAAGGGAGGTGTGGGGAGGGGTGTGGGGGAGGACAGGTGGCCTGGCTGGCAGTGTTTGGGGAGGCAGAGCCCAGAGTGACCTGTGTCACTGTGCTCTCCAGGAATAGGCTCTGGGTGGATCTCCCATGTCTGCTGTGGCACCTGGAGGTCACATGGCTCCCTGTGCCACCCTGCCTGGCCCCAGGGCAGCACTCACTGTCCCCAAGCGCTGTTTGATTGTATCGTTGGTGCCCACCAGCTCACACTGCTTTCTGGATGGCTCTCAGCCTCCCAGGTGTTTTGGGGCTTGGTTGATGGGGTGTAGCCTCTGCCCAAATGGGCCCAGCCACTAGCCCAGAGACTATGGTGCCATTCTTTTTTTTTTTTTTTTTTTTAAGATTTTATTTATTTAACAGAGATCACAAGTAGGCAGAGAGGCAGGCAGAGAAAGAGGAGGAAGCAGGCTCCCTGCTGAGCAGAGAGCTTGAGGTGGAGCTTGATCCCAGAACCCTGAGATCACGACCTGAGCCAAAGGCAGAGGCTTCAACCCACTGAGCCACCCAGGCGCCCCTATGGTGCCATTCTTGACCCCTCCATTCCCTTGTACAGACAGACTTGAATCCGTCACCAGTGCCGAGGCCACCTCCCTGGTCCTCTGCCTGTCTCCTCTGTCTGCTTCCCCAGGTCCAAGTCTGATCATGTCACTGCCCTAGTCAGAAACCTGTGGCTCCCTGCTGCCCTCTGCTTGAGCCCAGACTCCTGCGAGCGCTCTGTTCCCAGAACACAGCTGGCTTCCACCACTGGCCTTGGCACAGCACTCCCGCACCCTCACTTGGCCGTCCTGACTCCTGCTCGTCTTGGCCACAGCTCAGCCGCGGCCTCCGAAAAGCCTCCCTTTGGGCCTCCTGACCGCCCCGTGGGTGGTCCCTTCGAGGCAGGAGCCCCCCACCTCAGCAACACACAGGCTGAGGCCCAACCCCCAGAACACCAGCAGCACCCTGTCCCCCTACTCGGGACAGTTCCAGATGTCTCCATGGGTTGGCAGGTGTCTGTCTTCTGGGGACAGTCATTCCAGCTGACCACCACCGCCCTGGGAGGATATAGTAGTCCTGTGACAAAGGTCCACAGGTTCACGGGCTTGAAACCGCACACACTGATTATGTCACAGATCTGGAAGCCGTTAGTCCAACATGGCTTCCCCCTGGGTTAAGTGTGGGTGTGGACAGGGCTGGCTCTCTCTCAAGGCTCCAGGAATTACCGTCCCAGCCTCTTCCTGCTGTGAGAGGCCACTGCAGTCCTTGGCAAGTCAGCCTGTTCACCTTCAAAGCCAGCCAGTCTGCCTGTCCGCCCCTCCTCCGGCTCCCCGCCTCACTGCTCCCCATAGAAGGACCCTAACGAGGACCCTGGGCCCACCTGGGCAACCTGGTTAACCCTCCATCTCCAGATCCTTAACTGAATCCCGGCAGCAAAGCCCCTTCTGCCATGGTAGGTGCTGTGCGTACAGGTTCTAGGGTTTAGGGCAGGGACCCCTCCGGCCCCACCGGGAGGGGTTTATGTAGCCCACCACACGGTCTGAAGCCTGGGTCACGTGTCTGTCTGCCCCCAGACAGGACTGGACTCCACTCTGATGTGACGAAGATGGAGCCCAGAGAGGGGGGCGACCAGAGCAAGAGGCAGCAGCACGGCCAGCACGGCTCCCCCAGATGGGCGGACGGGACTCCCTCCAGGCACTAGGGGCACAGCCGCAGGGCCCCTGGAGACGGAGTCTGGCTGACCTGGGGGGGTGGGCAGTACATGGCTATCCGGTCTTACTCACTGGGATGCAGTTCCACGTAGCACATCTCAGGAGTCAAAGCCCGATGCGAGGAGTCAACGTGGGGTGTGGGGGCAAGGGTGTGCGGACCGGGGACAGTTGGGGTCAGGGAAGATGGAAGGTTCTGCAGATGGAGGTTGGGGACGGCTGCACAGCAGTGTGCAAACATGAACGCCACAGAGCTGTAAGGATGGGAAATTCCATGTTCTGTGTATTTTGCATTAAAAAAACCAAAAGCACCACTGGGTGCATCCTGGACACAGACAGAGCCTGGGGGACAGAAATACTGGAGGTGCGGCAAAGGGCCCAGGAGGGGGCGCTGTCAGCACATGGCTTCTGGAAACCCTTAAGAGCCCCTTAAAGCTGCTCCTTCGGTCCTTTCCTGAAGGAACAGCCATGGCTCAGCAAGACCCAGTATAATTCACACAAGGAGATGAAATAAAGAGAGAAAACACTTTAAATAAAGGGTATGTGAACAGAAACACGTTTATTACAAAAAAACAAAACAAAACAAAACAAAAACATTCACATTGTATTGAGCTACAATATGGCAGCAGATAAAAAAAATCATTGTACACAGTTTAAGAGAACTCCTAACAGAACAGACTCTCATAGCCACGTGACAGAGCACAGGGATCGGAGCACTCAGTAGCGGCGAGTGAAGCGGGTGTCGTTGGGTCGGCTCCCCCGGTTCTGTCCTCCGAAGCCCCCCTGCATTCCACCGCGTGGGATCACGTGGCCCCGCGACGCCCCACCTGGGGCGAAGCTGCCGCGTCTACGACCAACACAGATCCTGGGTCACGGAAGCCAGTGCTGTGCACGCCCGCACCTGCCCGGCCCGCACGGTTTCTAACCTTCTCCCAGGCGAGCCACCATGCAAGGGAGGAGAGCGGTAAGAGGGACAAGCAGCACACGACACCTTACCCTGACATCCCTCCCCGGTTCATCATGTGACCTGGCCCAGAGTGACCAGACATACTTCTTTCGCCACCTACAAGAGATCCAATCCAGACAGCGCCTCAGCGCGGCCCGTGGAGTTTGAAGAACACCAATGTGGGGCTCGTGGGGCTCCAGTCCCTTCCCCAAGCTACTGTGTCAAGCAGAACCCACGGGTCCTGGCCGAGGCATCAGCACATGAACCGCACACACCCGCTGCCCCGGGCAAGTTGGGGCAGAGAAGTGAACCCCCTCCATTTCCCCCTCCCCAGGTCCAGCCAGTCAGTGAGACCCTGTGGCCTCGGGGAGAGCCAAGAAAGTTCTCCCTGCCCTCAAGAAGCAGCTTGAGCTTTCCAATGTTTCTCCAGGGAGAGACCGTCCCGGCGGAGCGCCAGGCTTACCTTGCCACCTCTTGTGGTCCCTGTCTATCATGCCTCCGTCGGCAGCACCCTGCCACGCACGGTCGTCCTCTAGTCTTCGGCCATGGTCCCCCCAGTCACGTCTGCCCCTTAGAAAAAGAGAGCTCTGATTTGGATTGCCCCTCTCTGCCTTTCCAAGTAGCAGGGGTGGTGGGTTCAGCATTCTGTGTGCCCAGTGCCCATCCCTGAGTGGCGGGGCTCTGCGGGAGGCAGGACCCGGCTCCTGGTCTGAGGCTGCTTGGGGCTCTGAGGCGGCCCAAGCGAGGCCAGTGGGCTGGGGCTGGCACCCATCTTTCCCTCAGGCCGATGGTCCTGAGCTGGACACACCAACCGAGCCAGCAGTCTGAGGCCTGCGCAGGCGCAGCGGGGTGCAGGACACAAACCTGGGTGGAGGAGGCAGCCCCCGGCCCTCGCTCATCCTCTTGTCCGAGCCGTAGCCGCCCCACCCGTCGCGGGAGTCCCGCCCGTGGCGCTCTGGTCCTCCGTGGCGTTCGGGGTAATGCTGGATATTAGAGAACCGGGAGAAAAAGAAAGCTTTGGTACCGAGCCTGGCTCCCAAGGCCGTTGGGGCAACGAGCTAATGACAATGACGACAGCTCGGAAGTGCAGCTGAGCACGCAACGCATGGCCTCGTGCTACACGGGTCTTTAGCCTGCGTGACCACCACATCCCGTTTGCCCGTGGACCAGCGAGCAAAGTCGAAGAATGGAGTCACAGAATGGAGAAACCGAGGGCTGGGATTCGCCCTAATCTAAGCAGAGAGAACTCGGGCACCATGGAGAGAAGAGAGCCGGGCCCAGCGGTGTGCCTGTG
This sequence comes from Mustela nigripes, assembly GCF_022355385.1. Taxonomy (NCBI): domain Eukaryota; kingdom Metazoa; phylum Chordata; class Mammalia; order Carnivora; family Mustelidae; genus Mustela; species Mustela nigripes. Next base: position 3,931,820 of record NC_081558.1, on the reverse strand, counting down.
CTCCAGCCCTGCAGAACCACCAGAACGGAAGGGCCACTGGGGATCTCTGACCACACTCATTCTGGACCTGACACCCCTGGGCCAGGCTACCACCAGCCACCCTGGGGCCTCGCTCGTGGAAACAGCTTGCTGGCACAGGCCATGGGGATGCTTGCCTCCGTTCCGGATGCCATCTGAAGAGTGGATGGAAGAAGAAGCCTCCCATTCAAAGAAAAGCCTGTTTTGAAGGTTTATTTGAGTGAGAGAATGAGTGAGCATGTGGGACTTGGGGGGAGCAGAGAGAGAGAGAATCCCAAACGGACTCCCTGCTTAGTGTGAGCCCAACACGGGGCTCCATACCACCTGAGTCCAAAACCAGGAGTTACACACCAACGGACCCAGGCACCCCTAGGAGAAGCTGTTTGAGGTAAATGTCCACCCGTCCTCCACCTGCACCCTGCCCGGAGTGCTGGGAACGTCCGCGGCTCTTAGGGAGCTGGGGAAGTGGCTCTGGTTCCATTGAGGGTCTCACTGTCCCAAAGATCCAACCTGTGGCCCTGGGGTCATTTGTGCCAGGATCACATTCTAAGTAGTAAGACATAGAAAGGAATCCCGGTCACGAAGCCCCTTGGATGAGTATGCCGGGCGCCTGGTGCTGTTCCGGTCCATGCTCATCTTCACCATTAAGACAGGAACTCCTGGAAGCCGGCGCGCATGCTCCCACGCGGGGAAGTCCCAGAAGCCGGAGCGCACATGCTCCCACCCCGGGAGCCCTAACCACCTGGGCCTCCACCCCGCTTCCCCTGGCCTCTCATTCCCAAATGTGTGCAGACATCTCGCTCAACTGTAGAAGATGGACAAAATACGGCACTGTTCTCTCTAGGAGCAAAATCAAAACCCAAGAGGGTCCAAGAAAGTCAGTGCTGCCAGATGGCAAGAGCTGTTAAAATGAAACCCCAGAATAACATTTCCATAAAGAACCTTCAAAACACACCAACCAAAATAAAAAAGAATTTTTTAACTTCATCTTGTGATTGAAACCATTTCCTTCACTTTATTTTTTAAAGATTTTATTTATTTATTTGAGAGAGAGACAGTGAGAGAGAACATGAGTGAGGAGAAGGTCAGAGAGAGAAGCAGACTCCCCGTGGAGCTGGGAGCCTGATGCGGGACTCGATCTCGGGACCCCGGGATCATGACCTGAGCCGAAGGCAGTCGTCCAACCAACTGAGCCACCCAGGCGTCCCAGCATTTCCTTCACTTTTAAACAATCACAAATATTTAATAAAGAACAATAGGGCGCCTGGGTGGCTCAGTTGGTTAAGCAGCTGCCGTCGGCTCAGGTCATGATCCCAGCGTCCTGGGATCGAGTCCCACATCGGGCTCCTTGCTCGGCAGGAAGCCTGCTTCTCCCTCTGTCTCTGCCTGCCTCTGTCTGCCTGTGCTCGCTCTCGCTCCCTCTGACAAATAAATAAAATCTTAAAAAAAAAAAAAAAGAACAATAGGGCGCCAGGGTGGCTCAGTGGGTTAAGCATCTGCCTTCAGCTCAGGTCATGACCCTGGCGTCCTGCGATCAAGCCCCACATCGGGCTCCCTGCTCACTGGGAACCTGCTCCTCCCCTTTGTGTGCGTGCACGCTCTCATAAGTAAAGTCTTTAAAAACAAAACAAAACAACAAAAAAAACAAGGAATAATCTTTTAACAATAGCCTTCTAAAAACACAAAGCTAAGAGATTAAGACTTTTTACATAAGGCCCATTTCTAGTTCTACCTGATACTTCCCCACATAGCCACGCTCTGCCGTCCGACCAACCGACCCCTGTAAGGGTTCAGCAAGACCAGAAGTCTGCACCAGAGCTCCTCTCTGTGTCCCCTGCCCTCACCTGCCATCCAGGGCAGCACCACTGTCTTACTTAGGACAGTGTGCAAGAGGAAAAAACCTGTTTCAGGTTCAGGGGTGCTCTGGCTACTAATGGTGGGCAAGGGAGCCCGCGGTGACCAGCAGCTGCACGCGAGCGACCCGGCTCACATGGCTCTCAGCCCGCGCCGCCCCACTCCCTCGTGCAGGCGAGGAAGCCTCCTCAGTCTCACAGCTGGAGACACCCACTCTGCCCAAGTGCCGGCACCAGGGGACTGTGTTCTGGTCTGGAACGTGGACATTTAACCACCGCGCTCAACTTCAGAGAAACCGGAGACCAGGAGTACATTTAACTGCGTCCCAGATTCACCTCCAGGAGCAGAGAAAAAGGAATCCTGTGAGGAGTCCCCCAGAGCGGGCAGAGGAACCCCCTCCATCTGGCCACGGCTGGCAGCCGGCCCCTACCAGGCCCTCATGAAGAGGGAGGGAGCCAGACGGGAGCGGTTTGTGCTCGCCCCAGGGAAAGCACGCCCACCGGGCAGCAATTCGCATGATGACGATGCCCCGACCACATCCTCCCCTCGTTCCCCATGATCTTCCAAGTAAGCCTGCGGAAGTCAGGGCTCTTTGGGGAAGTTCTCAAACTAAGTCTAAGACAGGAAAAAGGAGCCGATCAAGCCCGTTTTCTAACGCACTCACCCTGCAAGGCACTCTGGGTATGGCCCAGAGAGTGAGCTGCCTCCCGAGGCCACCCTGGACTCGCCTGCGCTCAGCTGCGCGGGGCACAAGCATGCCGCCGCCCTGCCAGCCGCGCCCGAAGCTCGTTAGTCGGGACTACCGGGCGTTATTGGCTCTTACTCAGAGGTGGACAGAACCTCAGGGTCAAGACCCGGAGAGGCTCCAGGATACATGGCTTCTCCCCCTCAGCGGCAGAGAGAGGAGAAGGCACGCCAAAGGAGATAGAACCGATCCCAAGGCAAAGCTGGACACAACTGGAGTTTCTGACTCACCTGTCCTTCTCTTTCTGCCATCATAGATCTTGAACCTTCTCTCCTGAAAAAGACAATTTACATAAAAACATTAAGAAAAGAAAAATTAAGTTGGTTAGGCCCTCCCAGACAAAACACTTCCCACATGGAAACCAGGCACTTCATGCTCTGATGGGTCGAGTGGGCCCACAAAGCCTAAAAGGGCTGACCCTAGTTCTCAGGCACTTAGAAGAGAGGAGAACAGAGAGCAAGCGAGAGAGGACAGGGCCAGGGGACCCGGCTGACCTGTCGACAGAGTGGTCCGGGTAGCGGCCCCGGTCCCTGTGGTCAAAGTCGTGGAAGCGGTCCTGGCGGTTGAAGTCAGAGTGGTAGCGCTCATCCAGGGCAGCCCGCTTTGCTTCGGGCCAATAGGCATCGTCGCGTCTGCAACGGGAAGAAAAGAGGTGAACCTAGCTTCTCTTCCACCTTCGTGACCTCGGGGGGAGCTGGTGAGTCGGACCCTCCACTGGTCCTTGGCTCCTGTCACTTCCCAAAATGTGAACGGACTTTACTGGGGGGTCTTCTCTGCTACGTGATCTGAGGGGGGCTGGCAGGGTGACGTGATCCGACTCGCGTCGGATCCGCTCTATTTCCTCCAACATGCCCCGCGTCCCCTGCACGGAAGAGCTGCGGCTTCCCCAACAGGAGTGGGCACACGTGCACCCCTGCGGGTCCCCTCCAGAACTGTGCACGGCCTGGACCAGGACAGCAAGCGAGAGGCGGGACCCTGAGCTATCCTTTGCAAAAGGGCTCTTCTCCGAGGTGGACTTGACCCAGCAAAGACACCAGTGAGAGGACTTGGAGATGCACTTGAAACACATGGTTTGAAAACACTTAGGGCCGTAACGGACTCCCATCATCAGTATTTTGCACAAAGGTCCTAAACCAAAAATAGCACGAAGTCCCTGAAGAGCAGTCCTGCTGGCCATCACCCGGGCCCGCTCTGAGCCGTGCAGCTGACAGCACATGAGTACAAACTGGTTTTTCCCAAATGGGGACGCAGGCAGAGAAGCCTGGATTGCACCAGTACAGGGACTACCACCCCCAACTCCCAACAGCAGGTTTGAAATCAGGCTCTTATCAATGGGGCTCATTTCAGAATTCACACATCACACCAGTATGTCTGGGAAACAAAACAATGTTCTTGGAATAAACCAGAACAAACCACTACAGTGACAACAAAGCCTAAAAAGGGGGCCCAAATGAGCCGTTTTTTGGTCTCCGGCCACCTGCTTAGCCCTCGCGTGTCACGTGTGGCTCTGCGAGTCCGCGCTCCCTCCTTAGGGGTCTGCACTAAGACCTGAACTTGAGGCACCAGACAGGCGCTGCTTTGTGCAACCATTTCTCCACCCCCACCAACCACCTCCCAGGTTCCGGACGAAGTAGAGGACGTCAAACGGGGCTGTAGCATGTACCGTGCCACCTCCGGAACAAGACTCTCCCGTTCAGGTGACCCTGGAGCCCATCCCCAATCCCCGGGGGCTAAGAGCAGCCCGACTCACCGGCCGTCCACGTCGTAGGGCCTCCGCACGGCCGGCCGCCGCTCCTGCTCGTAGCGCAGCTCCTGCTGGCGCCGCAGCTCCTCGCGCTCGCGGTGGATGCGCTCCTGCTCCCGCCGGCGCTCGTGCTCCACGTGCATGCGCTCGCGCTCCAGCCGCTCCCGCTCCATGCGCTCGCGCTCCAGCCGGTGCCGGTGGAAGGCCAGCCGCTCGCGGGCGATCTCCAGCCGCTCCCGCTCCTCCCGCTCCCACTGCGCCTGCATGCGCTGCTCCCACTCGCTGCGCTCACGCACCCTGCGGGACAGCAGCAGCTGCAGGGGCCCCGGGCCACGGAGCTGCAGGACACAGACCACAGCGCCCACCCCGGAGAACGCAGACCCGCCCCGGGGCGCGGCACAAATGCGGGCTCGGGGCTGTGCCTCCTACTATGGGTCTCCAGCTTTGCAGGCCCGCGGACAGGAGGGCAAGGGCAGCGGCGGCCCTGCCATGCCCGCTAGGCCCCGTTCCACGTGGTTCCTGCCCGGCAGGCCATGAGGCCAAGAGGCGTGTGCACGCTGAGGGTCAGCTAGAGTACGAGCTCAGCCTCGCTCCCTGAATGTTTTTTCTGGAGCTCCACACCTCATTCCACGGAACAGCCCACTAACAACAAGCAACAGAACATACTTTTCACAGCAAATCAAGTCTCACCGAAAACCTCTGCTCCCTGACCCATGAGCTTCAATGAGTCCCCATGAGACGGGGCTAGGGCACTAGCATCGAAACTTCTGGATGCAGCTGTACAAGTTCAGATGAGCTGACCAACAAGCAGGGGCCTGCAGCGGCTGCGTGGGGACCCGCGGCATCCACTGTCACCAGTCTCCCCGCTGGCCCCTGTGCGTGTGGTGGCGAGGAGCTGGGGGCGACGGCTGCCAGCTGTCCTCCCACAAGCCCTGGCCACCCACTTACAAATCCAGTCTATACCTGCAGAAATGCATACTCTGGCCTCACTGTGCTTGTGGTTTGGACCAAAACAGCTACTCCTCTCATATGCACTCCTGATGCCCAGCGAGGCGGAGCCCACGGCACGACCAGCGGCACCTGGCCTGTCCTGTCGGCAACTCTCTCCTGTCCGCTCTCCGGTCATGTTACCGTTGCCTTATTGCACTGATTTCAAACTGCATTTGTTCCCATCACTCATGTACAGAAGTCACGTTTGCATTCGGTCAACTTCTCCTCTGTGACATTCTGAGCTGTCCAACCCTAACTCCTGAAATCGCTCACGTACACTTTCTGCGAACGCAGACGTTATGTTTCACGTTCACGTTCAGTCACCAGTGTATGGGGAGGGTTTTGTCACGGGCGTGAGCGGGAGACCCAAAGCGCTGTGTAAAGAGCAGCCAAGTGATCTGAAGCTACTCAGGCTCTAGTCTATCCTGTCACGTTCGCAGATTACACCCCCACACGCGCATGGGTCAGGTCTGCAGCTCTATCTGCCAGTTACCTCAAGAAGAGTGCCCGCTGACCGCTGCCTTGCCCTTGGAAGCAGGAAGCTGAGTGTGGACTAATTAAAAACAATGCTTTACCCCCTTTACTCATTCTTACTCTGCCAATAGCACTAATGATTATTTTAGACTATGAAGTTTAGGGGTACCTGGGGGGGCTCAGTCAGTGGAGCGTCTGAGTCTTGGTCTCAGGTCATGATCTCTGGGTCATGACATCCAGCCCCATTTAGGGCTCTGCACTCAACAGGGAGTCTGTCTGATAGTCTCGCTCTCCCCCTCTGCTCCCCACCTGCCCCCTAAAATAAATCTTTAAAAAAAAAAAAAAAAAAAGGTTTCTTGATAGGCAAAATTAACTGTTGTAACTCTCTCCCTACATAGGCACCACTGTTCCTTTTTCCCTTTCCACAGCTTCCAGAGTACATTTGGAATGTTTGCTAACTAGCACTACTATACCAGGAAGGCATTCCAGCTCCCTACTATTACCTTCCATAATCTTTAATAAAGAGATGGGCAGGGGCGCCTGGGGGACTCAGTCATTAAGCTGCTGCCTTCAGATCAGGTCATGATCCCAGGGTCCTGGGATCGAGTCCCACATCAGGCTCCCTGCTCAGCAGGAAGCCTGCTTCTCCCTCTGCCCACTCCCCCTGCTTGTTTCCCTCTCTCACTGTCAAATAAATAAAATCTTTAAAAAAGAGAGAGGGAGGGGAGCTCAGCGGGTTAAGCCTTTGCCTTCAGCTCAGGTCATGGTCTCGGGGTCCTGGGATCGAGCCCTGTGCTGGGCTCTCTGCTCAGCAGGGAGCCTGCTTCCCCCCTCTCTGCCTACTTGTGCTCCGTCAAATAAATAAATAAATCTTTAAAAAAAAAAGAGAGATGGACCTATATGCTTCTCTGAGATAATTGAAAAACAAAAACAAAAACAAAACAAAAAAACCACAGGATGAAAGCCAAAGGAGTCAAGAAGTTTAACGCAATATTCCACAGAGGACTTTGGAAATACCCCCTACGACAGGATTACAACTAGTCCAGAGATACAAGCAAACCAGTAACACTCCTGGACATGGACTCACCTGCGGGACTCAGAGTCTCTTGACTTCCGAGGCTCTTTGACTTTATCAAAGGACACAACTGACCGCTTCTCTCTGCTGGCCGATTTGCGATCCTGGCTCTTGGAAACCTGGTTCACCAAAAACATCCAGAAGTTAAAGCAGAAATGACAACAGAAGAATCAGGCAGGTCCAGGTCCGCGCATCCGACACAAAGGTTGGAAATGAACACTGTGTGTTTAATGTACAACAAAGTAACAAGGCGTTCCCCTCCTAAACACTGTCACGTTGGGGCGCTTGGGTGGCTCAGTGGGTTAAAGCCTCTGCCTTTGGCTCAGGTCATGATCCCAGGGTCCTGGGATCGAGCCCTACATCGGGCTCTCTGCTTAGTGGGGAGCCTGCTTCCCTTCCTCTCTCTCTGCCTGCCTCTCTGCTTACCTGTGATCTGTCAAATAAATAAATAAAATCTTAAAAATAAACAAAAAAAAAAACATCACATTTTCCTTCTCATAATTCAAAGAGCCTTATCTCCATGCTCAACTACCCCCAGTACTTTCAACGGGGTCGAAACGGCAGCACTTTCACGCCAAAACTTATTAATGATCGTAACCAATTTTTTTAATACTTTGTCTTCTGCATCTACAATCAATTCCTTACTCTTGTTCTTTTCCTTCCTTAACTAAACAGGCAGTGAGCCCCTGACCACAGCTACTTCGGGCGTACCTGAGGGTTCCCGAGTGATTTTGATGAGATCGTCCCACCTCAGCCCTGGAGCCTGTACTCCCATTTTGGCCATTTTCCAATTACTTTACGTAAAATAAACGTAAAAGAGCTCACTTGTATTACAGATTTGCGCAAACCCAAGCAGACTAAAACCTTCCGTAACTGCAAGGCTGGCTTGCCAGAGCTTCAACGGTTTGTCACCTCGCACCACGCGGCGGCATGGCCAGCCAGGGGCTGGCACCTGGGAACTTAGTGCCCAGAGTGCCTCCAAGCGAGAGCTCCCTGGTAAGGGCGGTTCACTGGGCCTAGACCATGCAAATGTGCTTTGTGCTGACCACCTGCTCTCAAATCTCAAACAGAAGTTTGGTCTGTACCTGGCAGAACGCCTATGTAACCAGGCCCCAGTAAAAGCCCGGGGTGCTGAGGCTCTAACGGGTGACAGCAGTGCCCATGTGCCACTGCACTTTCAGCGCTGCGTGAGCCCACGGGCAGAGGAGAGCTCCAGGGAGCCTGCAAGGGTCTCCCGCACACTCTGCCTGCGTCTCTCCCCCACGATCTGGCTGCGTGTCCTTACTGCACCATTGGAGTCAATCTTCGTTGGGCGTGCCACCACAAGGTAAGCCCAGCAGTCCTTAGAGCGAATCACTGCACGTGGGTGGCCTTGGGGGCCCCGGACCCGAATCTATCAAAAATTGAATTTATGGACAACAGCTGCCCAAGACCCTAAGAGCAGGAGGAGTGAAGTGGTTAAGAACCTGAGATGGGTCCTTCTGTGAATTGTGTTCTGTGGAGCATCTCAAGGAGAAAGAGTGTGGGACTGAACCAAAATGGAGGCCGGACTCAGGAGAGGCAGGAAAGGCTGGCTGGGTTGCATGTGAGTTTAGGAACGCACGACGGAGCTGCTGCAACTTCCAGGGGAGGCAACGGAAACAGCCAGACCCGGGCTGATTCGGGGCAGGGAGGACAGGAACCAACCAGTCCCATATTTGAATTTTTTAAGACCGGTGCTCTAACCCTTGATCTACTATGGAACCTTCTCCACCACATGTGAATTTTAAAATCAGCTTTAGGGAAATAAAATAAAAAAATAAAAAAAACCTCTCATCAGAAAAGAGTTAAGTATTTATAAACAAAAACTTTTTAAACTCTTTGCTTTTTAGCATATCAAGCTGTCTACATTTTGAAAAGGTATACCACCTTCCTCTTAAATGAAGTTCAAGAACTGCCTAAACTCTACAGAAACGTAAATGAAAGAAATGCGAAATGAGAAAATACTATGCCCTACTTAGAAAATTAGTACTCACCCTCTCTTTGGATCCTGATGTTTTGACACTAATAACAGGCACGCCTTTCGATTTATCCATCACCACGGTCCGCTCCGTTCCTCGACTTCCTACAGGAGGAAAGGAGTTGTGTGACGTAAGAAACAAGAAACACTCAGATTAGCAAAAAGTAATCAACTCTATGGCAAAGAAATCCAGTCCGTGCTGTTGCCTGACTACAGCGAACCACAAACCACACCAACCAGAAAGAGAAAAAACACAGGTGGTATCTTGGGGGACAACACCTGATTTCGTAGTCCGGGATCGCTCTGACGGGCCAGGTTTCTGATCGTCTTGATCTTTACTCTTTTCCCCGCCTCCGTCTTCGCTCTTCTTAACATCCTCCTTCCGATCAGCTTTATCTTCCCTCTTAAGGTTAGCAGACCTAGAAGTACCGGCCCAGGACACACAAGCGTGTTATGTCCCGTACTCAAGAAGCGAAGTGAAGCAGCCCTTGGCCCTTGGGACCCTTGGCCCGAGCACCACAGGAGGCTGCCTGGACCGGCACGAAGCGACAGTGAACAACAGGAAGTCCCCCCTGCTCTCCCCAAGCTCCCCTGGCATCGGGCCTGAAGGAAGGACCGTCTCAGCTGCCGCAGGTGAGACCCTTCCCCCAAACCTAAGAAAGGAGGGGGTGAGGAGCCCCGCGCCCCCCCAGCTGTGGAAAACGCGCAGACCGGGAACTACAGAGAAGTCGGCCACAGCTCCCTCGGAGCAGAGCAGTACCTGTCGCTGGTGCTGGACTTCTCCTTTTTCCCCTCACCCTCTCTCTTTTCAGAGGTCTTCTTCCCAGTAGGCTCATTTTTCGCCTGAAAAAGAGAATCAAACCCAAGTATTACCACAGACACGTACACATTACCTGATATATATTTAAAAGGGTCACATCCCTGGAAGAAAACGACCACTCGCCTTTTCCACTGAGATCATCTTCCCGTGGAGCTCTGTTTTGTGCAGGTGGTTAATGCACTTTGTGGCCTCTTCTGCTGTGGACATTGTAACGAAGCCGTAGCAGCGAGCTCCAGGACTCCGGGCATTTGTCACCACCTTGGCACCCACCACCTCAAAGGAAAGCACACAAAGGAAAGCTCAGACAGGAGTCCCCTCCAGCCCCCATGGGAAACGAGCAACGCATCCCAGTTCCCGATGCTTCCCGCGGAACCGAGAGTCCTGGCGACCTCCCTGGGGTGCGGACATCGGGGAGGCCGTGACCTGGTGCTTCACAAGTGGCACCTGACAGCGGGGAAGATGAGGCTATTGCCTCACTGCAACTCCTCGGAGGCTCTGCCCCCGACTTCCGGCCCCCAACTTCCGGCCGCTCCTCCTGGGGACCAGGACGGCAGTGCCGAGGAGCGGCACGGAAGTGAGATGCACGGCACGCCGCTGCCGGCAGCCCACCAGCCGCATGCGCAGTGAGGCAGGAAGACAGGCCTGCGGATGGAGCCCGACAGAGGACATGAACTCGGAGCAACCACGAGATGTGGTGCACACGTCCCAGCGCTACAGGCACATCATCACACATGACTCAGTTTTCCTGACGGCCCACAAGCCTATACTCCCATCCCTATTCCTGTATTAGGCCACAGGGAGACTCAGATCCAAGGGAATTTCTGAAAAGGCTGCTCCCTGACTCAAATACCCAAAGCCTGCAATGTACCCAGGACACTGGAGGCCCCGGGTGACAGGTCCCTGCTGGGAGCACCCACCTGCTGAGGGCCACAGAGAATCATCAAAGGGACGAGCCTCAGGGACTCGCTAGTTACTGCTACAGGCACATCGTATTTAATTTTGCTCATCAGTTCTTGGACATTGATAACCAAAGTAAATACTATTAGTTTTCTCTGCTGTGATCTGTTGAACCCTTAGTACGAATAAAAAGTCTGTGTCTTCGGCTTGCCCCAAAAGCTACATCTGAGACAAGGAGCCCAGGACGACTAGGGAAGCGACCCAGCACAGGTGCTGTGAAACACACAGGGACCCGCCGCAGGCCTCGGGACCAGGGGGAGGCGGCCGCTCTACCCATCACGGCCACAGCTCACGGCCGAGCAGGGAGGGAGGACAGGCACGCGCTCCAGAGGGCACGTGGCCAGCGCTGGCCCAGCTGTGGGTGAGCGCAGGGGTGTGGAGAGTCACGGGGCAGAGGCACCAACAGCTCGGCTCCGGCTCCACACACCATCTGGAGGAAGCAGCAGCTCTGAGGGCTCCCAGATGTACAGATGCCGTGGGGAAGGGCCAGGCTCACGGCCACACAGCTGCGGCCTCCAGCTCTCCGCCCCAGTCTGGCTCCAAAGGCCCCGTTCACAACCCCCTGCCACAACCTCACTCGTGTTCTGAATCTTCCCAACCCACCCTCTGCTACGACCCCCAAAGCCCTCCCTGAGTTTACAGCCCAAAACCACATAAATGAATTCAGGAAATCCTCTGACTGAAAATGGTGGCCTTCGGCCGGGGAAAAGGAAGAAAAAATACGAAGCTGACGTGGGCTCTGGGACCTTCCACCTCTCTCCCTCTAGCCGTGGACAGACAGATTGTCCACGGCCGTGAGCAAATGTGAGCTTAAAGAATGGCAACGTGCTGTTCAGAGCAGTCACCAGGAGGCCACAATCGTCTGCATGTCAAGGCCAAACTACACTGGCTTCAACATTTTCTTCTCCAGAAGACCCCTGGTCTTACCTTCCCATATTTGCTGAAAAGATTCTTCAAATCTGTCGCTCTGGTAGTAGAAGAAAGTCCACTGACCCAGAAATTTCGACCACAACTGCTCCGACCTATTTCAAAAGAAAAGCCTGGTCAGAAACACCAGACTCACCAGAGCCCGAACCTGGCAGACTGAAGGCATCCCAGACCACACTCTTTCCCACCTCTCCCAGATGCCAGCTGGGGCAGGAGGGCCCGCCCCCTGCCCTCACACAACCCTTGCAAATGCGCACGAGGCCCACCAGGGCTGGGAGCAACGCCACTTACGAGAGTGAGTCGGGGCTTTTAGAGCCATGAGACGTTTGCTCCCTTACAAGTCACCCCAGAGCATTAGGCAGCACACCGGGGCGGCTTCCGAACATAAAGCTGCTGTCGGGATGAACCCAACTCAGATGCTTCTCCTTGTCACAAATACCTTCCCTCCTACATCCTTTGTTTGTATTCTAGGCTGCTAAGGACTCTGAACCGACAAAATGTGTTCTCCATTAGCGATTTTTTAATAAACAGAAACGGTGTTGATAAACCTGATGTGCCAGGTAACCCCAAGGTATCCTGAAACTGGACAAAAGCTTTCCATTTGCAAGTGTCCCTGAGGCTAAGGCATCAGAAAATGGGGGGGGGGGGGGGGGGGGGGGGGGGCGCGGGACAGTCAGGGTCAGCGACCTGAGAGGGTCACGGTGCTCTAGCGAAAGCAAGAGTCAGCTTCAGATCGGTACCTTAACTCTGAGGACCTGGCCTGCTGCCTACAACCCAGAACCTGCAGACTGAATAGCAGAGGAGCAGAGAAAGGCTTCAGGAGAGGCTGAGGCAAATCTGGGTGAGAAACGCAGTACGCAGTGAATGAGAACCAGAAAGCCCACCGCTGCCAAGGCCAAACGTGGTGCAAGAGATAGACCGCTGTCGCCCCAGTGACCTACCCTTTTCCTCTTTGGAAAGCCTTTTTGTATCCGACTCATCTTCGACAGAACTAGAGACAAAAGATAATGTCACTCCAGAAGGAAGAAGCAGAGACGAAACAAACTCAAAATTATAGAACACGTGCTGAGGTTGCATACCTACCCGAAATTTAGTTCTGAAAAAATGATACCCCGACAAACTGGTATTGGAAATCTGACCTAACCATAAGATTTCAGACCCACAGGAGTTAATTAATTCTGCTGGGCTAAAGATAATTAGGAAGAATTAAAGAAAACAACCATGATAGGTTGAGAAAAGAAAAAAGATTATGTAATCAGTTTAAAATAAACAAAGAGAAATAAAACATGGTTCAGAAGTAAGCTACGACTGCATCAGTCTGGCTGGCCAATTGCAGAAAAAACAGCTTATGTGTGTCATTAAATGACCAATGGAAAGGAGATAGCGTCTGGTCTAAAACTGAGAAAAAACAAACCTCATTTTCTGATCAGCGCCCTCACTGGCTGAGGACTCTTTAGGAGCCGGAGGGACTTCATTACAAGCTTCAAAAGCAAACTTCTTCACGTCTTCTTTGCTATCTCTGGGGTCTGGGCTTGAGGCTTCCGGGGGCGCTTCCGCGGCCTCCTCGCTAGAGGCTTCCGTGCGCTCGGAGGCTTTACTACTCTGCTCAACCGGCTGCTCTAGCCCTACAGGCTCACAGTCCGTCCGCGCGCCACCGCCTGGCTGCTCCACGGGCTCCCTTTTCACTACCGCTAACAGGGTGTCTGCCCTGCTCGCCTGAGCTTGCGCTGTTGACTCGCTGGCCAAATCTAAGTCACCCTCCTCCGGGTGGCCGCTGCCAAAAAGGTCCTCTTCCTCCGCAAGCTTTCTGTCTGGCCCCACGCTACTTGTATCCTGTGCCAAGGGCTGCTCCAGCTCGGAACCTTCTTCTTTTACTGGCTCAGATTTACAAGTTTCCCCCAAAATGTCGAGTATTTTCTCATTTTCTACGGATTTAACAGGAATAGAATGGCACAAGGTTTAATTACCAGGGAAATAAAGCAATCACAAATGCGGAACTGGCACGGCTGCCACACTAACACGAAGAGAACCGCTAGCTACACAGAGATTGGAAAACCCGCGGGTACACAAAGTTACACCGGTTACACTACCTGCGCTCCAACCGACTGCTACAGTAAGCCGCTACGCTACATGGAAGAGAAAAGCATCCCAGAGATTTAACCCCCAAAACCTTCTGGCTGATTCTTGACAGTCTTCATTCTGTCGTCGTTTACATAGGACTCTTCCAAATTTAGCTTCCAAAGTCCAAGGTGCTTAACTCAATGTATCACCATTCACTGAACAGCTCAATTTCCAAATTTCTTTGAATTTCTTTTAACAGAACAGTCCAACATGAAAACCAGAATCTCTTCCGTCGGTGCTCTGAGATATTTGCAGTCCAGAAAGTGAATAGCATTTGTTTGGAATTCTCATGAAGAAACGCTTTCCTCTTCTGGAATCCAGTTATGTCTCAATGTTTTAAAATGCGTCTCCCTACAGCTACCTGCACTGCCTGAATTAAAAACCACAAAGTTAAGACACTGCCCAATATCACAAGATCTGTTTTGTGGGGAGCACAACAATGAGCTCGCGAGAGGCATCATGCAAACTTTCTACATACGTTTAAGTGCCGTTTACGTTTAAAAAGGCATGAGATTGGTTCATCTCAATACATTCTGTGACATGAGAAGCGAGCCACCTTCACAGATCTGGTGATACGGCTGGGTTTCCAATCTCTATGATCCTGGTCTGTTCTGGGTCGTAACCCTTCAGAACAATGTCTACTACAGTAAGGCAACGTTTTAAAATTAAAGAATTTAAATTAGAGAAGGTGGAAAGCTAGAATGGTTCAAACCCCCGCTGGTAAGTTTTTCATTTAACAGTACCTGGCTCCAAGGATGGCTCTTCAATTTCCTGCAACAAAAAACATAAATAAGATTGTGCCAGATGAATGAAACCTACAGCTTTACACCAAAAACTGTAACTAAAAAGGGCATTCTAAAACACGTACTAGGAAACTCAAAGACACGACAGGTGGAGAACCTAGTCACATTCAGGACAGAGCCCACACATGACAGTGCACCTGGCCCGCCTCCGCCCGAGCCCCGCCCCACCCCCTCCGCCTGGGCTACTCTCAAGGGGCCCAGGACCTGGTGGCTGCTCCTGTTCGTGCTGCCTCGTTTCCCCAGCGCCTGGCAACGTTCTCACTTTCCATGGCAATGACTGTATCACATGCCCGTCTGTCCCCCTAGACTGAACCCTTAAAAGCCAAGAGAGCAGGGTTTTTGTCTACTTGGAGCACGTAACAGAGTGCCTGACATTTACCAGTCATGGTTTTCACTTAATGTAGTTTAACTTCTGAAAATTCGAACGAGTGAGGGAACAGAGGCACAGGCGGTCCGACCCCTGTTCTCACTTCTGGTCCTACCACATCTGCACCGGGTCACCTGAGCACTCTCGAGGATGACACACTACTCCTCCCTTATCTCTTCTACCAGCACTCCCCCTGGGCCACCTCTAATTCCTAAACATTCCTGAAACCCTTCCCAGGAGTCCCTGGCTGGCAATCCAGACCACTGCTGTTCCTTGCCTCCAACGGCACCCGGTCTTACTGTCCCTACGCTGTCTATCTGCCACCACGGTGAGCACACGTTCCCCTCTGGCCTATAGCTTTTGGCAATGGCCCCTCATATCCACTCTCTCCTGACAGGCCCATCTACACCCCTCCTGATCCCCAGCCGAGTCCCACACATCCCCCAGCACCTAGCTCAAGGGACATCTCCTCCCAGAAAGGTTTCTCCCAACGGCTTCAGAGGCCGCCCCCCTACAGAAGAGCCTCTCTCTCACTACGCGGTCCTCAGTGCCCACAGCCCCTCAGCGTGAGGCACTTTACCCTGGAATTCCAGCCACCACTGATGAGCGCGGACTAGGTTCCAGGCACAAATGTAAACGCTTTACATCCACACAGTAATCATCAGCCCTAACGGGTTGGTACTATTAGTACCGTCCTGGCACAGAGTGGCTGGCTAACTGCCTCAGGACACACAGCAGAGCCACATTCCGCACCATGGCTGCATGAGTGCGAGTCTCCATCAGCCCAGGTCTCTCCCCAGCCTGCTGGTTTGTACTGCACACAGGGAGGAAGGGCCCCGCGAGGATGGCGACATTCATCTCTGCACGCACGCCTGACACACTGCAGGCACGAACACACGCCTGGGAGGGGGGCAGGCGGTCTGCACCTTCGTGGCTACCGGCCTGTCAATCTGAAAGCCCCGGGAAACTGCTCACTTTCTTCATATGTTCATTCTGTGTATCTTGTTTCTCAGGCAACATACCCTATTCTGGGACTGAACCCCGCAACTAAAGCCGAAGATCGTTCTAGGCAGAATTCTCTCTGTAACTTTCTGCAGAGAGAAACAAAATCTATCCCTACCAGTGTCTGTAAGGGTTTATGTTTTTTCCACTTTAACACAGGAGTCTTGGACCTAGAAAGACTCGAGAAAGTGATAAGACCCAGCTCCCCCTTTCCCTTCAGAGCCAAGAATGGGTGGTGTCGCTCTGCAGCTGGAGAGAGATATTAGCCCTATAGGTGGGCTGGGTTTTCTTGAGGTTTGCAGCTTCCTTGAAGCTGGGATTCTGACTTCCCAGTAACTATCCTTGCCCCTGCCTGGCGGAAGCAAATGCAGATTGCATCTGAAAAAGGGTTCTAATTAAGCAGTACAAGTGAATAAAATATGACAGCAAAATACCCCCAGAACCAAAATCAGCAAAACCAGCAAAAATCAGCAAAAGCTGACTGTATTTTCCAATGAAAATCACACAGCTACCCAGGTTAAGTTTCTGTATCTAGGTAAGCTGGCAGAAAAATTAAAAAGGAAACTCAAGACCCACATTTATATAAATCCTACCTGAAAGTTAGTCCACATCTCATTTGTTCTCATCTAAGATTTAATATTTACACAGATGATACAGTCAAGATGATAAAGTCATCAAAAGAAATCTGTGCATTTTCTATGAGACAAATTCCCAAAGGCAGAACCAGACCCCGCACCCCCAAAATTTCACCTTCCCCAGTTGTGATGTCAGCGTTCTGGCCATCCCCACCCTCCTGAATCATCATCTGGGCCCCATTATTAGTATCTCCTGGGGGGGAAGTGTCCCCCAACCCCCGCCACCATCTCCCCTTACAAGTCCTTCTGCAGAGAATGCCCCCAGAACAGATCAGACAGGTAGCCTTTCCAACAAGAACTTCCCCAAACGGGCCCTCCTCTCAGCTGCAGATAAGCCACAGCGCTTGGAGGGGAAGTCAAGATGGTAAGTCCTTTGTGACAGGCCTGTTGTTACCTGGGGCAAGTGGAAGGCAAAGTGTCTAAAGACGCCAAGAGGGCAAACCAACCCTGCAAGGACTTTCACTTGGGAATGCCATACAATGTCTGAAGGCGTTTGCAGAAATGGGAGGCTAACCTGATTCTAAAATTCCTGAGACATACAATTTACCTGTAATATAGTGAAGTCAGATGATGAAGTATCTAAATTGTTTAAAGTTTCTTTGTCCTCTATCTGTAAAATAAACAAAAATACAGTTTGCAATGTCAATATTAGATAACACAACAGTACATCTGTAAGATGAAAAGAAAGAGCGATAAAAACCACTTATGACAAAATTCTAAACACAAAGCAGGAATCCAAACAGCATTAGAGACTGACTTTACCTCAATTTAAAGAAATAGTACCTGCAAATAGACTGGGAAGCCCACTATGGTACCACTGAGGGTTTTAAGGTACAATCAAAGAAAGAAAAACAGAGTTTAAGTTGAGCAGAAAAGAGATTAAAATGAGACAGCACGTGACTCTCCCAAGTCGACGGGAACACCAGGTTTGGGGGCTGCTCTTCTGTGAACAACGACCAGAAGCAGACTACTGAATGGATTCTTGGATCTCTGGGGCCACCACCACTTCTCCAAGCCCAAATGCTATTGCTACTGCTACTGAACCCACTGCCCCAGGATGACTCTGGCCCAGACTGAGATGGCATATCTGAGTACTAGCCTCCTAAATTTCCTAGAGTACAGGGACAGGAACACAGAACTACCAAGGCAGGTGGCCCATGGAGGCCCCTCTGTTGGGGAAAAATGAATGGTACGTTGACCTCCTATTCCAAGAGGTGGGCTCTGTCCAAAAAGGTGGGGGTTCGCCAAACACATAAGGGAGGTTCGTAATATTACTTTGTGAGAACCAAAATAATTTGAACTGCTTGCTGTAAAGCCCCAAGGCTGTTGTACTTTAGGGTAAATTATTTTGCAAATATTTTACCAACAATATGTCTGGCTATTACGATTACCTGACTAGGAAACCACCCGTGCACCACTCCTTCCTTGCCCTGATGCAACTGTCTTCAGACAGTCCAGGAGTGCTCACAAGAGCGCAGCACACATGCGTTCAAGACCCCCTCTCCTTTCTCTGTCTACACGAGTGGCAGCACATTCTGTCCCCTGCCCTATTCTCACTTCCCTCTTGAGGACGGTTTAGTTCACATGGACCTACTTCCTTCGTTTACACGGTTACGTAACAGTAATAACTGTACTGCTGGACGGAGGAATATAATCACACAGTAACAACACCGCTATGGTGTTGCTATATGCCAGGCACAGTTCTAAACCAAGGTCAGCAAACTTTTCCTATCAAGGGGCAAGAGAGCGAGTATTTAAGACTCCGCAGGCCAGACGGTCTCTGTCGTGACTACTGTTTGGGAAATCGGCCGCCATGGATGACTGCCACAAATGGGTATGGGTACGTTCCAATCGCTCACTGGCCAGTTTGAGGACTCTGGATCTAAGCTAGTAATAAATGTTCATCTATTCAATCCTCCCAAAACCTATCATTTTTACAAGTGAGGTCCAGAGAGATTAAGTAATTTGCCCAAGGTCACACAGCAAATCAAGTGTCAGACCTCTAGTGAATGGGCTTAATTCTTAACTTACCCTACTTCCATTAATATAATTTAACCATCACTGGCAGACATGGTAGGATGTTTCCAGGCTTTAATGAGTAAAGGTTATGAATTTTGTTTTTTTGTTTGTTTTTAGATTTTTTATTTATTTATTTGACAGAGGTCACAAGTAGGCAGAGAGGCAGGCAGAGAGAGAGGAGGAAGCAGGCTCCCTGCTGAGCAAAGAGCCCGATGTGGGGCTCGATCCCAGGACCTGGGACCATGACCTGAGCCAAAGGCAGAAGCTTTAACCCACTGAGCCACCCAGGCGCCCCAAGGTATGAATTTTCTAATCAGAGGAGGAAAAAACAGCCTTTAGCAAGAGCAGCTAATAAGGAAGGGTATGCTCTTCCTATAACTGCGTGAGTGTTTCAGGTCCTTTCTAGGAAACCAGCGAATGGAAACTTAGACCAAAGTAAAATTATACACCCTATTTGTATCAAAATGAGATCCACTTCTCAAAATCAAACTCTCCATTCAAAGATGACAGTCCCCTACTTCTCAGGATACTCAGAATCACTTCCAGGAGGAAATGCGAAAATATTCTAAGGCACGGCAGAAGCAGATCCACTAGCAGAGAACAGGGCTACCGTCCCCTGGGGTGCATGGGACACTCACTGCAAGACTGGAGCCACGAAGACAACAAGGTACCTCCCAGCAACCAACACATAAGGATTTCTACTGAGAAGCCCAAGAGCTTCTAATTTTCACAGCCTTTTCAGTCCACCCGACACGCACGCTTCCTCATGGAAAGTAATCTAATAAATAATTTGCACCAAGTGCACACGATGTGGGAGTGAAGCACACAGACTGTGGAATCAGCCCGGGTTTAATTCTCCTTCTCTTCTGAGCTATGTGCTGCCTGGGGAGCCTTCTCTACCTCTTCACTCCCTGATTTCCTCAAGTGGAGAATCGGCAAAATACCACGCACATACGTCCTATTCTTGTTAAAAGGACAGCTGCCTAATGCCTGGCAAACAGAACTCAATAAATACTACCTTTATAACTGTAGTATAATTAGATTTGTTTCTAAAATGAAAAAAAAAAAAAAAAAAAAAAAAAAAAACCAACAAAAACACGAATGCTTTAAAAACCACGTCAAAGTGGCGCCTGGGTGGCTCAGGGGGTTAAGCCACTGCCTTGGGCTCAGCTCATGATCTCAGGGTCCTGGGATCGAGTCCCGCGTCGGGCTCTCTGCTCAGCAGGGAGCCTGCTTCCCCCTCTCTCTCTGCCTGCGTCTCTGCCTGTGATCTCTATCAAATAAATAAATAAAATCTTAAAAAAAAAAAAAAGAAAAAACACCACGTCAAAGCTTACTTTATGAAAGACTGACTAGGAGGAAGGCACAGATTGGTTCTTCATCAGGAAACTTTCAACCTCTTTCGCTACTTTCAAGGCATGCGAGCCATACCACCACAGACCAAGCTCCTCTAACAGGAAGGTCTTTGACAGCACCCCGAAATGCTTCATGACGACACAGCCCTGGCAAGTTCACCTCGGCGAGCTGAGACACTTCTCAACAAAGTGTTTTCAGAATGGTCGGGATTCTCCGCAGTCCCACGGAACCAGCCCCGAGAGAGCTTGATTCCAAACATAAACCCTATCATCTCTCACGACATTCACGGCGCATCCTAGAGAGACACTGCCGCGTTACCTACAGCGTGTTCTTGAAGCTGCTCAGGAAGCTCTTTCATTTCCCCCTCGACTAGCTCTCGGCTTTCGGACAGGGACTCTGGGAGGTTATCCGCATCGTCGTCGTCTACACAGTCGGCGACGCTGCCGTTGTCGATCTCCGCTTCATCCAATACGCTGATGTCCATCATGTCGATGTCCTGCAAGTTCTCCAAGCTCGTTTCAACATCCTCCTGCAACGAAACAGAACCCAGCCGTCCCGTGACTGCCAGAGTCCGCCCACCAAGCCGATTCACTGACAAGGCTGCACATACCTGTCCGTCCCCAGAATTCTCCTCTAGCCCGTTGTCCTCCACGCCCTCTTCTTCTGGTTTACGCCCTGAAGACAGAACAGTTTACAGAACCTGATCAATGACCTGTACCTTCCAGAAGCAGTAACTTTTACAGGCCCTAAGCATCACGGAATCAGACACCAAAACCTGTAGTACTTCCCAATTTCAGAACAATAATCCTGTAAGCGTAAGCTCGCTCACAGCCCAAGCACAGGAGGTTCTGTTCTCATCAAGTGGGGGGGGAGGGGGCACGAGTCTAAGGAGCTGGAAATGAGAGCTTAGGGTCAAGGTATGACCCTACTTCGTGTCGAGTAGCTTTGCTTGTGGGAAAAAAAAAATTTTCATACAGTGTATTGTTTTTTAGTTAAGAAACATGGGGCATATTTTCCAACAGAAACGGATATAAAACAAAATATAACTAAGCAGTAAGAAAAGCCATTCATAATTTTACCACCTAGAGTTAGCCCCCATGTTACCCTGACACCCACAGACATCCGCCTCTATTCTATGTGTAAACATGCACTATGCTTACAAAAATGACACTGTTCCGTCATTCTGTGACCTTCCCAACTACTATGTTACGAATTTATTTCCATATTCTTTCACGGCATTATATAGAGAGAGTGCTGTTGATCTAATTAATACACGTGCACGGAAACTCAAGAAAACGCTTATAAAGAACATCCTGACCATTCTTTTTGCACATAAGCAATTACCATTTTAGAGCATATTTCTAGAAATGGCATTCCTAAGGCAAAGGGTATGTATATTTTTAAGGCTTTTAGTAAAAACAAAGAACCCGCATATTACCAAGATGCCCCAGAGGAAAGCTGCTCCGGTACAGGTCCATCAACGACGAATCAAAGCCCTGATCTTTCGGAATCTCTTTTAAAAACAGCTCTTATTTCTTACCCCTGCCAATGTTCCAGGCAAAAAGGGAAAACTTTTATACCTGAATATATCCTTAGGTTGAGTATTTTTTTGTTTTTCTTGTTCAGGAGGCTAGACTCATTTTCTGTCTCACATTTCAATTTTTAGACAAATTTGACTCCACTGCTTTGAAAAATGAGGAAATCATTTCCCCTTAACTTCCGTCACTCAACCTTTTAGTATTTCTTATGAATAGATTTATTTTAGGACACTCACAATCTGTTCTGAAGATGACAGTTCACCGTGGGCAGGCACATGGGCACACTCCTCGAAATAGCTTTTATGTGGCCATTCGCCTTTATTTTTTTGTATAAATTATGAGGATGAATAAAAAAAGAAATAGGAAAATGTAAATGTTAATAGAAATGTTAGGGCTGTAGAGAAAATGGAGATCACTAGCCATAGTAAGACTGAAAGATTAGGGGAAAAGTGAAGTTTGGGTCTAAGAACAGGCTTGCTACAATTAAACTTACTCTCTGCACCATGAGGAATAAAATCCCATGTATGACATACGAGACCAGGTCTCCAAAGCAGAGGGTTGCGCGGTCACGTGATGTGCTCTGGAGCTACAGCTCCTTATCACAAGGACAGTGCTCAACTTCTTTTGTGACTTAGTCACAAAACGAAAAAACTCACTTCCCTCAACACCTTTTCCCCAAAATGAGCATCAATTTCCTAAGGGCACTAAGGGTTTTTGAGGAATGTAAAGGACATGACACTACCTTGCTTATACTTAAGAATTAAGCTTCTAAGTGTATGAAATGTGTAATATTCAGGGCAAAAAGGGGGGGGGGGATAAAAACCCAAACCCAATCATTTATACCAAAATTGAGATGTTTTAAATTTTATGAATAAATAAATAACTCTCTCATGGATAAGAACTTCCTTATTACATGTGTTACCTCATTTTTCTATATTCTTTTTTTTTTTTTTTAAGAGTTTATTCAGTTATTTGACACAGAGAGCGAGCACAAGCAAGGACAGGGGCCCAGGGGGAAGCAGGCTCTCTGCTATGCAGGGACTGAGACTAGGGGCTTGATCTGGGATACTGACCTGAGCCAAAGGCAGATGCCCAACCGACTGAGCCACCCAGGCACCCCTGATTTTTCCATATTCTAATTTCATTCAAGAATATCTTTCAGGAAATCCGAAAGATTTGTCAGGAATACATTATTTAAAAAATGAGATCATGACACTAACAGCAGAATTCAATACATTATGTGAAACAGCCTTAGTGGCTGGCTGGGAACACCATTGCCATTTTGTAGTATCTATGACAAAACATGCCTCGAGCTTTTTAAAAAAATGTCTGGAACTCAACCCAATGGCCTTTATGTAAAGATATCAGGAAGTTGCACCAGCAGCATTTCCACAGACTTATATCTGATAAAGCTAAAGTCATTCTAAAATATATTTATTGGTTTTTGTCCAGTTCTATCCTAATTACTAGGAAAAATCTAAGTAGGTCACCACAAATTTGCAATCCTTTCTCTCTCCCTTTCACAAGAGAGGCAGCAGGTTTCCAACAAGTAAAATCAGTTTTCCACTTTCACAACCACCTTTGCCCCAAAGGGTAGCACCGATATACTGCAGCCCAAACCCGCTGGGGTGGGGTCGGGGAGCTTTCTCAATTAAGAAAGGGCACAAAGGAATGAGTGCTCTTAAGAACATTTAGTCTTGGGGCGCCTGGGTGGCTCAGTCATTAAGCATCTGTCTTCAGCTCAGGTCATGATCCCAGCATCCTGGGATGGAGCCCCCATCGGGTTCCCTGTTTCTCCCACTCCAGCTCCCCTGTGCTATGTTCCCTCTCTTGCTACCTCTATCAAATAAACATATAAAGCCTTTAAAAAACAAAAACGGGGCACCTGGGTGGCTCAGTGGGTTAAAGCCTTTGCCTTTGGCTCAGGTCGTGATCCTAGGGTTCTGGGATCGAGCCCCACATCGGGCTCTCTGCTCGCTGGGGAGCCTGCTTCCTCCTCTCTCTCTGCCTGCCTCTCCGCCTACTTGTGATCTGTCTGTCAAATAAATAAAATATTTTAAAAAACCAACAAAAAAAAAAACACTTAGTCTTGAGTACATACAGAAGAAAGCATAACCCTGGCTGGAAAGCTGATCAAGAAGCACTATTTGGGAAAAGGCACCCTACTTTCTAGAAAGAAGAAAAAAATGTGCTTAAGCCAATGCAGAACTGATGAGAATGGAAACCAGAGCTCTCGCGAACAAAGCCAAGCGCTTGCTTCAGCACCAAGGGGAAAAAGGTGGCCCTCAGATCCTTCCTCCAGAGTGTCATCCGCATTCGCAGCCTCCAAATCAGAAGGCACAGCTCTATCTGCCCCGCTCTGGCTTCCTTAACCTGGCCCCAGCCTCCCTGCCTGGGATCCTAGCTCCTCTTGCCCTGCGGAGCTTCTGCCTCGGGGATCATGTCCGAACTCACCAGTGGGACCGCCTCCCCCGACGTCTGCCGGATTCCCCCACAGCACCCCGAGTGGGCAGGTCATTACTTTTAAAACATATTTGATCATAAATACACTGGCGTACCTATGTCCTCATTTTACCGTGAGTTTTACTTCCATGGAAGAGTCGTGCTCCTAAGGACCTTCCCGCATGGCATGCGGACCCTCCTGCGTGTTTCACATCATGCCACGCGCGTTCTTCTGTTTGTGGCCACCGTGCAAAGAGGCTTCAATTCAGCACGTGCAACGGCTGCCCACCTCTCACCCCCTTGCTAGCACGGGACACTGCGAGCAGTGTAAGGTTTCACGAGTGTGAGAGACAAAATGATAATTCTGCTTTTGTGTGCCTTCCTTCACTCTCTCCCGAGAGAACGTTTGTATCACAGTCCATGTTTGTTTCTTCTCTAGTCTGCGAACTGCTTATTCACAGTCTCTACTTCGCCCGACCGGACCGCATGTTTGCCTTACTGATGTGTAAGAATACTCGACGTTTCCTGGATATTTGTATTCCACAACGCTGCTTCAAAGTCTGTTGCACTCGGATTATTTATGATGTCTTCTGCTGAGAGAATTAAACCTTTCATGCAGCTGAGTTTATTTGCCTTTTTGTTTTACTTTTAGTGTCCTTTCAGGTCTCCCTCACCAAGGCGACTATAAAAGTACTTTCCTAGCCAGAATGTCTATTTTCCACAAAAGGAGGAAGAACACGTCCTTCCCCACCGTCAGATAGAGCCAACTGCTCCAGCATCATCTACTGAAAAACCCTTAGAGCCACCTTTTATTTATTAATTTGAGAGACAGAGATCATAAGTAGGCAGAGAGGCAGACAGAGAGAGGGGGAAACAGGCTCCCCACTGAGCAGAGAGCCTGATGTGGGGCTTGATCCCAGGACCCGGATATCATGACCTGAGCTGAAGGCAGAAGCTTAACCCACTGAACCACCCAGGCGTCCCTAGAGCCACCTTTAAAAAATATATATATTTTAGGGGCGCCTGGGTGGCTCAGTCATTAAGCGTCTGCCTTCAGCTCAGGTCACAATCCCAGGGTTCTGAGATCGAGTCCCGCATCGGGCTCCCTGCTCAGCAGGAAGCCTGCCTCTCCCTCTCCCATTCCCGCTTACTTCTGTTCCCTCTCTTGCTATCCGGCAAATAAATAAAAAATCTTAAAAACCATATATATATAAAGTAGGCTCTATACCCAACATGGGGCTTGAACCCGTGACCCTGAGATGAAGAGCTGCTCGCGTTAACAACTGAGTCAGCCAGGCAACCCCAATGCCAACTTTAAGACGAACAAATCTTCAAACTTCCGACTCTTCTGATAACCTACTAGTAAAATGAGAGCAACTCTATGTCACTGATTATTCAAAATTTCAGTTGTTATGCACTTTCTTTTAAGATCAGCTTGGGGATGATCAACAACTTTCTAGCAAGATCATCACGCCTAAGAAAACCTCAAAATTAGTCATGTCACAGGTCTTAAATATTTCCTTTTACTTTTATTTTGCCATTTAAGAACACTAAACGTGTTTTTTTTTTTAATATCCACCCTGCTTCAGTCTCAAGTATGACTGCCACCTCCAAAATCCAAGAGAATCAGTTAGTAAACAATTTTAACTGGCTAGCAAGCTCAGTTGGTACACAGCTCATATTAGCCAGAGCTTTATTTTTTCATGTTTCTGAAGCTGTCACTGGCTAATCTGATTGCTTCACCAGGATTTAATTTCATGAGGCTTATTCAGTCCAACAGACCTTACACACCCAGCACTGGCCTACAAGGTACCACTCTCCACAAAGGACAGGGGAGCCTAGAGGAAATGCCTGATTCCCAAGGTGCAGCAGGAAGTACAAGAGATTGGAATGCCCTGTTCTGCCAGAACGTAAGAAGGTGTTCGAAGACGGACAGGGATACGTCAAAAGGACACACAAGTCAGCCTGAAGGGCTCTCACTGGAACAATAAGAACATTAAAATAATCATCACAAAGGTTTATAACTTACTGAACGAAGTAAGACTCTCTGAGTACACACTGATAAATAGGGAAGAAGGGCGAGTCACCCCTTACAGCAGAAACCAACTAAGAAATGTAGATAGGATAATAAATTTAGAAAATCACCAACAGATAGCAATCAGGGGGTGATAAAACTAGTGGAGGATGAACAAGATATTTAGAGAAGTCTTACAGTTTCTCCCCCAGAGATAAAATTACAAAGGGTAAGAGAGTAACTTTCCAGTGGAGAAACCCGACCAGCAGCACTTTCAGGCAGTACTCAACTGGACAGCATGTGCCTTGCGAGGATATGCCGAGGAACAGAGAGCACAGAGGGAGAGGAATGTGTGTGGTACTGCTGACAAAAGTGTTTCATCTGGACCTAATGAGAGGAGAACAAAATGAATGAATGAACAAATAAATAAACCCCAATTCAGAAACCAGCCTTCAAAACAAATGGTCTGTACGCTTCAAAACCGGCAAGACAGGAACACAACGGAAGTCTCAGAAACTGCCCCGGGACACGTGACAACTGCACGCAATGCCCGACCCTGGATGATTCTTCGTTTTGAGCAATAAAGAATCTAACATCTAAAGAAGATCTCAGCTTAGGCAACTGTATCTATGTTAATGCCTCAATTTTGATTAACTAGGGCTCTGTAATACGCTTGCTGCCAGGCGATACGGAAGCTTGTGGGTCAAAGGGGTCCATGCCGGCCATTTATTCTCACGTAGCTCAGAAATGAAACAAAACACACATAAGGAGGTGGTGGCAGGATAAAGAAACTTAGTAAAATGCTAACATCTGGGGAGGCTGGATGAAGGACACGTGAAAAATTTTTGATTCTTGCATCTTTTCCTTATGATTAACCTGTGTCACAACAGACAAACAGCACAGGATCGGTAAGAGCTAAAAAGCAAACAGATCAACTTTACTTTGCCAGTGAGGTTTGCTTTTCTGATAATTACTTTAAAAAAGATTATGCTTAACAGATTCCTGGTATGGAACTACTCTGGGGAAGTGCCGAAACCGCCTGACACACACTGAGACTGTGATTACGGTAATCAGTATGCAGGTTTCAAAGCATTTTCAGTTTGTTCACCAAGCGGGTCAGAAGAACGAACTTACTTTCATTAAACTCTTCCTAAAATGTAGTAAGGCTGCTGAAAACAATACAATAGAACGCACATGCTCGCCCCAGCCAATGTAACACGGACCGTACCGCTCAGGAATCGAACAAATGACGTCGAGCAAAGAACCAGACACGAGAGAGTTCACACTGAATGGTTCCATTTGACATGAAGTTCTAGAACAGGCAAAACTAATTCATCATGAAAGTCATCACAACAAACTGTTTCTGGAGTGGGGTGAGGTGTTAGGGGGCTTCAGGGAGTGTGACTGGGAAAGAGCACAAAGAAACAGAAATGTTCTGTACTCTGATCCCTACGTATCTCACAGCACGTGTAAATTCCAAGCGAATTAAACATCCGAATTAAAAAACAAAACCGGGACGCCTGGGTGGCTCAGTTGGCTGGACGACTGCCTTCCGCTCAGGTCATGATCCTGGAGTCCCGGGATCGAGTCCCGCATCGGGCTCCCAGCTCCATGGGGAGTCTGCTTCTCTCTCTGACCTTCTCCTCATTCATGCTCTCTCTCAAGTAAATAAATAAAATCTTTAAAAAAACAACAACAACAACAACAAAAAAAACAAAACCATAAATATTACTCTACAACATAGAATACGTTTTATAATTTTAAAGCAAAGAAGGACTTTTCTTTCTCTCTCTCTTTTTTTGCTTTCTAAAAATAACATAAAAAAAAAAAAGATTTTTATCTATTTAGAGAAAGAGTGTGCAAATGTGCAGGAGCAGAGGGGGAGGGAGAGAATCTCCGCAAATCTGCACTCAGCCTGCCGCGGAGCTCCAGCCCCCGTCCACCTACTTGCAGATGACGACCCGAGATGGAAGTCAACAGTTGGGATGTTTCACTGACTGAGCCACGCAGGCGCCCCAAGGAGGGCCTTTAAAAACACAACAAAATCTAGAAACCAGGGGTGCCTGGGTGGCTTGGTCCTTAAGCAGCTGCCTTCCGCTCTGGTCATGATCCCAGGGTCCTGGCATGGAGCCCTGCATCAGGCTCCCTGCTCCGCGGGAAGCCTGCTTCTCCCTCTCCCACTCCCCCTGCTTGTGCTCCCTCTCTCCCTGTGTCTCTTTCTGTTAAATAAACAAAATCTTTGAAAAAAAAAAAATCTAGAAACCATACAGAATAGGTTCACAGTGCAGACTGTATTAAAGATTAAAACTCAAAGGACCAAAACATCATGCACAAGTCAGGTCAAATGACACACTAGGAAAAACAACTGCGACATTTTAGAGAGCGAGCACTCAAAAATCAGTAAGACAAACTCAGCAGAAAAGTATGCAAAGGGCCTTAAAGGCAGTTCAGAAAGTTCAGATGGCCGATTACCAGAAGCAGTTTAACCTGTAACCAGATGTAAATTAACACTTTACCTGTGAACAAATGCAGATAAACATAGTAGTTTTCTCCTTAAACATAGATTTAACAAGATAATCCTCAATGTTCAGGAAGATTTGCAATAGGCGGCCCTCTGCTCCTGGGTGCTGGTGGAGATACCAGCCAGCACAGTCTGTTAGAAGAGCTACTTGTCAGTAGCTATTTCAAAATGCACATATCCTTGACCCCATAATTCTACTTCTAATTAAGTTATCAAAAAATAGGGCACCTGGGTGGCTCAGTCAGTTGAGCATCTGCCTTGGATTCAGGTTCTGATCCAAGGGTCCTGGGGATCAAGTCCTGCATCCGGCAGGCTCACTGCTCAGCGGGGAGTCTGCTTCTCCCTTTGCCTCTGCCCCTCGCCCCTGCTTGTGCTTTCTCAACTCATCCCCTCCCAAAATATTTTTTTAAAAAATCAAAAAATAGGTTTCTTTACATATAGACATTTCTGGTTCATGGCAGCACTGAAAACTGGAAATGCCAAGTCAAAAATGGAAAAAAAAAAATCTCAACAGTTTAATAACAAAGGAGACTGATGAGCTAAACTGTGGTACACTGATCGGAAAAGTTACAATTACACTGTTTAAAAAAGAATAAAATCTTTGTATACTTTGAGGTACTATGGAAATACGTCCTTAATGTGGAAAATAAAAGAAGCAATCTAAAAAATATTTTGTAAACTAAGACCTATTTCCTTAAGAAAAATACATGTGCACGGTTGTATAAACATGTTTACATATTTACTTTTCCAAAGATTTTATTTACTTATTTATTTTAGAGAGCGAAGGAAACACACACACACACACACACACACACACAACGCGGGCACAGGCACAAGCAGGGAGAGCGCCAGAGGGAGAGGAAGAAGCAGGCTCCCTGCTGAACAAGGAGCCCAAAGATGTGGGACTGGATGCCAGGACCCTGGGATCATGACCTGAGCCAAAGTGAGATGCTTCACCAACTGACCACCCAGGCGCCCCTCTATATATTTACTTTTAGAAGACTGCATACACACAGAAAAGTCTAAGAAAGAATGGCCCACCTTCTAATAATGGGTTACCACCCCCTTACTGGGAAAAAAGAGCTGCTTCTACATTTTACTTAATGCTTACCTATACTTTAAAAAAAAAAAAAAAAAAAAGAAGGACTTAAAGCAAGTACTTTTTTTTTAAGATTTTATTTATTTATTTGACAAAGATCACAAGTAGGCAGAGGCAGGCAGAGAGACAGAGGAAGAAGCAGACTCCCTGCAGAGCAGGGAGGCCGATGCAGGGCTCAATCCCAGGACCTTGGGACCATGATCTGAGCCGAAGGCAGAGGCTTGAACCCACTGAGCCACCCAGGTGCCCCACAATTATTTCTTTTATTAAAAAGAAAGTAAAACACATAAGGAGGCCAAGAAGCTCTATTTTCTACCAGTATGACTATCTTTCTGGGATTTTCCAGTACTCTTATCCTGGCAAAGACATTTACTTGGGCAAAGCCAAAAAATGCACAATGTACTAGGGACCACAGAAGTGACTTCATTCCAAAGTGAGGTTGCCTGACCGCTGCTGTCCAAGGGCTTACACCACACAGTGTGGCTGACCTTAGTCCCTGCCCCTTAGACCTTTCAAACCCAATTCTTCACCACTAGCCAGGTTATATGAGTATTTCATTTTGTTGTGGGGTTCACGCAACAAAGCCACCAATTACCAAAAGAACTTTTAGAACAGTTCAAATGTCCAGTTTTAACTGATTCTTTCTTAAAAACAGTAGTTGAATGTTACTGAATAAAATTACAAGTAAATACTGAAGAAAACTGACAAGAAAGATAGAGCCCCTGCCCCCCAACAATCTCATTAACATGGGGCAGAGTGACATTAGCATTAAAGCAAGATCTAAGCGAGGGCGCCTAGGTGGCTCAGTTGGTTAACGATCTGCCTTTGGCTCTGGTCATGATCCAGGTCCTAGGACTGAGTCCCACACTGGGCTCCTTGCTTGGTGGGGAACCTGCTTCTCCCTCTGCCTGCCACCCTCCAGCCTGTGAGCTTCCTGGCAAATGCTGACAAACAAATAAAATCTTTAAAAAAAAAAAAAAAAAGGCAAGGCCTAAGGAACCTGGTCATGACCGTGCAGAGGGCAAAGGGGGGAGGAGTTGCTACTGGTGGGATCACAGGTGTTTGCTGATAAACAAGGACTTGACTGCAGACACATGGGGAGAGGGGTAGGCAGAGAACGTAAGCCTAGGCAAAAGAGGACCAAGAAAGGGAAGCACATCTTCGGCACTTGACTAAAGCGCAGGATGCAGTAGAGGAACGCTGAAGGGGAGAAGGAAATGGGAGATTTCGGTCTGATGGTAACGGTCCCTACTGCCATGTGGACTGGAGCACTTATGCACTAGGCAATTTTTTTTTTTTAATATTTTATTTATTTATTTGACAGAGAGAAATTACAAGTACACTGAGAGGCAGGCAGAGAGAGAGAGAAGGAAGCAGGCTCCCTGCTGAGCAGAGAGCCCCATGCGGGACTCGATCCCAGGACCCTGAGATCATGACCTGAGCCCAAGGCAGCGGCTTAACCCACTGAGCCACCCAGGCGCCCCTGCACTAGGCAATTTTAAAAGCAAAGTCTGTGAAACTGACAACTCTCTTTCGGCCAGGTGGTATTTAAAGATTTTATTTATTTATTTGTCAGAGACAGAGGGAGAGAGAGCAAATGAGCACAGGCAGACGCAGAAGCAAGCTCCCCGTTGAGCAAGGAGCCTGATGCAGGACTCGATCCCAGGACCCTGGGATCATGACCTGAGCTGAAGGCAGCCGCTTAACCAACTGAGCCACCCAGGCGCCCCGGCCAGGTGGTATTTAAAAGAGAAATTCCATTCCTCAGTCAGAGAAGTAGGAGACCCAAGCAGCCCTAAGTTCTATGTAAAGAAGGTTGAAAGTCTGGGTAAACGAGGGCTGCGGAGCGCCCGATGAACCAACATGCAAACATCCCTCCCATCCTCTTAGAATTCCCAAGTACTAGAAAAAGAAAATACACTGGAGAGATCTTGAAGGAAACGCAAAGCTTCATCCCAGGCCCTTTGGATTCACAGGGTAGTTCCCAGACCCCAAACACAGCCAGGTGAACAGGCTCATTAGCAAAGGAAATAACTGCGAAGGAAGTTCTCAACATTAGCCGTGCTGATAAAATCCTCCATACCTTTGCTGGATCTCTTTGACGTCTTCTTGTTTCCTTCGGAGGTGATTTCAATTTCGTCAGGATTACCCCCCTCATCTTCAATTGCCTAGAGGGGAGGTTAAAAAAAGGTTTACCAAAAAAGGCAGCACACAGACTTGACTTTCACAGAAACTTCAGGTTGCTGATCTGGAAAGGGCCTCCCTCTGCCCATCCGCGCTCTTGCTCTCCCTTGGACAATGGCTCTGGAGTCAACTTGTTTCTTGGTATTCATATCGCCACCATCTAGATCATCCTATTCCTGGACCCAAGGGACCTCAGAAAGGAAAAAGCACAGTCCCTTCCCGAGACTTTACCCAGCAATGTGTTGTTTGACCCTCTGTGACTCCCTCTCCATGCCATGCCTACACTTGGCACTGTCTGGACAGATACTTATACTCACTCGGCTGAGATTGTACTGTGTGTGCCATGAGGCTGGACATAACCGCACTACCTCATCAGATCATGCACATCTAAGACTGACTCCCAAGGTCTTGCTCTTAACCAGTAGGGGACTTGCCTGAAAGGGTAAGGAATTAAAACCATCTCTTGGTAAGCCCCACCTCCCACCCAAGAGCTCATCGTTCCCTTGAGCAGCCCACACCCACACTCGGCACAGTGCGGAGCACCAAGGAGGCGCACAGCAAACGATTCCTGAGCATGTCCTCAGTGATATTCTTGGATACTGGACTTCGATTTTAGGTTTTACCGATAACCCTTTCTCTTCTTATTGCATTATCCTGCGAGTAAGAATTCTGTTTAAAACTACTTCAAATAGAATCTTTTATATGCAGACGGTTTCAGAAATTTCAGATCTTCAGGAGTTTCTCAGCGTGGAAGTCTGAATTTGCAAGAGCTGTGAATTTGTGGGCTTACACGCTCCATATCTGATCTACACCAGGAACAAAAAAAATCTCTCTTCTCTCTGTAAACCAGGGTGAGGAGGAGGAACTGGGAGTTCTACTCTGGAATCAAGGAAAGCACAACCAGAATATCTGTCCCATTCTTCCTGGCAAAAGAGAATTCTGGAATACCACTAGGAGACCAGAGAACTGCTCCAGACAGGTGTACCGTTTTGCCCCTCAGTAAATCTCCTCTGGGTGCAGTGCTTACAGGATCATCCCTAGGGACGCTGCAGGCTATGAGTCATCCTTACAGAGCTCGGGAAACTACTCTTTGTGCTCCTTCCACCTTTTCCTCATTTGCCCTTTCTGGAAAAATGACCAAAAAGGGGGGGGGGGGGGACACTAACTAGACGGTAGAAGTAAAAAAGAAAAAGTCAATCAGTAATTCTAGACTCACTTGGGTCAAGTAGCAGGTAAACATACAGGCTGCTGCTATTTACATGCTGTGACCACACCCCTAAGAAAATGAAAACAGAAGAAATGAAAAATGGCTCGAAGAGGACAGTGATGGAGGCTCCTTGAAGTCACACACCAGTCTCAGCCACCAAATCTGACTGGAACTCAGTGCCATCCTATCCTCTTTGCCGGCTTGCAGACTGGGAGTAAAAACGATAAAAGTCCCAATTTCACTTTGCTTGAGGGGAGACCCTGGTGGCAACCCTCAACCTTCCAGCAATTTTTCTAGATCATCTTTGTTGATGAACTACCTGCCCTGAGGTGAGCCAAGGGAATTCGTATCCATAGAGAAACAAACAAACTCAAGGTGTAAGAGCCCCACAGACTCTGGGCTCATCAACCCACCATTTCCGAGCCCTAGCTTCCTCATCCGAAAAATGAGAACCAATCCCTACTCCTGCTTAATGGTAATCAGTAATAATTAATGCCCTGGTCCTCCGTCGCGGGGGAGCCAGGATGGTGGAAAGAGTCCCAAGTCACACCGTCTGCGGGGGCTGGGTGGGGAGGTGGCCGAGGCTGAGATTACACCCAAGTCCCAAGATGAGAACAGGCAGACGGGAGAGGAGCACAAAAGCCAACCAGAGTCCGGGAAAGGGGAAGCAGCAGGCCCCGAACGTTTAATGAACTGCTCAGGCTCCGGCACCGGCCCCTCAGAACCCTCACGGCAGGGACCACAGTCCTGCTGCTGCACAGGACAAACGGAGGCACGCAGAGGAAAAGTGCATTGTGACAACGATCGCGTCTCCCGCGCCAGGCAGCGAGCCAAGCCCGGTTCATCCTAACACGAAAGCTAGCTCTTTGCGGCTCCTTCCGGCATAAACAGGTCGAGCGCGCGTCCGACCTCGTCCGCGCCACGGAGACCCGGCAGAGGCCCGAGGCCAGACCCCAGAACGGGCGCCCTGCCTGCCTGCCTGCCTGCCGGCGAAGCCCCGCGGCCGCCCTCACGGCCCCCGCCGGGTCTCCCACGTTGCCGCCCGCTACCGCAAACAGCGCTTCCCTTTCCGCGTTACTTCCCCGACCCGGGACTAGCGAGCCCACAAGCCGTCTTGTTTTGTTTTAACCTCCGAACTTGTTCCCGGCGCAGTCGCTCGCTAAACTAGCCCCTCTCCTCGAAGGACGTCCACCCTCCCCGGTCGGCGAGCGTCGGAGCCTCCAGGGGAAGCCCGGCGGCCAGCGCGGGCTCAGGAAATCGGCAGGCCTGTCGCCACGGCCGTGTGACCTTGGCCGAGTCCCCCCACCTGGCCCAGGAAACGAGGGCTTCCGGGTTTCCCGTCGTTTCTGGAGGCTGGGGTGGGCCCCTGAGAGGAAGGCCGCGCGGCGCGGCGGCGGGCGCGGAGAACGGGAGCCCTCGGCCTGGGTGCCCCGCCGCCCTCCACCGCAAGGCCGCGGCGCCGTCGCCGGGTCGCGCCCAGATGTCGCGCTCTCCCCACGGCGGCGCTGAGGTTCGCACCCCGGCCGCGCTGGGGTGGGAGCTCCCTCGTGGGCCCGGGAGGAGCCGGGAGAAGCCTGGAGCGCCAGACCAGACACAGGCCCCACACCGGGCCGGGGGCGGACCCCGAGGCCAGGGGACCCCGGTCGCGGCCGCCAGGACCCCCCTTCCCACCTCCTTCCCGCCCCCGCAGGGCCCCAGCTCTACCTTTTTGAGCCGCTCCATCAAAACGCTCTTGTTGCCGCTCGAGTCCAGATTCCGTTTCCTCAGCTCCGCCCGCAGATCGATCACCCGCAGATCGCTGAGCCGCCGCGTCCCGGTCTCCGACGAGGCAGAGCTCAGAGC
Source organism: Mustela nigripes (assembly GCF_022355385.1). NCBI lineage: Eukaryota > Metazoa > Chordata > Mammalia > Carnivora > Mustelidae > Mustela > Mustela nigripes. Next base: position 3,897,067 of record NC_081558.1, on the reverse strand, counting down.
CGCTGCGCCCACCGCACCCGAATCGCCTAGGCCTGAAAGAGTCTCCGCCATTCCAGGGACCCTGGCTCCGCCGCCCACTTCACACAGAACCGGGCCGGTTTTATCTGGGTACCTAGCACAAAATGGCGCCGCCTGCGAGGGAACCGCTCCAGCCGCCCTGGCGCGCCTCGCTTCTGCGCAGGCGCACCCGGCGCGGAGCCGACGCTGCCGGTCGCATTTGCACATGCGTGGTGAGCACTAAAAGGGAAGTGCGCAGGCGCATTGCATCTCGCCAGCCTCCCGCCGCGAACGGCCGTGACACATGCGTGCTGCAGTTACGACGCCTGCGCGTTGTGGTGGGGAACGTGCGGTTGGTCGACGCGCGAGCGCGCGTGCTGTTAAGAAAGCTGGCAAGTGCGGCACGCATGCGCGGCCGGAAAGCGGGGCGGGAGGAAGCGAGTGCGTTTTCCTCTTAGGCGGCGCCATTTTGTGCCCAGAGCCGCTACAGCCGCCGGCGGTGTGGGAAGAGGGTGGCGGGGCCGTGAGACCTGGGATGGCGGAGACTCTGGCAGGGTCCAGCGAGTCGGGTTCTGGCACAGCCGCTGTCGGATCGGGTGCCTCGGAGGCCGGGACGCGGCGGCTGAGTGACTTGCGGGTGATAGACCTGCGGGCGGAGCTGAAGAAGCGGAATCTGGACACGGGCGGCAACAAGAGCGTCTTGATGGAGCGGCTCAAGAAGGTGAGGCGGCTCGACGTCCCGGGTGGGAACAGGAGGCCGGGGCACGCCCCCGTGCCGGCCTGTCAGCGCGATTGCCGGACACGGGCCCGCCTCCACCTTTTCGCCTTGTGACCGACCCCGGCCCGAGCCAGCGGGGACCGGGGGGCCCGGCTCTGTGACCTTAGCCCGTCACCACCCCTCTCTGTACCTTGTTTTTGCTCCTCCTTGCAGCTGGTCGCCTCGAGAGTGCTGAAAGCGCGTCCTTTCAGCCGCCGAGCGGCCGCCTGGACTTCTTCCGGGCTCCGGTCGGAGACTCGGTTCTGTGACCTTGGATAGGTGCTTTTATCTCCCCGCGCCTCAGTTTCCCCCCCTGGGGAACGGAGGAACGAAGAGCCTTTGAGATATTAAAGGGGTGGGGGTTGTGGCTGTTCCCACTCCTGGACTTTCGCTCCTGTCATGCCCCACCCCCGCCCTTCCAGGGCTTCTCCTGGTTGGTGCCTTCCAGGGCTCCTCTCTCTACCTGAGATGTCTCCCCGCGGGCTGGCTCAGGTGTTGCTCCATCTCCCGCTCCCGGTGTTCATGCCCCACCTGGCCGCGTTCAACCCCGCGCCGAGTTTGGAGGGATTGCTGACTCTCCCGCCGGAGCAAGCTCTTAGCTCGAGTTTACCATGGAGCGCCCAGTCCTGTGCCCGTCTGGAGGAGGGCACCGAGCAGCACCCGCCCCCCCCCCCAATCTGTCGGGTGGGGTTTTTCCCCAGAGGTCAAACCTGGCTTGTGGAACCCCGCTCAGCCTTACAGATGGTGGACTTAGCGCGGTGTCTCTTTGATGGTGATCAGTATTAAAGTGGAGGTTTGGGCAAGATCGAGTTTAAGGGCCATTGTGAAACTAGACATTGACCCGCACCCTGGAGCCCCAGCTCTCCCATCCCTTTGTCTTTTGTGCTTAGGGCCCCGAGAGAACCGAGTTGTGCTGGGTTCATCCCGTGCCTTCTGGGCTGGCAGCCCAGATAGTATGACCGGAGTTACTCCTCTTTCCAAGTGTTTGACTTTGTTTGCTGGGGCGTCGTTATTTAACAAAGAACGGTGTGTGCCCTGCAGCTGTCCACGGTGTTGTAGTGAAGTTTCATCTCTTCTTAATAGGCGGTTAAGGAAGAAGGGCAGGATCCTGATGAAATTGGTGTCGCCTTGGAAGCCACAAGCAAGAGGACAGCAAAGAGATACATTAAAGGTACCCGCGCGTACTTACTGCCGCTGGAGGCCTGAGCGTGTAGAGAACTTCCTTACAGATCGAATTTTTGAACACCATTTCTGACCTTTGGGGCAGGAAAATGTCCTTGGCCTTCATTGTTCCCCTCTAACAAATAGGCTTGGTTTTCACTGCCTTACACGTAGCTCTGTCAGGAGTGCCGGAAAAAGTAGAGAGTTGTGCAGGTGCTATGTAAATTAAAATTGAATCATGTGTTAGAGACCTCTTGGCTCGTTGTTGGGATTCAGAAAGAACCAGCGTAAGGCACACTCTTAAAGCTGCCCCGAGCAACCAAATACGCTACGTGGCTTCCTTGCTAGAAGTTCAAAACACGATTTCAAACCACAGAAAACGACACCAGTCTGAGACAGAGTAGAACTCAGTATCTTTAAGGATCCAAAATAGATTGTTGGAGAATTTGCACCCAGCCTTTTTTTTTTTTTAAACCAGTGAGTTGTTTTTTGTTTTGTTTTGTTTTTAGAATCTTATTTTTAAGGGGCGCCTGGGTGGCTGAGTGGGTTAAGCCTCTGCCTTTGGCTCAGGTCATGATCTCAGGGTCCTGGGATGGAGCCCCACATCCAGCTCTCTGCTCAGCGGGGAGCCTGCTCCCCCCCAACCTCTTTCTGCCTGCCTCTCTGCCTACTTGTGATCTCTCTGTCAAATAAATAAATAGATAAATCTTAAAAAATAAAAAAAGAAAGAAAAATCTTATTTTTAAGTAATCTCTATATTCGATGTGGGGCTCATATTTACAACCCCAAGATCAAGATTCACATGTTCTACGCGCTGAGCCAGCCAGGCGCCCCACAGTGAGATTTCTTTTTTTTTTTTCCCGAATTGAGGTATAGTTCATATACTATAGAATTCACTCATTTACAGCGTACACTTCATTGCTTTTTTTTTTTTTTTTAAGATTTTATTTATTTATTTGACAGAGATCACAAGTAGGCAGAGAGGCAGGCAGAGAGAGAGGAGGAAGCAGGCTCCCCGCCAAGCAGAGAGCCCGACTCAGGGCTCAATCCCAGGTCCCTGGGATCATGACCTGAGCTGAAGGCAGAGGCTTTAACCCACTGAGCCACCCAGGCGCCCCAAGGAGTTACATTTTAAGCTGAATTTGAACCCATCGATGTGTTTTTATTGATCTTGTAATGGTCGAGTGTAAGTGCTGACTAGTCAGGCGAGCAGAGGCTGAGCAATGTGTATCTGTCCGTCTAAAAGTTCTTAGTGGAAGTCTCTAACGGAGGCGCTCCTTTAAAACTTGGGAGGGTCAAGGCTTACTAATCAAAGTGTTCTTGGCTCTTAACAGGGATCTTTGCACCATTAGACAAACCAAACCTCAGCCAAGGGCTCGCAGCGCATGTCTGAATGTCTGGGTTACAGTTTAGGTGACGGTAAAACCACTTGGACTTAACATTTTGTCAAAAAAGCTTTGGTAATACTTATTTTTGTTGGTACAAAGAGATGACAGTCCCAGGGGAGCTGTAGTGGGATAAGAAGGGCACTGGTCCCTTCCCCTTTTTTTCTGAGAAGTCGCCAAAAGCAGGGAGAGAAAACAGGTGGCCCCAGCCCTGTTTGGTGGAGGTGGTGGAGCTGGGCTGTTACTCTGTAGCAGTCTGGACACACAAAGCGCTGACCCTCGTGGTGTCCTGGTTGGAACTAGGTCTTCAAGATTATGTAAAAGTAAAAAGTAAGTTAAACTTTCTGAGAAAAACACTTCAGGTTGAGACAAGGGAACGTCTCTTTAGCTCATTGAAACAGACAAGTTTTGAACCTCGTGGGTTTGTTTGGAAAGATTATAATTTTGGATTAGGTTTTCTAGCCTCTCGGTCCCCCACCCCTGCAGCTTTTGTTACTGAAACCAGGCCTTTGGAGTTGGGGTCCGGACCGCTCTGGCAGCGTTGGTCATCCCCCCCTTTCCTTCAGGGCACTTTGCAGTCTGCATCTGTCCTGTTGGCGTCCTGGGTACTGCAGACCCTGAAAGTGGGTGCTGCTGCCACACACGTTGAGAACCACTTTTAAGAGGTGAACCGAATACCTGTGTGTCGGGTGCAGCTACTAAGCCTGCTGGTGTTGTGGGAGCCAGTGACGGAGAGGCCACAGTGCCCCACACACAGTAAAGCCACACATCTTGAGTGAGTGTCTCGATGGCGGCGCAGAGATCGCTTCAGTGTACACACTGCAGTCTGGGTCTTTATGCAAAGATCGATGTCCCTTTGGTGTGGTTTTTCTCGTTTCAAGAGAAAATTGAGAAATTTCAGGAGAAAATTCTTGTAAAAAATTACAAGAACCATACTTCTAGATACTTTAGAAAACGTAAGAAGTATGCCTGTGAAAATAAAATCATCTCTAATGTTATCATCTTGTATTTTAACCCCTGTTGGTGACTGCTTAAGTTGTTCTCGTGTGTGTATTTTATAAATGGTCTTTATCCTTGATTGCATCCATATGTGTACGCGCCTTTTCATGAAAGTGGAACTACTCTCTGTGGTTCCCCCCCACTGTGGGCATTTTCCTATATCATTATTCCTTAGAAGTATAATTTTTTTTTTTTTTAAAGATTTTATTTATTTATTTGACAGAGATAAATCACAAGTAGGCAGAGAGGCAGGCAGAGAGAGAGAGAGGAGGAAGCAGGCTCCCCGCTGAGCAGAGAGCCCGATGCGGGACTCGATCCCAGGACCCTGAGATCATGACCTGAGCCGAAGGCAGCGGCTTAACCACTGAGCCACCCAGGCGCCCAGAAGTATAATTTTTTTTTAAGATTTTGTTTATTTATTTGACAGAGAGATCACAAGGAGGCAGAGAGGCAGGCAGAGAGGTGGAAGCAGGCTCCCCGCTGAGCAGACCCCCAGGACCCCAAGATCACAACCTGAGCAGAAGGCAGAGGCTTAACCCATTGAGCCACCCAGGCGCCCCCATAATTTTTTTTTTTAAGTTGTAAGACGTCGTGTGGTGGGCCACCGTGTTTTGCCTGCTTGGTGCTGTTGACTGTTGGGGGCGGGTCATTCTTCCCGGCAGGCGCTGTCCTTCGTGCTCTGTCCTTCACGCTCGCGTCGCCCAGCATCCCGGGTCACTCCCACCCGCCGCCGGGAGCATCCCTGAGTTGTGACGCCAGAAACGTTTCCTGTCGTCGCCAGATTCCCCTCCACTTCCCTTGTTGAGGACAGCTGGTGGCCCGCACATGAACACACTGTAGTGATTTGAATGTTTGGGCTGTATACAGTTTCTAGATAGATGGGTTACGGTTTTGGTTTGGTCCCAGACATTTTAGCGCATGCCCTTAACTGGGGGGATTTCTAGAATAAAAGGTACGCACATTTTGTAGGCCAGAACCTGAGTATTATCTGATTAAAAAATTATTTTGTCATCAGGACAAAAGATGGAGGAAGAAGGTGCAGAAGACAACGGCCTGGAAGAAGATTCCAGAGACGGGCAGGTATGGGGCGTCCGCGGCCGAGGCGCTAGCAGGAGCTCCGTGACCAGCCGCCCCGTCGCTGACACCGTGCGTTCTCTTGGCAGGAGGATGCGGACGCAGGGTCCGACAGCTTGCAGAGCCTCGGCGTGATGGATGTGGGTGTGTGGGAAGAGAGCGAAGTTGAGAATCGCAGTGCTCCCGGCTTTGGGGAGGACGGTGCTGACAGCATTCTCGGTTCCCTTTGTGACAGCAAAGAATACGTGGCGGCCCGACGGCGAGAGCTCCCGGCGCAGCTCGCAGAGCACGCTGTAGGTGACTTGATGACACGGGGGAAGGTGCCTGCAGCCCTGGGGCTCCGTGGTGCTCCCGGGCCACCGTGCAGAGTGAGCACACGCTGGCGGTTGGGTAGCACAGCACCCCGGTCAGCGGTCACCATAAACACAGGGTACCTGTCTCGGGCCTCGTGGTAAATGATGTCTGTTTAAACAGCGTGCAAGTCCGATGTTAGCTGGCGCCTAACTTTTCAACGGTCCTGAGGAGTCGTTTGATACAAGGGCGAGAGGCCCTTCCTCGGCATGAGTCGGAAAAGGCTGACATTGTTGGTAAAAGTATTTTCCTTTGAAAAACAGGAAACCAAAAACAATTCGTCATGTTAGAATTCGGGTCTTCCTGTTGTTGTTTTTTTTCTATTTTAAGATTTTATTTGTTTACTTATTTATTTTATTTATTTGAGAGATCACAAGTAGGCAGAGAGGGGGCCAGGTAGGCTCCCCACTGAGCAGAGAGCCCAATGCGGGGCTCGATCCCAGGACCCTGGGATCACGACCTGAGCCGAAGGCAGAGGCATTAATCCACGGAGCCACCCAGGCGCCCCTTCTTGTTGGTCTTTGTAGGATGTGCTCTAGGCACAAGGTTAGATGGTGATGTTGAAAGACATGAGTGAGGGAAAGCGCTCATGCCCTCGGAAGCACCCCGAAGCACCCCTCCCGTGGGGAAGAAAAACCACTCTTAATGTTCCTGTATATAAAGGAGGACTTGAATTCTATTAACAATGTTACTTTCTCGAGCTTTCGCTTCATTTGGTGAGGAATTCTGTGGCCATTCTAAAACTGATTGCCATTTTAATCCTACTACCTTGGTGCATTTAGCCTCTTCGTTTCCTTGATAATTTTTTGTATTTGGGTTAGGTTTTCTATTCTCACTGTCCTTTTCTTTTATTTTTTTAAGTGGGAGGGAAAGAAAAAGTGCTCTCGGACTGGACTTTCAATGTTAAAGGTCAAAAATCACAAACACCACTGCCCCTCAGCCTAGGGTGACGATGAGTAACTGACCTGCTGGTCTTGGCCTCTCTCGGTACAATCCTGCTGTGTGTTAATTATTTCCAGAGCACGGACTTGGTTTCTTACGTCTTGGTTAATCGAAGTATCCAGGTCATGAGCTTCAAACCTGGAAAAGGGGGAAAAAAAAAAACATTTGGGAGGGCATAGTTTTTGTATTTCACTTAAGAAGTAAAAAGCTCTCGGGGCGCGTGGGTGGCTCAATGGGTTAATCCTCTGCCTTCAGCTCAGGTCATGATCCCAGAGTCCTGGGATCAAGCTCCCCTGAGCGGAGAGCCTGCTTCCTCCTCTCTCTCTGCCTGCCTCTCTACCTACTTGTGACTTGTCTCTGCCAAAGAAATAAATAAAATCTTTATTAAAAAAAAAAAAGGAAGAAGAAGAAGTAAAAAGCTTTCAAACAGTGACGTGTAAGATAGTAGTTCAGTTAAATGTTTTAAATAAGGCACAGTAGGTAAAAGTTCCTGAATATTGTTACCCTATTTTTTTTTTAAGATTTATTTATTTATTTGACAGAAATCACAAGTAGGCAGCAAGGCAGGCAGGGGTGGGGAGGAGCAGGCTCCCCGCAGAGCAGAGAGCCTGATGTGGGACTCGATCCCAGGACCCTGGGATCATGACCTGAGCCGAAAGCAGAGGCTTAACCCACTGAGCCACCCAGGCGTCCCCCCTAGTTATTGTTACTTTTAAAAGCATTGTTAGCAAGTGAAATCAGGGAAGTGTGAAGGTTTTCATTTTCCTTCTGAGCTCTGCTCCGGAAATGGTGTCCGGGTTGCGTGTGTGGACCGCCAACAAACAGATGCTGCCTGGGAATAGAGTGTGCATGTTCCTGGGCCGGTGCCAACTGAGCACCTGCTGTCTGGGAGACCCGCTCAGAGGTTCTGTGCCACCTGGCCCTGGAGCCGGCGGGGAGGCCACCAGAAACCCAACAACAGCAGTGGACTTGGAGGGGGCAGTGGGCACTTGAGGGTAGTGGACACGTAGGCCGCTCAGGAACTGGTGAGGTGTCGGGCTGGCACTCACAGCTCTGTCTCCACTAAGTGGTTCTCTGTTTTTGTCTTTCAGGTGGATGGGGAGGGCTTCGAGAACACTTTGGACGCTTCGTCACTGGATTTCAAAGTACCTCCGGTAAGTGACCTTTCTGGTGCTACAGGGCTGGAGATGCAACACAAGTGCTTGGTTTTCCTTGGAGAGAGAGGGCGTGTGTTTGTGTAAGAAGGATTCGTTCAGTGCTTATGCTGAGCTGAGTGCCCGTGGTAAGAGGTCAAGCCAAACAAGTAGTCTTAACTGTTTGCATTCTAGTGGGGATGGAGTTCATAATTAGGAAGGAGAAGTTCTTCCAGGGAGAAGTTGAAGGGGTTGTGCTGTAAATGCTCCCAGAGGAAGCCCTACCCAAACTGAGGTCCCACCGGTGGGCCAGGAGGGAGACTGGCTGAATGTAGGGCTGGAGGCCGCCGACATGGGTAGGCCTGACTGCCCGAGTCTGTGGGTCAGGGAAAGGATTTGGCCCATTGTCTTAAGTTCAATGGGCAGTCAGGAAGGTTTTGAGAGAGGTGAACAGATCGTTTTGTTGACAGGTTCCAGTTATAAATCACAGCTTACTTGGGGAGAAATAGAGCTTTCTCAGATCTGGTATGACATACGGAGCAGTCTCTGTCTTTGCTCTCTCCAGAGGCTGCTAGGGCTACCAGACCCTCCAGGGAGAACGGAATAGGCCGAGTGTCACTGCTGTGCCAGGGAGAGGGCAACATAATGGGCTTCTCACCGAATGCTCCCAGAATGGAATAGGGTCATTTTGAGTGGAAAATGTTGATTCGCATGTGATTGAAGCCATGTCTGCCAGGAAAATATATTTGCTCAGTTTTTAAGTGCCTTGTGGATTTCTTTCTCTTTTCTTTTTAAAACAGGATATTGAAGAAGCTCTCTTGGAGCCAGGTACTGATAAGAGAAACACGACAGTTAATGGTTTGAAAGTTTTCCCACTCTTTTTTTTCAATCTATCTATATATTCTAAGCTGTGTATGGTCGCGTAAATGATTTTAATGGTGGACAATCCAGATCGTACAAGGATCAGAGATTGGAAACCCAGTCATATCACCAGATCTGTGGAAGTGCCCTTCTGGTTTCTGGAGGTCGAATATATTGGGTGAGATGTAGTGATTATCTTCATCTCTCTCACCGCATAGAGGGGCATTTAAGTAATTCCTCCGGTGATTCTTCCATGTGTTTCTACACATGAAACAGATCTTGTGATATTTTGCTGCAGTCTTTTTGATTAATACAGTTAAGGCAGGATAAAGCGGTTGTCAGGGCACTCATAACCCGAGAAGTGACTGGATTCCAGAAGAGGAAACAGAGTCTCTTCAGGAAAATTTCCAATGTGTTATTCCCCTTCTGGACTGCGTTTATCTCCCGCCATCAGAAGAGTTTCTGGTTTGCATATCGGACTGTTCCGTTAAAAGAAGTCGGAAGAAGCTTTGGAAATTGAGCTGTCATCGAATGGTGATCGCATTTGGTTCGGCACCTTGGACACTGGGAAACTAAGTCTGAAGACCCACACTTGAACAAAAACACGAGGAAGACTGTCGAGAAGCAGCCACGTGGTTGTAGGTGTTTGAATCTGTGGGGGCCTTTTCTCTTCCATGTAGCGTAGCGGCTTACTGTAGCAGTCGGTTGGAGCGCAGGTAGTGTAACCGGTGTAACTTTGTGTACCCGCGGGTTTTCCAATCTCTGTGTAGCTAGCGGTTCTCTTCGTGTTAGTGTGGCAGCCGTGCCAGTTCCGCATTTGTGATTGCTTTATTTCCCTGGTAATTAAACCTTGTGCCATTCTATTCCTGTTAAATCCGTAGAAAATGAGAAAATACTCGACATTTTGGGGGAAACTTGTAAATCTGAGCCAGTAAAAGAAGAAGGTTCCGAGCTGGAGCAGCCCTTGGCACAGGATACAAGTAGCGTGGGGCCAGACAGAAAGCTTGCGGAGGAAGAGGACCTTTTTGGCAGCGGCCACCCGGAGGAGGGTGACTTAGATTTGGCCAGCGAGTCAACAGCGCAAGCTCAGGCGAGCAGGGCAGACACCCTGTTAGCGGTAGTGAAAAGGGAGCCCGTGGAGCAGCCAGGCGGTGGCGCGCGGACGGACTGTGAGCCTGTAGGGCTAGAGCAGCCGGTTGAGCAGAGTAGTAAAGCCTCCGAGCGCACGGAAGCCTCTAGCGAGGAGGCCGCGGAAGCGCCCCCGGAAGCCTCAAGCCCAGACCCCAGAGATAGCAAAGAAGACGTGAAGAAGTTTGCTTTTGAAGCTTGTAATGAAGTCCCTCCGGCTCCTAAAGAGTCCTCAGCCAGTGAGGGCGCTGATCAGAAAATGAGGTTTGTTTTTTCTCAGTTTTAGACCAGACGCTATCTCCTTTCCATTGGTCATTTAATGACACACATAAGCTGTTTTTTCTGCAATTGGCCAGCCAGACTGATGCAGTC
>NC_081558.1:3868368-3886507 GCF_022355385.1 Mustela nigripes | reverse complement strand
CACATAAGCTGTTTTTTCTGCAATTGGCCAGCCAGACTGATGCAGTCTTAGCTTACTTCTGAACCATGTTTTATTTCTCGTTGTGTATTTTTTAATGGGTGAATCTATTCCCTTTTTCCCAACCTACTATGGTTGTGTTCTTAAATTGTTAACTGCTATCTTCAGCTAAATGCAATTGACTTTTAAGAATCTGACATCGTATTTTGGGGGTCAGATTTCCTAGAGAAGCTTGCAAAGGTGTCTTAAGATTTTATTTCAGACTAATTTTCTGGTAGGTATTCAGTTTTTAGCACATATCATTCTTTTAATTTAGTTCTCTCTCCTTTTGTTCCCATGTGAGTAACATTCATTTTTGTCTCTAGCTCTTTTAAGGAAGAAAAAGATATAAAGCCAATCATTAAAGATGAAAAAGGTATGATTCAACTTACGTGTCAGGGAGCCGACTACGGATCCCTTATTTGGGGAGGGAGGGGCCTGCAGGAACCCACACTGGGGATCCGATGGTTGGTTTCATTGAGGATTACTGGAAGTAACCCATCTACCAGTATCTTGAGAGACTAGATTGAAATGTTGGTGAGCTTCTGTGGTTTACATCTCTGTTGTGGTCGTCCTTTATGGGATAGTGAAAATCCCAGTGCGTCACGTCCTGGTACAGATCCGTTCTGTCCGTTAGAATAACAGAACAGAGTCGCAGAAACTGCCACCCCAGTTGAGTATTGGTCACCAAAATTCATTTCTGTTTGTAATGGACGAGAACCTGAGGATTCCTCAAGTAAGGGGCCGGTCTCTGCAACCCGTAGATTTTGTCTTCCGTCCTGTAAATGCTCAGACCAGGGGAGCTGAGGTGGGGGGGTAGTTGGGGTTCAGGAGTGGGCTGCGTGCTGAGGCAGTTCATGCTTCCCGCTCGGCCTGGAGGCCAAGCCTGATTCCTTCCCTCCTGCAGCAGGTCGCACCAGCAGCAGCTCTGGCCGGAACCTGTGGGTCAGCGGACTGTCCTCCACGACTCGAGCGACGGATCTGAAGAGCCTCTTCAACAAGTACGGGAAGGTACGTGCCCCTGGCGCCCCGCAGCCCGGCCTCCTCGTGGCGCCCAGGGATGAACGCAGGACTTCGGAGCGTTCTTTCTTCTGTCGTTGGTTTTGTTGGTCTTTTCAGTGTGTGTTGCTGTGTTGTTGTTGTTGTTGTTGTTTTAATTTTATTTATTTGACAGAGATCACAAGTAGGCAGAGAGGCAGGCGGGGGGGTAGGGGAAGCAGGCTTTTCACTGAGCAGAAAGCCCAATGTGGGGCTCGATCCCAGGACCTTGAGATCATGACCTGAGCCGAAGGCAGAGGCTTTAACCCACTGAGCCACCCCGGCGCCCCATCAGTGTGTGTATTTTTTAAAGCATAGAAAACGAAACCCCAAGGGAGAAGAGGCCCACCTGGTTTGGGGTAGTGAGCCTCGTTTCCTTGCTGAGAGCGGGTAATAGCAGGTAGTTGATTGTGTCGCAGAAAATGTGTGTAAATCGTTACAGTCTGAACGTTCTTGTGGTTCATTCTCATTGCTCGTAAAGAAACTGCTCTTTTTTTGGCCCATACAAAACTTAAAGAGTTGGTTTTTAATATATCAGTATTTTCAGGCCTATAGTTCGAGAACAGGAACATGACAGCGGTTTAAAAATAAATCAAGGAATACATGGTCCTCAGGGGCGGAAAGAAAATTAATACCACTCAGAAGCCTCTCAGGGACTCGAGGACTTTGAACGCCAATTTGCACTGCCTGGAGTTAGTGAAACAGTCGCCCTTTCAGCCGGGAGCTCCGTGCTTGTCTGGTGCGGGCTGGTGGGCGGTGGTGCCCCTTGGCCAGGAGGAGCTATAGGGAGCCCAGGCGGAGCTTGGCAGGGTGTCCTGGCTGCCCTGGGGGGTTCTCAGCCCAGATCTGTGTCCCCGAGTAGGAGCTGGTGAGTGCGTTCGTGATTTAAGTGGACAGGACCCAGAAGAAGCGTTTGCGAGGTGAATTTTTCTTGACGGCGGATGTCTTTCGGAAAGGCTCACGACTGAGAAGCCGCCACCCGTCCTCAGTTTGCCTGCCTTCTTGGTCGGGGCAGCAGTCATGAGGGCCAACAGCAGCTGTGAGGGCGCTGTCCTCGTGCTTACGGGCTGCTGGAGAGATGACCTAGGTAAACACAGCGAGTTTCGGGGGTTCATGTAGGAAAGTCACAGCCTGCCGTCAGGGTGTGGGAGGGAGGCCGAGTTTAGCCGGGGGTCTTGCGTTCACCGCTCCTTCGGGTGGAGGAGCGCCGTGAGCCGAGGCTTGAGTGATGAGAGAGTCGCCCTTGCGCACGGAGCTCGGCACTGGACTAACGCTGCGGGACTTGGGCCCTGTGATGGGACGAGTCTGTAATTTGATTGAACTGCTCAAAGGCTGCTGTGATGGCGGAGCGCGAGGCAAGGGGGCCCAGGGACAGGTGAGGTGGTCTTGGATTCTGCGCTCAGGGCCATGGGAGGTGATGTCCTTGCAAGGATAAATAGTTCGATGGGAAGGTCAAGTGACCCCGTCATTGGCTCAGCTGCCTGATCTTGAAGAGAGAGGGAAGAAAGGGAAGCTTCCTAAGAGGAGTGACATTGATATCTCTCTAGGCAGTATCTGTCCCCTTTGGCCATGTATGGGGTGCTCTGGACAGAGGGGGGCTTTCTTCCTTTCTTCAGGGAAAGCCGGCTCCGCCATATCTGCAAGTGGGAACATGGACACTGGGGTCTGCCAGGACCGTAGCAGGGACAAGCACCCCATCCCACCCCCGGTCATCTCGCGGTTGGGGACCCTGAGGTCCAGAGAGAGGAGGGGCCTTTCTCACGTTGACCTGCTTCTTCGCAGGTGGTCAGAGCCAGACCTACTAGGGCTCGTGTGTCCTGATGCACAGCTCCGTACCCGGCATAGGTGCTGGCCCTACCTTCAGTTCTCTCGCACGCTCTGCAGGAACGCTGACATTTAACTCGAGTGTCCGTGTAGTGGGGCTTCCAGCTGCCGTCTGGCTCCTTGTCTCCTCCCTGTTCTGTTTCTTGGCTCTCTTGCTCCTTTGTACCTGCTGCTGCTTGCACGGAGTATTTTTTATGCTTTGTCGTTTTTTGGCTGAACTAGTATGTGTAAGTAGTGTTGCTGCGTCCTGGTTTCTTGAGGTGTGAAGTTAGCTAGCTTATTTGGGTTTTTTTGTGTTTCTTGATGGGGACTTAGCTCTTAACTGCTTTTGCCATACCCCGTAGGTTTTGCTGTGTTACATGTTTCTTTTTCATCTATCTCAGGGTATTTTTTGTCTTTGGTTTCTTCCTTGAGCAGTTGGATGAACGACAGCATTTTTCTTTGGTGGCTGCATTTAGGAATTCTGTTACTAGACTCTGTGCAGTCTCTCCTTCAGTGATGTTCCAGTCCTTGGGGGTGGGGGGGACCCACGAACCTGGGGACAGTGCACCGCCCTCCCAGCCTTTGTGGTGGTTTCAGCGCTGCGTAAATTCGGGTTAATAGACAACATAGCATGGTTTGGGCTCATTGACAGGTGGGGTGGATGGTCGGGTTTTGGTGTATTTGTGTCTTTGGTTTTTGAGGGGGGTCTTTTTGTCTTGTTTGCTTTAAACAATTATCTTTTAAGGAGTTACGTAAATAAGACAAATCACCGGCTTTTAGTTACCTCCGTGTTTACCTTTTGGGGTGCTCTTTTTTTCCCTCTTGTTGATACCCAAGTTCCCTTTAGGTATTTTTTTTCTCCCTCTTTAAACCTTTCTTAAAATACAGGGTGGCCCGGGAGGAATTCCTGCTGCCTTTGTAGGTCTGAAAATGTCATTCTTTTGCTTCCACTTTGAAAGCTGTTCTTGCTCCTGCGGAATTCAGGGTTGGTTGGTGGTTTTTTGTCCTCCCTCCTCCTGGTTCCTGTTGTCTAACTGGCTCTGGGTCTCACCTTTGCTCCCTAGGGCATAGGTGTCTTTCTCGTCTGGCTTACCTGGCAGGTTCTCTTTGTCACCGCTCTGGAGCAGATTGCGCCGCCCATATGCTGTGGTTTCATCTGGGAAGGTTTTCCTGTGCTGCTTGGCTTTTGGCAGCACCACAGGTGGTCCGACAGCCCACTGATGCTCTGGTGGTTTTGGTTTGTTTTCCGTCTTTTTTCTTCCAGTTCTTTTCAAGTAGCTTCTGTTGCTACGTCTTCAGTTCCTCATTCTTTTTTCTGCAGTGTCCACTGTCCATCCCATCGCGTGTACGTTCATCTCCAGAATCTTGGGTTGGGTGTTTTTAAATATCTTCTCTGTGTTTACTTAACATGCTCAGTGGTTTCTCCAACTTCTTGAACACTTAAGATGCAGCTAAAATAACTTTAATATCACCGTTTACTAATTCTGTTGTTGGAGCGCACTCTGGATCTCTGTTTATTGGTTGGTTCTCTTTGTTAGAGTCATTTTCTTTTTTAAAGATTTTATTTATTAATTTGACAGAGAGAAATCACAAGTAGACGGAGAGGCAGCCAGAGAGAGAGGGGGGGGGAAGCAGGCTCTCTGCTGAGCAGAGAGCCTGATGCGGGACTCGATCCCAGGACTCTGAAATCATGACCTGAGCCAAAGGCAGCAGCTTAACCCACTGAGCCACCCAGGCTCCCCATTAGAGTCATTTTCTTATTTCTTGGCTGCCTAGTGGTTTTTGATCGGACACCAGACGTTGTGATGTGCATGTTGTGTTCTAGTTACTCGCGTGTCCCTGTCAGTGTTCTTAAGCTTTTGCTGGGACACAGTTCAATTACTTGTTCCTCCCCAGGCTGGCTGTTAGGCATCGTTAGATCAGAGCAGCCTTAGTTCAGGGCTAGTTCTGTCCACTTCTGGGGCAGGATCCTCCTGAGATCTCAGCCTAAAGCCCCATGAATTGCAAGCTTTTCCTTTCCATTCTGGTTCACTCCGGAAGAAGTGAACTCTATGAGTCCCTGAGCCTGTGGGGCTGTTTGCTCGCACAGGTGGCGTTCTCCCTGGCCTCTCACGTGCGTGCTGCTTAGGGGCCACATGGAGCTCTCCGGAGCGGCCTTTATGCAGCACTTCCTCTCCAGTACTGTGTCCTGCTGCCTCGATTTCTTCAGATGCTACTATGCTCAGCTCCCGGATACCACCTCCCCTGTTCACCTCCTGTCCTCCCCCCGCCCCCACACAACTGGGAACCTCTAGGAAGTAAGTGGGGGCAACCATGCAGCTTGGCTCGTGTGTGTGTTCCCACCCCTGGATCACCATCCTGTGCGGCCTGGTATGTGGTGTTTGAAAACCCTGGTGGCCTCCATTTCTCCAGTTCGCAAGGTTTTTTTCAGGCAGCAGGGGTGGGTAAATGCTTGGTGCGCCAACCTGTCTGGGAGTCGAAGTCCAGCTGGAGAAAATGATCCAAGTGGGAAGAACTTTTGATTAATTTTTTTTAAGATTTTATTTATTTATTTGACAGACCGAGATCACACGTAAGCAGAGAAGCAGGCGGTGGGGGGGAGCAGGCTCCCCGCCGAGCAGAGAGCCCGATGCGGGGCTCGATCCCAGGACCTGGGATCATGATCCAAGCCGAAGGCAGAGGCTTTAACCCACTGAGCCATTCAGGCGCCCCGGACTTTGGATTAATTAATGAGTTGTGGTTGGTGAAGTTTTAAATGTCTTTAGCTTTCCCAGTTCGTCTTTTGCCACTCTGAAGGCTGATCTTGTTTCAAAAGCACATGTATTTTGATAGGATAAGGTAGAACCACTTCAATAACTAATTACAGCGAATCAACCATTTGTGAAGTAAAAACTATTGAAAAGAATTCTGGTGATTAGTTAACTGCTAGTTATTTTTGACAAATCATGTGGTGATTTATATGGAGGAATACGTGTCTTCTCTCACAAAGGTTGTCGGGGCCAAAGTGGTGACAAACGCCCGCAGTCCTGGAGCTCGGTGCTATGGCTTTGTCACCATGTCGACATCTGACGAAGCCACCAAGTGCATCAGCCATCTCCACAGAACGGAGCTGCACGGAAGGATGATCTCCGTAGAGAAGGTGAGGCGACTCACCTGCTGTAAGCCACTGAGCTCACGAGCAAGGGGACCCGGACCGTGGGCCATTTCTAACCCATGTTGTATTTTAGGCCAAAAACGAACCGGCTGGGAAAAAGCTGTCTGACAGGAAAGAGTGTGAAGTAAAGAAGGAAAAATTATCTAGTGCTGACAGACATCATCCTGTGGAGATCAAAATGGAAAAGTAAAGTGATTATTTAAAACCTTTCTCTTTCTGTCGGGTCGTGGGGAGGGGCTGGTCCGGAAGAGGGCAGGTGGCAGCCCCAGGGTCACTGCAGAGGCACGTGGCCTCCTCGCCACAGGCAACCTCACTGGCTTCTCATGTATGTATCACATCTGCGCATCTTGCCACCACTTCCACGTCCGGGTTTCAGTAAGGGTCCCTGCGCGGTCCCCTGTACCTCTCCAAACTGTCTTTATGAGGAGCCTTAGTAAGTGTTTACGTCCAAACGACTCCATGGGCTTTTGAAAGAAAATAACACACCCGAAAGGAAAGAATAGTAATTTTACTTCACTAGTGTTCGGGGTCCTTGCAAGACCCCTGCCACCGTGCAGTTGTTTCCTGATCCAGACTGGGGTTCTGCAGTCCTCGCTTTTTATCCCAGGAACTAACCTGATCTGGTGGCGAAAAGAAGGACCTCGAGCTACTAGTAGTTTGTGCGGTGTCTGGCATTGCCAAGTTTTGCTGTGTTTCCATCAAAACCGAAGCCTCCCGGGGTACCTATGAGTTTTCTGTGTTCCCCGGGGGGCACTTTGGCCTGGAACTTCTGGATCGGTGGGTCTGAGATGGCGTTTATAAAGGATGGAAATCGGGACTGGTCTTTCCAGAGCAGGCACTGCTTGATAATAATTTTCTCAAAGTCGTCGATGTGTCTTCTCGGGGAGGTAGATTTTGATGATGCTACTGACGGTGTAATTCTCAGGGCTGAGTACAGCAAGTTTACACTGTCAGGACCACTTACTCGTCCTCCCGGGCCACTCTCTCTAAAGACCGAGCCCTGTGCTGAGAATCGGTCCGTCTCACTGACTCCACTGGCTGTTGTTTCTTGTGTTAAGAAAGTGTATAGGTGAGTGCACGTGTGGACTTCACTGACACTCCTAAGTGTACAGCTCCCGTTTTGAAAGGTTTAGTTGCTGGTCTTCATGCCAAAGAGGAGTCCTCAGGCCGGTGAGCAATGATGTCGGATTAAGCCTTTGTATATTTACAAACGAGACCTGTCTCAGAGACGTGTTCTGTCTGCCACGCTGAAAACTCCGCTGTGCTTGCAGACTACTGGTAGCTGCGCAGAGTTGTTCAGAGTTCTTGTGTTTTGGAATGCATTTTCTTTGTTGGTTTTCTGACCACATGGTGAGACGTATTTTCGGGAGAGAAAGGACGGGGTAAAAGCTCACCTGCATCACGTGGTCCACTCCATCCCTGGAAGGGTCCTAGGTCACAGGGGGAACAGGCTCTGGAAAGGGAAGTGCCCGGCTGAAGGGCACCGAGCCCAGCTAGCGAGGGGCAAGGCCAGGATTCAGTCTGGGCTGGCTGCCCCCAGTGCGGGGGCACAGAACCAGCTGATGAACTTGGGATCAACTGGCTTCAAGTGGTCTGATTAGGAAGTTGAGTAATTCAAAATACATTTGAACAATACTTCTAGTAAACCTAAAAAAGGGTTTCTTTCGCTTTAAGAATTTCAAGATTCAGGGACACCTGGGTGACTCAGTCGGTTAGGCGTCCTCCTTGAGGTGGGGGTCATGATCCCAGGGTCCTGGGATTGAGCCTTGCAGCAGGCCTCTTGCTTGGCAGGGAGCCTGCTTCTGCCTCTATCTGCTGCTCCCCCTACTTGTGTGTGGATGCAGTCTCTGACAAATAAATACATAAAATCTTCAAAAAAAAAATTTTTTGTAGGTGCAGTAGTCCGTAGCAGTAGTGAAATTGAAGGACTTTTCCAACGAAGTGGCTGGTCCTCCCCGGGTTGGATGAGTGATTTCCATGTGGTTGCTATTTGGAAAGTCCAGGCAAATGTCAAGTGTAATCCCACTACCCAAGGGTGGTCCTCTTCCGTGTATATTCCTCCAGCCTTTTCTCGTGCTTGTGTTTGTATTTTAGAAATTACTGTTTAACGTGGTGTCCAGAGAAGTTCCTTTGTGTCTGGGATGTGTCATGTGACTACAGACGGGCAGGGGGTCTCCTTGGAGAGAGAGGGCATCCCCCCCTCGAATAGCGGCAGATGCACATCAGATGTGACTTGTTATGGCTTTACTTGCAAGTGTGGTCCCCAAAAGCCATCTCTGTCCCATTAGAAGGGACATGGACTCCTGTAGCCATTGAGGGGAAGCAGATGCACGGGTATTACCTGTGACAAAGCCTAGGGGAGAGGTGCTGTAGTGCAGCAAGCCGAGTGCCGAACCAGCCTCGCTGAGCCTCGGCCCAGGCCTGGAACCCAGTGATTGACCGCAAAGGCCCCATGGTGGTCGTCCCAGGGCAATTGTTTGACGTACCTGTGGTATTTGGGGTTCTTGGGTTGTGTCTTTTTTTTTTTTTTTTTTTTTTAATATTTTATTATTTATTTGACAGAGATCACAAGTAGGCAGAGAGGCAGGCAGAGGGGAGGAAGCAGGCTCCCTGCTGAGCAGAGCCCGATGCGGGGTTCGATCCAAGATCCCTGAGATCATGACCTGAGCCGAAGGCAGAAGCTTAACCCACTGAGCCACCCAGGCGCCCCTGGGTTGTGTCTTTTTAAGCAGAACCAATATGCTAGAAACAAGTTCTTGATCCTGGTTACGCTGTCACTTATTATGGTGTGTGTTTACAGTGTAAAAAAAATTTTAGGGGCACCTGGGTGGCTCGGTTGGTTGAGCGTCCAACTCATGGTTTCGGCTCAGGCCATGATCTTAGGATCGTGAAATTCAGTCCCATCGAGCTCTGTGCTCAGCAGAATCTGCTTGGGCTTCTTTCCCTCTGCTCCTCCCTTGTTCGTTATCTCTCTCTCTTTTCTTGCTGTGGTATTTGGGGTTCTTGGGTTGTGTCTTTTTTTTTTTTTTTTAATATTTTATTTATTTATTTGACAGAGATCACAAGTAGGCAGAGGGGAGGAAGCAGGAAGTTTTTAAAAAACTTCTACTTAATAAAGTTTCCCTTGGGGCTCCTGGCTTGCTCCATTAGTGGCACATTCTGACTCTTGAGCTCAGGGTTGTAGGTTCGGGCCCCAGATCGGGTGTAGAGATGACTTAAAAATAAAAATAAAATCTTTAAAAAAGGATAAAGTTGGGACGCCTGGGTGGCTCAGTTGGTTAAGCAGCTGCCTTCGGCTCAGGTCATGATCCCAGCGTCCTGGGATCGAGTCCCACATCGGGCTCCTTGCTTGGCCGGGAGCCTGCTTCTCCCTCTGCCTCTGCCTGCCACTCTGTCTGCCTGTGCTCACTCTCTCCCTCTCTCTGATAAATAAATAAAATCTTTAAAAATAAATAAATAAAAATAAAAAAGGATAAAGTTTTCTTAAAGTGAATATTATTTTAATCTTTTTAAAAAATTTTTACTTACTCATTTGAGAGGGAGAGGGCATGAGCACAAGTTGGCAGAGAGGGGCCGAGAGAGAGGCAGATTCCAAGCTGAGTGTAGAGGACAACACGGGACTTGATGCCAGGCCGCTGAGATCACGATCTGAGTGAAAGCAGATGCTTAACCTACTGAGTGACCCAGGGGTCCCAAAGTGGGTATTATTTAAAAGAGGATGGCTCCGAGGTGCCTGAGTGGCTTGTTCGGTAGGCGTCTCTATTTTTGTGAAGGTGGTGAGCTCCGGGTCTGTAAGATTGAGCTCTAGGTTGGGCCACGCAATGGGCATGGAGTGCGCTTAGGATCTCCCTTTCCTTCTTCCTCTGCCCCTTCCCATTCACCAAACCCCCAACACACACACACACACTCACTCTCTCTCCCTCTCCCTTTCTCTCCCTCAAAAAAAAAGATGATGGCTTTGTACTGTGGAAGCCGAGAGAAGAGTGAGCTAGGAGGGGTTTCCTTGGACAGCCTGAGTTGTAGGGAACAGAGGGCGGGGAGCGCTGGTTAGGGGACCCTGAGGGGCCCGTTTTTCCCGTCCTGGACCCTGGCACATGGTGGGCATTTAATAAGTGTGGAATTTAATTACCCGAGACAAACAGCGTTAGGGAACATGGGAGACAAGTGTGTGTGGCAGTAATGATTCAGTTCACTGTGTAGAATAAAGCCGGCTTCAGTGGAAACCTTACTGACAGGTTCTGTAGGAGCTGGCGCGTGGCGTGCCATTGTAGCTCCCCCAAAATGTGCAGCGGTGACCTGGTGCCGAGTGGAGGGCAGGGGGCCCGCTGCTCCGTGGCGCAGGCACCTCACATCCACGTGCTCTGCTTCCGTTCTGTTCTGTGCCGTATTTGGAAAAAATGTTTACACAAACTTAAAAACTCCATCCAGAGTGAAACGCGATAAATCAGTTTTTCACAGGCATTCTTCTCTACTTGGGAGTGTCTCTCACATGTGCCCGCGTGTCTGTCCTATACAGACCAGTGCGTCGAGCAGTGTGGAAAACTGTCCACGAGCCTCCGTGCTGCCTATTTCCGCGCGTAGCCGAGAACTCCGGGGGGCATGAGGGCCAGGTCCCAGGAGGGCATTAGATCATTTCCGCGGTTCCCCGGTAACTGTCCCTGTCCGCTTGCCGCCCGGCGGGTTGGTTTTGTGTGGGAGTCCTGATGACCTGCGGCCAGAGTCCCAGGAACACAAGCATGATGACCATGTTTTTAAACAGAACCGTGATTAAGAAGGAAGAGAAGATGGAGAAAAAGGAGGAAAAAAAGCCTGAAGACATTAAGAAGGAAGAAAAAGATGAGGATGAGCCGAAACCAGGGCCTACCAATCGCTCCCGCGTCACCAAATCAGGTGAGCGGAGCCTGCCGACGTCTCCGGGGGAGGGTAGAGCCTGGCGGGAGGCGCTGGCGGGAGGCGGGCGTGGGCCGAGGGAGCCAGCGAGGGCCTGTGCGCGGCCCGGCCGACTGCGGCTTCCGGGGACGGGCAGCCTTGAAAAGCAGCAGGACCTGGGGGTGGCCCGGCTTGTAGGAGTTGCTGCTGACATCGCACACCTGGAGGGGTTGCGCTCCGTGATTTATGGTCACTGGCGACTTGGGGACCAGGCTTGATCTTCCTGAGTACCTTTGGCAGCTGTGGGAGGAAGAGGTGGCCCCATTGTTGTCACAGATTTGATGCGGCTCTGCAGCTTGTTCCACGCCTGCAGACTGCCTTGAGGCGCCACAGAATGTTTTGTGGAAAAAACAAAACCCAGTTCTCCCCGCCCCCCCCCCCATAAAACAAACAAAACTCAGCCATCTGGAGCGTTGGAATTGGGTACAGCGCGTTACAAATTGGATCTTAAGCATTTGGGGTAATTTACTAGCAGTCTCATGAGGAACGTGTTTTTAAAATGTTCCTCAAGTATTGCAAATCTCCCCAAATCAATAATAGTCGCCGTGGTTAGAGTCTGGTTATTGTGTCGTCGAGGGGCAGAATCCATTTGGAAGCCTTTATTGCTGTACACGAATGAAGGGAAGCCCAGCCATCTGACTCCGAGCACAAGGGCCTGAGCTCTGCAGAGCTTTCCAGAATGTGGAGGAGGATGACAAAATGGAAAGTGGTTATCCTGGAGCCGCTAGGATTGAGCGTGCGGGTGAAGCCATCGGGTGGGTCGGGTGCGTGTGCTGCCGAACGCGCCTTGACTTCGGTTCACGGTGTATGTTGCGGGGAAACCAGAGCCGCTCCGTCCAGGTGAGCGAGGCCCGGTCAGGGCACACCAGCGGCCTCCTGTCCACGGTGCTCGCTGCAGGTCAGGACGAGCGGGGAGGGGAGATGCGGAGGCTCCGGGGTTCGCTTGAGTCACTCGAGGAAGCTGCGAGAATCCCCTGGCAGCCTGGCCACGGCCCGCCGTCGGGAAGCGGGGCTGTGGGCAGGTGCACAGAGCGCTGTTTTCTCCCTGAAGGAAGCAGAGGAATGGAGCGGACGGTCGTGATGGACAAATCGAAAGGAGAGCCGGTCATTAGCGTCAAAACCACAAGCAGGTCAAAAGAGAGAGTAAGTATTGTGTGTTTCCTGCGTCAGGTCCCTGCGCGTTTGTGGGTGGTTGAAGGACCGCATGGATTCAAGTTAGGAAAACCGCATCGAAGTGTTCTTTGAAGTGCTCAGAGGCACGTTCCTCCCTGTTGAGGCTGGATGTGCGCACCCAGGGTTGGGTTCTACGGCGTGTTTCAAAACTGTGCTTAGTGTTTTTCCTTTCCGTGATGTATTGACCCTTTGCTGGTTCTCTGTGGGATTATACCATCTTCTAGAAGGAAACCGGTTCACAGCCCACCATGGGGTGGGACGGGCAGGACCCAGGCTGTTCAAGTCGGAAGGTGGGCTCTGCTGTGTGGCTGACCTGTGCTGGCCAGTCCCCTTCTTCTGGGACGTTCATGGGGAAGAAAAGGGGAGTCCACTGCAAAACCGACTTCCACGTTGTCAGAGAACGGGCCTCCGTGTCGTAAGCGGCACACAGCTGGACAGACCGGTGGCTTCTCCTTTTGTTTTTTTTCCCCCACCCTGGAAAATGAAACCCTCTGCTTACCACCTGAAGGTTCTGGCTAAAACATTCCTGAGGAGAGTTGTCCTCTTAGAACAAACACAGAGCGAACGGTGTTCATCTAAGAACGCTTCATTGTGACTTCTGCAGTGAACGTTTGCTTTCTTGAATACAGTCATTTCTAAAGTCATGTTTCTTATGGGCTACGTGAAAACTGTAAAAATTTAGAACTACAAAATAGAGAAATCTAAAGAAAGCCCCCCCAAAACCCTATAAACTTAGCAGCTGAAAAGCTCTGAAGTTAGAAAAAATAAATAGGAATAAAGTCTGCGAAATTAGAATCTTGAGATCACATAGGAGGACAACGTGAGAACAGAAGCCTCTTTTCCTCTCACGTGGACTCCTCACACTTCCTTTCCAAGGGCATCACACGCGTGACGCAGCATGCACACTCTATTTCCAAATAATTACGGAGTCACAGAAAGTTGCCAAAATAGTATGGAGATACATGTACCCATCACCCTGCTTCCCCCAGGGATTTCCGCTCACATAACTATAGCCCAGTTTCAAAGCCAGGGACGGTGACATTGGTCTGCGGGGTGTGCGTGAGTGGAGTGCCAGGACTTTCAGGTCCTGGTGGAGTCTCACGTGAGCACCACTGCCCTCAAGATCCAGGGCCATCCAGTCACCATAGAGCTCTCCCCGCTCGTGACCTGCCCCACCGGCCCAGCCCCAGCCCCAGCCCCGGGAAGCTAAGCTGTTCTCTGCCCCCATCTCTAGAATGTTGTCCTGGTGAGACTGTAGCACACAACCTCAGGGTGGTGCCCTTGGAAGCTGTCCGGGGTGTGTGTGTGTGTGTGTGTCACGTGCACGCTTTTCCGGCTGCACTGTGATCCTCTTTCCTGGTCCCTCGTTTAGGGACACTCACTGGTGTCATAGCTCCTGTCGAGGACTGCTGTGGGGCAGCATTTGTGGACATGGGCCATGCCGGGCTCTGGGTCTCTAGGTGCTGAGGAGCACAGATGTTCCTTGGGACGGGTGTTCTCCGAGCGCCCTTCAGAAAGGAAACAGGATGCTACGGTCCCTCGGTGTGTAGAGCGCGCCGGGCTGCGGGGACGCGGGAGGCCCACTGGGAGCCCAGGGCCCGACTGGGAGACTCCAGCGTGCCTCGCCTGGGCGCCCCCCGGCCTTTGGTTGTGTGATTAGACTCCAAACTTGGCCCTCTGTCAGGCGGAGTGTCATCTTGGTGTTTGGGTTCTGGTCTTTCTTTGTGATGAGATCGTCCCCTCTGTGCTCCTCTTTTTTTTTCAGCAAAATCCTCTGTTTCTAACTACGGCTTGTCTTTTTCTTGGGTTGGTCCTCAAGGTAATTAAGAAAATAACCTGAGGACGTTTTTAAAAATGTTTACCAAGCCCCTTCCCTAGAGACCGGGGGCAGGGGGGCTGCAGGACACACAGGTGTCCCATGCTGTGAAAGCTTTCCGAGAGGGTGATCGTGGCCAGCTTGGGCATCCTAGCCCCTGAGAGCCTCAGAGATGAGAGTCGGTGGGCAGCGTTGCCTGCCTCACCCGGGGAGGGAACAGCACGGCGGTTGCCCGGGAGTGGTCATCGCCCAGCAGGAGGAGCTCCTCTGCACGGCAGAGCTAGCTACTTCCTCTGCTAGCTACTTCGGCCTGTGGGGTTTGAAGGCCTGAGGCGGCAGGTGAGACGCGAGCGGTGAGGCCCACCGTCCAGCGGGGCGGCCAGGATACATGTGCCCGCGGCTCCGTGGGGCCTTGTTCTAGACGGTGCGGAGTCCTTAGCTCTGCTGGGCAGGGAGAGCTGCCTGCAGTTTTTGGTGAGGTGTCCCCCCTCCTTGCTCTCCGGTGACCCCCATGATTGCGGTGTGAGAAGGCAGTTCTCCCAAGCGAGCAGTGCCTCTGGGCTGTGGGTGAGCTGAACTGCCTCCTGGGCCTTCCTGGAAGCCATGGGGACAGAGGAATTTTAACCTACCCCAGAGAAACGCGTATCTAACTTCCACTGTGCACCGGCTGCATTTTTCTGACGAGAATGAACCAATTTCGGTAAACAGAGCTCCAAGAGTCAGGACCGCAAATCGGAAAGCAAAGAGAAGAGAGACATCTTATCATTTGATAAAATCAAAGAGCAGAGGGAGCGCGAGCGCCAGAGGCAGCGGGAACGCGAGATCCGAGAGACGGAGAGGCGGCGGTGAGTGGGGCCCGGCAGGCCGGCAGGTGGGTGGTCTCGTCCGGGGGCGCTCTGCCCTTCTCCCCAAGCCAGTGTCCTGTCTGGCCCAGGCTTGCTGGCTGCCTGCTGTTAGCCGAGGTGAAAGGCGAGGGTCAAGAGCAGTCGTGGTCAGCCTCGACATGACGTTTGTCAGAGCTGGTTTCATTCGAGACCTGACGCTTACCCGACTGAGCCGCGCAGGTGCTCGCTCTCTGCTATGTGGCGAGTGCCCTGGCCCGGGGAGCGGGCTCACCCGTGTGTGGCCTGGATGGAAGGGCCCCCGGCTTCAAGGTCTCATAGTCGTCCTGCTGCAGCCCCACATGCATAAGAGCAGGAATGCAGCCAGGGGGCGTGGCACGTTTATTAGAGACGGTACGCACCGGAGCGGCATCTTTGCTCAAGTGCCGTTTGTGGCGGCCTCGGTCACACACGACATTCTTTGCCACGTTTACCTCCTGTTTAGGAAGACAGTTTCTGGAAGTTGGCCTCTTCCCAGTTCTGCCTTCTGCCTTTTTCCGTCTAAGGCCCCCTTGTCATTTTTCTTCATACCTCACTTAGCGAAACGAAAGCTTTGTGTCACGGTGTGGGCGATCTTGCTTGAGTGGAAGCGGGATGTATAGAAACTTCTCCGGTTACACTCCGTCTGCTTTCGGACGTAGGGGGCCGCTTGCATCTCTGTTTACGCGGCCTTAGGAAGTAAAGACGCTGTTGGCTCTCTTTGTTTCCCAGTGGCCCACGCTGGCCTTGGAGCTTCCCAGTCCCCGGGCCGGGTGGGCGGTGCGGCAGCAGCTCCCACCGCAGGTGCAGAGGGGGCGTCTCCCGTGCCCCGGAGCCCCGGTGCGTGGTGGCTGATGACCCAGCCAGGCCCCATACCTCTGACCACCGCAGTGCGCCTGCAGCTTCCCGGGTCCGCTGGAAGAGGCAGGGTCCCTAGAAAGTGCCGCCTTCTGGCGGGGAAGGTGGGAAGAAAGAAGGCCTTGCTCCGGGTTATACGGGCCTTGCTCCGGGGTCCCCCTGTGCCCCGCAGCCTTCATGGCCGCGGCTACCCCCGGTTCTCTTCTCTCCCCTGTAACCTGTGACTTCACTTTGTGCCTGTGAGCCAAGCCCTCCTGGCCTGTGCCCCCCCCCCCCCCCCGCCTCCCTGGGCAGGAGTGACAGGTTCACTCCTGGCTTGGCTCTAGCCACAAAGGAGGGAGCGTGGAGGCGGGGGTTTGCGGCCCAGGCGCACAGCTCCAGGCAGTGGGGGTCGCGCCTGTCGCCGGGTCTCCGGTCACCCGGCAGGGAAGTCAGCGCAGCCC
Source organism: Mustela nigripes (assembly GCF_022355385.1). Lineage (NCBI taxonomy): Eukaryota > Metazoa > Chordata > Mammalia > Carnivora > Mustelidae > Mustela > Mustela nigripes. The sequence goes on along the minus strand of NC_081558.1, from coordinate 3,870,394 downwards.
TCCATGTCCCAGCAGAGAGCGGGAGCAGCGCGAGCGGGAGCAGCGCCTGGAGGCTTTCCACGAGCGCAAGGAGAAGGCGCGGCTGCAGCGGGAGCGCCTGCAGCTCGAGTGCCAGCGGCAGCGGCTGGAGCGGGAGCGCATGGAGCGCGAGCGGCTGGAGCGCGAGCGCATGCGCGTGGAGCGGGAGCGGCGCAAGGAGCAGGAGCGCATCCACCGCGAGCGCGAGGAGCTGCGGCGCCAGCAGGAGCAGCTGCGCTACGAGCAGGAGCGGCGGCCCGTGCTGCGGAGGCCCTACGACGACGGGCGGTGAGCCTCCCTGCTTTCCCTGCGGAGCCTGGCGCCCCCGGACGCCTACGCAGGACTCTCAGCCGCCACAAGCTCCAGCTCCTGGGGCCTGGGGTCCGTGGTCCGGGGGCTGGGCAGCGGTTTCCCTGACTTGTCCCGTGGAGAATCTCGATAGTTGCCCCTTGGTGAGGTTTGCGGCGCTCGTTGAGGCCACGCCTGTCTTCACAGCGCAGTTCCCTGCGGGGCGTAACCACCTGCCAGGTGCCAGGCGTGGGGCGGGCGAGCCTTCGGTGGGGCCCGTGGGCGCCAGGGCCGCCAGTCGGCCGGTAGAGGGAGAGCGCGGAATGGCGCTGTAGAACAGGAAATTGCCTTCCCGTTCACGAAGTAGGTTTATTGGTCTTCAGCCCCTCTGAGCTGGTTAATGGACGGTCACCCGTCACCACCACCACCACCACCACCACCACCCCACCCTCACCCCCCCCCCCCCCCCCGCCCCCCCCCACCCCCCGTGAGCCCAGTGTTCTGGGGAGGATCAGGAAGAAGATAATTGGGTGCCATCCCGAGCTGTATGTAGTTCACTAATCACCCCGTCTGATTCCCTTTGCTCTTGCAAAAAACTCAGAGGGAGGTTCAGGTTCCCGTAGAAGACAGGAAGGGGGAAATGTGGCAGCTCGGAATGGCGATGCAAGGGAATCAAATATTTCCTTTCACTTGCATCTGGGCTCACGCAGGGATCAAGGTGTTAACAGCCTTGTGATACAATTAGCTCCCAGCAGCCCTCCTTTCAGGGCTGTCAGATGAGAATGCGGGCATGCCTCTTGGCAGTTTGGGGGATTTTAATTTATCAAATCAAAGCAATAATGGTTGAATGTTTAGAGATTAGCCCTGCAGGACATTTTAAACGCTGCTGGGTCTGGAGAGAGCTCCCCTCCCCACCTCTACCTCCTTCCATTTTTTCTTCATTCTTTGTCATAATTGAAACTCATGTCCTTTTAAAAATAAAAAACAGGCGAGATGATGCTTATTGGCCAGAAGGCAAGCGTGTGGCCATGGAGGACAGGTACCGTCCCGACTTCCCTCGCCCTGATCACCGCTTCCATGACTTTGACCATCGAGACCGGGGCCAGTACCAGGACCACGTGGCTGACAGGTCAGCACCATCCTCTCTTGCAGCTGTGGACGGAGCCACCTCAGCTCGACGCAGGGATGGGTCTCTGTCCTCTGACATCTCATTTACTCGTGAGGCTCCCCGCAGCTGGCTAGCCTGCTGCACGTGGGACTTACAGGGTCACGCCTGCAGCAGGATGTGGGACTCAGGTCCCTTAGGGCATCCCCAGCTCATTTCACGCAGTGCCCTCTTCACGGATTGGTGGAGTCTGGGGGCAGTTCTGAGCCTCCACTCTCCTGGGCCCCACACTCTGGGCCTCACAGCTCCCAGGACTCTCCCGGCCACCCCTCCATTGAGGCAAGCCCCTTGGGAAGCAGGGTTTCAAGGAGGGTATGCCCAGCCCCTTTGTACGGGGAGGAAGCTGTTTAGAGAAAGAGCCTTTGCAGGCAGAGTGGCCAGAGTCCACGTCCCCAAGCCTTGCTGACCAGCACAGGCTCCTCTGCCAGCACGCCCAGCTGAGAACTGACCAGCATGCAGGAAAGTTCTTGTTGCCTGGCTGGGTGGCTTAAAGGTTTGAGAAGGTTTTTTTAGCCAGGCCCTTTTAAAGAAATAGTAATTCTATATATATGTGTA
>NC_081558.1:3850878-3868358 GCF_022355385.1 Mustela nigripes | reverse complement strand
TGTGTGTGTGTGTGTGTGTGTCATTTTAAAAGAGAAATCTATATAGTTCATTAGAAAGGCAGCCCTCAGTTTTCTAGTTTAAGAGGTCGTGTGTGTGTGTGTGTGTGTGTGTGTCATTTTAAAAGAGAAATCTATATAGTTCATTAGAAAGGCAGCCCTCAGTTTTCTAGTTTAAGAGGTCTCTATCTGGGTTTCTCATCGTGCTCCCCTGGGCTGCATATGCCTGGGCCGTTTCACCGTTCATTAGCTCTTCAGTAAGGAAGGGAGCGCAGGGAGAGGCGGGCCGAGAAGCCACTTGTGTAATGAATGGGGGTTTGGAGGTTTGGTGTGAATCACGTGTATTGGATCAAACCAGAGGTTGGGGACCCTCTAAGGCTTCTCTGGTAGACCTTGGATTTTGTCGCCAGGCCACAGATAAATGAGGCATGGGCTAGGTGGGGTGGGTTGCTGCCTCTGAGATTGCTCCAAGGGAATTCAGTTCAGTGAAATCTTTATTCCCACCTTCTTAGGCCGCAGCTTCACTCCCGTCCTCAGGGAGAAGGCTTTAGATGCAAGCCAGCTTTGTTTCACAGGCCAGTAAATTACAGTTCTTACTGGGTGGAATGGAATAAGTACCCCAATTGTGAAACTTGTGTGTGGGGCCTGCCATAGGTGGTCTGGTGCCACCGGCAGCCATTGGAACGAGGTATTTCCCTTTTGCAGGAGGGAAGGTTCAAGGTCAGTGATGGGAGAGCGAGATGGGCAAGTAAGTAAAATCCAGACCCCAAGCCTGGGGCGCACCTGCTTCTGTGCTGCGGGGGGGGGGGGGGGGGTGGACATGTCCGTTCTGACCAGTGAGTGGAAGTATATGTGACTGATTATTTTCTGATTAGTGTGTCTGTGTGTTTCTTGAATACGTAGGGTTTGTTTTTGTTTAATTGCATTTGGTGGAATCTGCGAGTGTTTCTGGATCGCCCACTTGTTTAGAGGGTCTTTGAGTCTCAGTACTGTGAGCTGCCCCACGATACCCCACTCAGGGGCTTAGCCCATGAGGTGTTTTTGCCCATGTTGGTGTGGGGGGGTCCCTGTGTCTCTGGTGCTCTGCAGAGGGCTCCTCAGAGAAGAGGGTAGTCCTCCAGGAGAAAGGGGGTGAGCGTCGGAATCATGTTCTTTCAAGCCAGCAGTGTGGTTTTTGAGGGAACGTGGGATGACTCCGTCCCGCTGCAGCGTGCTGGGTCCCGGAGCACAGGATTGGTTGGCCAGAGCAGAGTGGTTCCTGTCTGCCTTGCTGTCTCTGGTCACAGGGAGAGGCCGCTGACCACCCTGGGGGTGTGGGAGGGGCCCTCCTGTCACCAGCAGGAGGAGCTGTCCTGATTCTTCCCGGGAAGACTCTAAGGGACTCTCCGCAGAGGACCCTTCAGCGCCATAAAGTGCGGGGCTTTCCACGTGCACGGGGCTGGAGTGGCCTCTGCTGGCACTAGGCGTGGTGCCAGAGATGGGCTGTAGGGGCGCCTAATGGTTCGTACGTCGGAGGGGACTGGGAGGCAGGAAGCCCCATTCGGGTTCCCGTGGCGCTGTCAGGGTAGAAGAGCGTGTCCGGCGAGATGGGGTCAGGAGGGGCCTGGGCAGGTCCTCTCAGAACCGCCTCCCGGCCGGCTACACCAGACTCACAGGCCTGTCTGAGAGTGACATGGCTAGAGTCGCCTTGTCCCTCTTATGCCTTCCAGCACTACTCAGACGACCGCCATGGACACGGAGGACCGCCAGAGCGCCACAGCCGGGACTCCCGGGACGGCTGGGGGGGTTACGGCTCCGACAAGAGGATGAGTGAGGGCCGGGGACCACCGCCTCCACCCAGGTTAGCAGATGGGCCGGCCGGTTTGGTTTGCCCCCAACAGTCCTTCCCCACACGCCTCAGCCCCTAGGCACAGGAGCCCCCGCCTGCTGACAGCCCTGGAGCCTCTCTTATACTTGCCCCGGGATCCTAGCGAATAGAGAGGCTCTGCACCCCGACCCCTGCCCCCCAGTCCCTTGTAGGCGTTTGCAGGGGGGCTGCTTGTCAGAAGGTTCTGCCTCCCTGAGGTGCGTTTTTGGGTGTGGAGCAGAGGGCAGCACCGTTTTTGCTAGATCGATGTGAAGTGCTTTCCCGAGCACCCTACTTAGGACTCGGTCCTGGAACACCACATAGTCCGTTCTGCCTTAAGTACCAGCGGGAAGCAGGACCAGGAGAACTCCGGCAGACGAAAGGGAGCTGTGAGCGCTGTCACCCTCTGGCTGGGCGACAGCCACCTGTGCATGTGGGGCAGCCAAGCAGTCACCCTTGAGGACAGGTGTCAGGGGCTCGGATGGCCTCCTCGTCGCATGTCTTAGAACATGGGTCAGCCTGGGCCTGGGCGCCGCTGGTGGTGGCTGCCGCCCGCACTCCGGGACCCTGTGTGGGCTCGCAGTCCCTGGAGCTTCTCTTTTTCGAAACCACTTGCTTGAGCCACAGTCCTGCGCCGTAGAGGTGCCTCCTTTGAAGCCACGGCTGCTAGTATGTTCAGAGCCATACACTCATCCCCGCCGCCCACTATAGAACGTTGTCATCACCCCCAAAGGACCCTCAGTTCACGGTCCTCCCCATTCTGCCTCCCCCTGCCCCGGCTCCTGCGGATCCAGTCCGAGTCTGGATTTGCCTGCCCTGGGCATTTCGCGTGAGTTGAAATCCCATTATATGGCTCACGGCTGTCTTCTCTCCCTGTCGTGTTGGCAGGGCTTAGCCACGCTGTCTCACGGGTCAGAGCTGCATTCCTTTCTTTGGCTCAGTAATGTGCCACGTGTGCAGAGACCACGTTTTATTTCTCTGCTCACCAGCGGGGGGACATGGGCCGTTCCACCTTGGGGCTCGCACAGAGCCGTGCTGCAGTGTGTGTTCCAGTTTTTCCGTGAACACGTTTCCCGCTCCCTTGGGCGAATGGGCAGGGATGGATGCGGCGGGTCCCACGGTCACCGTGCGCTGTCCTGTTTTACTTTCTCGAACTGGCCACACGCAAGGATCCCTGTTTGTCTACATCCTCAACAGCTCTTCCCATCTGTCCTTTGGACACAGGCCAGCCTCATGGGTGGTGCAGGGGTCTGACAGCTGACGCGCTTGCTTGTCGCAGTGGCCGAGCTGAACTCCCGTTCGTGTGTGTGCTGGCCACGTGCGTGTCTTTGGAGGCGTGTCCTCATATTCTGCCCTCTTAGGAACCCTCAGTATAGGGCAGGATCAGCCGGGCCACAGCCTCCCCGTAGAGGCATGCGGGGACACTTACGTATCTGTTTTCTGTTTTGACGCAGGGGTGGACGTGACTGGGCAGAGCACAGTCAGAGGCTAGAAGAGCATCCGGAGCGCGCGTGGCCGGGCTCGGTGGACGCAGGCACGGCAGGCAGGGAGCACGCGCGGTGGCAAGGTACGGGCTGAAGGAGGGCCGCACGTTTCCAGGACACTCCGGGGCGCACTCCCTCCCGGCAGTTGCTGAGGCTTCCAGGGGCTTCTGAGAAAAGTGTGTGCAAACACTTTCCTTTCTTCCCAGGTGGTGAGAGGGGCCTCTCCGGACCCTCGGGGCCAGGACACATGGCAAATCGGGGCGGGATGTCGGGGTAAGGAGTTTGTCCCTGCTCCTCCTTCCCTTTCCTATTTTTGCATGTTTGATCAGCTTGCTGGTTTGAGTGTTTAGACAACAAGCCCCCAGAGCGGCTCTGGGCAGCCCCCACAAGTCACACTCCCCAGGCGCCCAGAATGCGGTCCGTGATGAGGACTGCTCCCACCTGGAAAAAGCCAGACGGGCTCTAAAGGCTGCAGAGCCCTCTGCTGCCCCACATAACGAGGAAAGCGTACAGCACTTCGAGGGGACAAAACGTGTGTCTCTGTTCGTAGGCGAGGTGGCTTTGCACAAGGCGGGCATTCCCAGGGCCACATGGTGCCCGGCGGCGGACTGGAAGGTGGAGGACTGGCCGGCCAGGAGCGGGGCAGCCGAGTCCCGCACCCCCACCCCCACCCGTACCCCCACTTCACCCGCCGCTACTAAGCCCCACTCACTCTGAGCGTCCAGGTAGGCAGACGTACTGTTGACTCTGCCCGAGTCACCTTGAACTTGTGGAACCTTTTAAGAAACAAAAGCAAATCCTGCCACCATGTTGTAGCTCAATACAATGTGAATTCACTTTTTTTTTTTTTAAATAAACATGTTCTCTGCCGTTTTTAAGACAAGATTTCTGTTAACGAGGCATTCCATTTTCCATTAATAAAAGTTTATGGTTCGCACTCGTGTGTGTCACGGTGACTGCGGGGCCGAGGGCAGTGCCCACCTCAGCAGCGGCCTCGTGCCTTTGGGCCCGTCTGAGTCCCCCCAACAGCCCTGCGTCTCCCCCCTACGCCTGCCACAGATGAGGAACCGGGTGGATTGCAGTACGGGCAGGGCCAGGATCCGAATTAGAAATTCTTCATGGCGGTGGGTCTGCATCGTGGGGGCCTCAGACCAGTCACCTTGCTCCTCACGCTGGTGTGCCTGAGGTGAGGGGGGCTCTGATGATGGTGTGCCAGGTTTGGGGGTCTGGCTGAGGGCAGGCCCTGCTTGGTACAGGGGCTTGATCACCCCATTTTTCTGGAAATACAAATTAATAGGTAATTTCTCACATGTGATTACTAGGCTCCTGGCTGGCCCTCAGTGCTGGGCACGGCCCCTCTGTCCCAGGCCCCTCCAGTGTGACCCCAGAGAGCAGCTGAGCTGTGGCTGGCGGGGAGCTTGGGTGACCACAGGCTCATCGGGGTACCCAGAGGCCAAGCCTGTCCCTCCCCCCACCCCTATAAATGGGGTGGACCTGGGGGCAGGCAGGAGGACAACCCACGAATCCTGGCCCTGATCCGGAGTGGGGAGAGTTAACCCCCCGGCGTCCCCTGCCAGGCATCTGGATTCCCTCCCTCCAGAACTAGGACAGCCACCCCGCAGGCTACCGAACAATTGCCAGTTCTCCCGGAGTAGCCTGGGTTCCCGCTGGGGTGTTTAGCTTTAAAAGAGCAATCTGAAAGTCCTCCCCAGCCTGCCGCGGAAGCTGAGCGTTAAAGGCAGGTCAGCTCTGGCCCTTGGTGTCCTCTGAGTCGCACCGAGGACATGCCACGTGAGCTTCCCCCGCCACGGGGGCTCTCAGAGTCATTCTCCAGTGACAGGATGCCGTCTCCACGGTGCCTCCTGCACGGGGCCCGTCTCTTCTCCACAAGCCAGAGCCTGGAAATTGGGGTCTGAGCTCACCATGTGGGGTGATAAAAGCCAGACTCAGCCTGGGGTTGTGGGTGAGACCCGTTTTGAGATCTTGTCCCCAGCGGCCGTGAAGCGACCCCTCTCCAGGAGGTAGGAGTGACTGACGTCCAGGAGCAAGACCAAGGGCCCTCCACCTCGAGTGTTGCCGCCAAGCTGCCTCACAAGTAGGCAGAGAGGCAGGCAGAGAGAGGAGGAAGCAGGCTCCCCGCTGAGCAGAGAGCCTGATGTGGGGCTCAATCCCAGGACCCTGAGATCATGACCTGAGCCGAAGGCAGAGGCTTTAACCCACTGAGCCACCCAGGCGCTCCCAGACTTGTTCTTAACATAGGTAAAATCTGGGCATTTGCTGGGGCTGTCATAGCACAGTGCTGGAAACGATACTCTCTCACCGTCCCAGAGACCAGAAGTCTGGGTCAAGTTTCCCTCCGAGGCTATGACAGAATCTGTCCCATACCCTCCCAGCTTTGGGGGTCACCGGCAAACTTTGGTGGTGTCCCTTGTCTTGTTGACGTGTCACCTTGATCTCTGCCTGTCAGTGACCAGATTTCCCCTTTACTCTAAGTACACCAGTCACGTGGGTCGGGGCTCGTCTCCAAATACAGCCACCTTCTAAGGTCCTGGGGCCAGCACCTGAACATGGGAGTTTTGCCGGGGTGCAACTTCCCGGTAAATGGAGGGAAAATTGCTATTATCAAGTCCGGGACCTTCCCTAGAGTTACCCCACTCTATGGACAGGCTACTAGGGTGTCTCTGCCTCCCCACCACCTTCATGCAGGGTCAGAGCTGTGTGCAGGTGTGCGGCTGAGAGCCCCATCATGCCAGGCCCAAGCGTCTTCCTGCCGGAGTGCACAGTATCTGTTATAAACTGTTTTCCTATTTTTTCTGTTTGTGTCTGATAACCCACCTTACTTTGTTTTGTTTTTAAACAGTGTGTAGTTAGATTATGTTAGGTCAGATTTTTATTCCAGGAGAGAAAAGGGAAGTAGAACCAACTCTGTGTTTGTATTTTAAATTTTTAAAGATTTTTTTTTTTTTTAATTTATTCTTCAGAGAGAGAGGGAGAGAAGCGAGCACAGGCAGACAGAATGGCAGGCAGAGGCTGAGGGAGAAGCAGGCTCCCTGCTGAGCAAGGAGCCCGATGTGGGACTGGATCCCAGGACGCTGGGATCATGACCTGAGCCAAAGGCAGCTGCTTAACCAACTGAGCCACCCAGGCGTCCCTGTATTTTAAATTTTTGACCATTTTTTGTAAAATCACAGCGTTTAGGTCTGTGATCCGTCAGTCCTCTGTAGCACCCAGTGCTCACCGGAACACGTACCTCCCTGATGTCCAGCACCCAGTAACCCCATCGCTCCGCCTCCTCCCCCCAGCAACCCTCAGTTTGTTTCCTGCAATTAAAGAGTCTCACGGTTTGTCTCCCACGTCTGTGTTCTGAAGGGGCTGCTCATGGGCACGGGTTGTTGGCATCTTCAGCTCCACTGAACGTTCATGGCCACGTGTTTGCCTACACACCTGTTTCCCATTCTGGGTAGACACCTAGGCCTGGAACTGCTGGCTCCCACAGTCATTCTGCCTTTGGCTTTTGAGGAACCCTGTTTCCCACAGCGGCTGTGCCTCTCTCGGCCCCACTAGTGACGCACGGAGGGCCACTCCGCATCCCCACCAACACTGATTCTCTGGTTTCTTTCTTTTTTTTTTTTTTAAGATTTTATTTATTTATTTGACAGACAGAGATCACAAGTAGGCAGAGAGGCAGGCAGAGAGAGAGAGGGAAGCAGGCTCCCTGCTGAGCAGAGAGCCCGATTCGGGACTCGATCCCAGGACCCTGAGATCATGACCCCGAGCCGAAGGCAGCGGCTTAACCCACTGAGCCACCCAGGCGCCCCAGATTCTCTGGTTTCTGCGCATTTGTAACAGCCACCGTAACGGGGTATGGGGGTGGTGTGGGTAAATGGCGTGGTCCATCCATAGTTTGAACACCTGCCACCATGGGGAGGGCCTGCCCTGCGCCCCCAGGACATAGGTTCAGTGGATGGAGCCAGGCACTGCAGGACCCCACTCCCAGGAGGGCCCCAGAGGAGTCCCGTCCACCCCGACACAGAGGAGAGGGTGGGAGCCGGGCTGGGGCAGCGGCTGAGGGGGCCCGTGCTTCATGGGTTCAGAGTTTCTGTTTGGAGAGATGGAAGGTTCTGGAGATGGACGGTGGGGATGTTTGCACAATGGCAATGTGTTTAATGCCGCTGAGCTGTGCACTTAGAGATGGGTTACATTTTATGTGTATTTTATCACAATTTAAAAATTTTTTTAGGGACTCCTGGGTGCCTCAGTCGTTAAGTGTCTGCCTTCGGCTCAGGTCATGATCTCAGGGTCCTGGGATCGAGTCCCACATCAGGCTCCCTGCTCAGCGGGAGGCCTGTTTCTCCCGCTCCCACTCCCCCTGCTTATGTTCCCTCTCTCTCTGTGTCTCTCTTCTCTGTCAAATAAATTAATTAAGTCTTTTTTTTTTAAGATTTTATTTATTTATTTGACAGAGATCCACAAGTAGGCACAGAGGCAGGCAGAGAGAGAGGAGGAAGCAGGCTCCCTGCCAAGCGGAGAGCCCCATGTGGGGCTCGATCCCAGGACTCCAGAACCATGACCCAAGTCGAAGGCAGAGGCTTTAACCCACTGAGCCACCCAGGTGCCCCAAATTAATTAAATCTTAAAAAAAATAAAAATAAAAATAATTTTTTTAAAGACAAGGCTTCTGTCGCGTACCATCAGACTGAGAGGCCCTGGGTAGAGGCGGGCATGGCAGGCTCACACACCCCCCCCCCCCATTTGCCGGTCTGCCCACGGGGAGTTCATAGTCCTCTGCTTCTGCTTCCTTAACTGGAAGAATTTACCGTATTCAGTAGTAGTATTTACCGTAAAGGGTCTTTGTGAAGATGAAATTAGTCAAATACGTGAAAAATTTGGATTTGTTCTTGGTATACAGTAAGTGCTTAATGTTGACGGGCACTGTGGGGGGGGGCCTGCAGGGAAAGGTTCCGGGGTGCTCGTGCTGTCCAGGGAACTTGTAAGATGTTTTGAGGCCTGGAAGGACTGGATTCTCTGCTCCAGATATAAGGAAAACTGCAAAATCGGAATTAATACCTTATCAAATGTCTCCACATCTACAGAAATGTGTCAACTTCATCAATTGCGAAATTTTGTACTCATACAGATTTCATTACATTTCAAAACAGTTGCTAGGTTAAATTTTCTCACTTTGCAGAAATTCCCAAGCCTGCATGATGATTGCCAGTCGTAAATTGCGTGTGTGACTCCCAGTCAAAAAACTTCAAACGTGAAGTTATAAAAAGCCCTTTTGATTTTCAGAAAATAACAGCTGCAAAAGACGGCCAGTGGGGACAGAGGGCCTTTTAGCTGGCTGGCCAGGCTGAGGGGCAGGGGTCTCTGTGGACAATCCTGGGGTTGACACCCGCCCCCCCACGGACACACGCACCAATTAAGACCACCCCTCCCTGGGGCACGGTTGTCACAGGCTGGTGAGCCAGGGTTTGGACCTGGGCTCAGTGCATTCACATCTCGGCTCCCCTTCTTTCATACGCTGTGTGTCCTTAGGAAAGTGACTCACCCCCTCTGAGCCCCCTGCTTTCCCATTCCTCAGAGGGGTGTGATACCTTCTTCATCCTAGGAGGATTTGATGGGCGACCATGGCAGGTCCAACGTGTCTGCTGGACGCCTCTTTTGCTCGATGGGGCGCTGGGTCCCCACGATGGTGATTTCCTCCTCTCCCCAAGAGTGCTATGCTCATCTTAGGACTGGAGTGTTGCACGCAATGCTTGCAAGATAACTGGGTGTGTGCATTTCCCCCAGGGTCCGTGAACTTAATCACATGTGCCACAGTCCCTTTTGCCACGTCAGGAGACATTGTCCCTGGTGTCAGGTATTGGGATATGGACGTCCTTAGGTAGCGGGCAGGACTTGACTTCGTCCATCACCCTGTGGCGTGACACACTCCGCTTTCGGGGTCGCAGATGTGAACACTGGCCGAAGAAATGAGACCTATTCGTGTCCTGTGGCCATGAAGACGTCCTCAGGCCCAGACGTGCTCAGGCCCAGCTTTGGAATCAGAGAAGTGACCGCGCCTTTGGGCACCAGTGAACAGGCTGACTCGAAGTTTACTGTCTACGCTGTTGCCTGTGTGTGTGTGTGTGTATGTGTGCACGTGTGCATGCCTGACCTTTGGAGTTGACCTCCAGGGCAACTTGCTGCGTCCCTGATGGCGTCAGAGATCCCAAATGGCCTAAGTGAAAGGGAAAACAGCACGGGGTGGGGTGGGGGAGAATCTCAGATCGCTCCTGGAAAGGCAGGTGCGTACAGGAGCAGCAGGGTGGCCTGGGGCTGTTGGCTTGTACCTGTGCGACCTTGAACCCACTGCAGACGTAGCTGCCCGGGTCGCCTGCAGCAGCAAACACCAACACAGCAGAGACTGTGCCCCACTACACAGAAGGGCCCCCAGTCGGTGAAGCGGGACCTGGCGAATTAAGGGCGGTGCTGGGACCTCCCCCAGCGCCCGCATACCGTCCACACCCTGCCCCAAAGGTAGATGTCCCAGGCGTGTGCTCAGGCGGCTCTCCAGGGCCCGGCCTTTCCAAACCCAGAGCTCGGGATCAGGAAGGTACGGAGAGCCCAGCAGAGCGGCGAGGACCACCCCCGGTAACGCTGGTCACACAGCTTGGGGGTGCCCTGCTGGCCCAGTCCATGGACTGTGCAACTCTTGATCTTGGGGATGTGAGTTCGAGCCCCGTACTGGGAGCAGAGATTACATTTTTTTAAATCCTTAAAAAAAAAAAAAAGATGGTTTGTTATTCACTGTTCCCAAGATGGGGCAGGGAGAGGGGAGTACAGAATGGACAAGGACTTTACTGTGGTTCTGCTAGCAGGAACAGCGAAGCACTGTCTGTCCGCAGGCTCAGGCCTGGCCAGTCTGAATGATCTCAGTGGGCTCTGGGGTGTGGGAGCTGGCCTCATTGTCTGGCCCTGGGCTCTGGGGCGGGCCCTGAGTATGAGAGCCCCCCCAGGGAACTGAGTTGTGGGGTCTGTGTGGGTGAGTTTGCACATGAAAGGCACACTGGGGGTGAGCCCTTTGCTATTAGCTAGCCCGGGGAATTAGCTAGCCCAGGAGGGGCTGCCCCTCCAGGCTGAGTCAGGCCCCTGAATGTTAAAGCATCAGACACCCACCGAGGGTGGAAAATCCCCCTAGGTTAGTGTCTGATGGGACCGGCAAGGTGGTGTCTTCAGGAAACAGCAGGTGGCAGCCCGTGCCCCCTGGGATTGAGAGGAAGTGTTGGGAACCCGTTGGGAGGGAAGCAGTAGTAAGGCTGCTGTCTGTATGGAAAGACAGAGGGCCACCTGCAGCCAGAGTCGCCCAGGGCAGAGGCGGGTGCTAACCTAAAATGCAGGCTTCCAGGCCCCAACTCCGAACTGCTGATCTGATTCAAGTCTTACATCCAGTCACCCCTGGGGTCCTGACCGGTGAGAAGCGCCCTGCGGTTTCCAGGGCAGACCCGCGGTGGCCCTACCAGGGAGGTCTCCATGAGGGACGGAGACTTACCGGAGACCACACTGCCCTTCGCCACCTGGATGACCTTAAGCCAGTTACCCTGAACCCCTCTGACTTTTCCCGTGGGACAGTGGGTGCTTTCTGAGGGCACGACAAGACGATGCATTGATGGCATTTTGCACACTACTCAGCATACAGCAGGTGCTTAGCCAGTAGTCGGGGCCTCTGTGGATTCTTCTAGAAGACCTACGTCTACACCAGGGCCTTCCACCTCCTCGCCAGAAACCCCTTCCCCTAAGGATTCAGTGTGTCCTTCGGACTGGGAAGGGGGTCTGTTCAGTCTCCCATCTCAAGCACGCTGTCATCTGCAGTGTTGCATTAGCCATTTTTTAAAACAGGAGGCCCCGTTCTGTCCTCGTGTTGCTGCACGCTGGGCGGGTAAGTGCCAGAAGCCGCCGGGGGCGTCTCGCAGCTCCTCGCAGCCCCCCCAGTCTTCCCCACCCCTTGCCAACCCGCTGCGAAACTGCCCGGACGCCCCACATACCCAGCCACAGAAACCTCGCGTTAGGTCCCCACAGGGAGGCTCGTAAAAGGCACTGGAGCTTTCCCCTGCATGGATGCTGCTGGCCACGGCGGCCCGAATATTTAGACTCGGCTGAAATGAGACCCAGCAGGGTAGAATTCGCCAGGGGCCCAGGAAATGTCCCCTCACCCCCTGTCCCAGGGACACGGGGCACAGAGCGGGGAGCAGCCCACTGGGTCAGGGGGCCCCCAGCAAGGCAAGATGGGAGTTCTGGGCCTGAAGGCACGTCCTGGAGCCCCGGAGGCCCTGAGCCCTCTCTCTGGTGCTCATTTGTTTAGCAAACGCTTCCTGGACACTTCCTGTGTCCTCCCTGGAGGAGGTGACCGGAAGGGATCTGGAGAGAGAACAGAATGTGGGGCGGGGGGCACCCAGAAAGGAAAGGGTGTGGCACCTTGAAGGAACGGAGCCAGTGGAAGCCCAGGAGGCTTGGGGTCAGAGTGGGTTCTGAGGCTTGGGTTAGGCAGGGATCAGGCCGCCAGCCTGCAGGGGATGAGGGGCCCGTGGTAGGTTTTCAGCAGCTGAGGAGATCCCTGCCCTCCCAGCAGTGTTCAGGGTGACCATTCCTGCCTCTCTCTGGGCCCTTCCTTTCTTGGGCTTCCAAATCCTCTTTGTCCCCCTGCCCTCTCTCGCTCCCCACCCAAGCAGCCGGCTGTGGGGCCACGTGCGGCCTGCTGGTGTGGGGTCCACTCCCCAGAGACCAGAAGGTAGGCTGGCAAAGTCGACAAGGTTGGCCATCATGCCTCGCCTGGACTGAGTCACACTGGCAGCCACCGGTGGCCGGAAATGCCAAGATGCCATGGGGGCACAGGGCATAGGCGACGCTGCTGATAAGGGGGGGTAGGGAGGGGGTCGCTGGACGCACTTGGGCTCCTCTGTGGAAGAGGTCCTGGGCTCCAGAGGTAGGGAGAGGCATGGGTGGGGAAGAAAAACAGAGACAGAGAGACACAGAAGAGACAGAAGCAGAAAGAGATGGAGACTTCCAGAGAAGGGAGACAGGCTGAGACACAGAAAGAGACACAGACGCAGAGTCAAGGCACACACACGGACCCAGAGACACCCGCAGACCCACAAAGATGTCGAGCTGAGGGGGCTGTCGTGCCCCCTGCCCCCTGTGCCCGCCGGGTGGCGCCCGAGAGCCGTGCTCGGTGCCCTCCGCCCGCCCGCCAGACCCTCCTGCAACCCGGCAAGTCCGTTTCTCGCGCAGCCTCTGCCTGCGGCTCCCCAACTAGTCAGCGACCCCCCCCCCACTTAGTGGGAGGCCCCGGGCCCCAGGATGAACGGACAGAAGTGGGGGCGGGAGCTGGGGCTGGGATCCAGGCTGTGAGATGTCTCACAGGCAGTGGTGTCTCTGTGTTTGTCTTAGGGGAGGCTGTTCATGGGTGTCCCTGCGTCTGTGTGGGGAGAAGGGGCCACTCTGAGTCGTGGGTCTCCCCGCCCCGCCCCCAGAAACATGCCATGACCACCTCTGTTCACCTTCCCTGGCAGTCCTCCTTTGAGTCACTCAAGGAATTTAAGAATTGAAACAGGAAGCAGTTACTGGTCCTCCATGGAAGGGACCACCGTCTCCCAGAGGAGGACGCTGGAGGAAATGCTTTCTTCAGAGACAAGAAGGGTTGCCCACACACTCACTGAGAACGATTTAGGTTCTACTAACCCTAAGCACGTACGACGTGCCAGGCCCTAGGTAGGGTACTGCATTCATGTTAGGGACTCAGTTTCCTCATCTGTGAAATGGGCCTAACGTTAGTTTTGTTATTAAGTGATTGAGCTGAGTCTTTTGTAAAGCTCTTTGAACACTATCTGGCACAGCCCAAGGACTAATAAGTGTCAGAAATCATCTCACTTAATCCTTAGGATTACAAGCACATCCATTAAAACATGGGTCAGTGGGAGCCCCTGAGACTCCTCCCCGCAATGCTAGGGAAATGATGGTTGTCTTAAAGACCTAAATAAGGTGGACACTCGGTATCTGTCTGTGCCAAAACTTCCCTTTTGGTCTAGTCTAGCTCAGTGTTTCTCAAACTTCAGGAAAATGAACAGACTAGATTGTGCTGGGTATACAGAGCAGAACCAGGTGCTGTTCCTGGCACCAGGAACTCAGCAGTGAACCAAACCCAGGAGAATTCCTGCCCTAGGGGCGCTTCTGTTCAAGTGGGGAAAACATAATAAAGGAAGTTGATTTGTGACTCAACAAAGGTGAGTTATTATAATGGCTTATTATCCATCCAAGGCTTCCAATATATTTAACCATCTTGCCTTCCAGAAAGATGGTACTAACTTATAAGGTACTAATTTATACTAGCAATGGACATGCATACCCATTGCCTTGCATCCTCAGAAATCTAATATTATCAGATATCAGGTATCTTTCTCAAATATAAAAATGGGGGAATTCTAGGGTGGTTAAACACTTTTTATTTTTTATTTTTTTATTTTTTAAAGATTTTTAATGTATTTATTTGACAGAGAGAAATCACAAGCAGATGGAGAGGCAGGCAGAGAGAGAGAGAGAGAGAGAAGCAGGCTCCCCACCGAGCAGAGAGCCCGATGCGGGACTCGATCCCAGGACCCTGAGATCATGACCTGAGCCGAAGGCAGCGGCCTAACCCACTGAGCCACTCAGGCACCCCAACACTTAAAAAAAAAAAAAAAGATTTTATTTATTTATTAGAGAGAGAGAGAGATCACAAGTAGGCAGAGAGGTAGGCAGAGAGAGAGGGGGAAGCAGGCTCCCTGCTAAGCAGAGAGCCCGATGTGGGGTTTGATCCCAGGATTCTGAGATCATGACATGAGCTGAAGGCAGAGGCTTAATCCACTGAGCCACCCAGGCACCCCTGGTTAAACACTTTTGCATGTGAGCCTTTCTTTTATAATTTCCCACTGACATCTGTGTATGCAAAGTAGCATCCATGTTCTATGCATGTGTCTCTCTATTCTTATTTATTTCTAACCACTCTTTATATAGGAAGGATGCCACTTATGAACACGTTGGTGGTGAATACCTTTTGCTTTCAATAAAGATAGATGAGAATAACCCAGTTTATCAACAGGGACCACCATGAGTCCTCATTTGCCAGACATTCTAGCAATGAATTCCTTATGAAGTTTCACTGGAGAGGGACAGAGGCCCAAGAAGTAGTAGCTATGAAGAGAGCACTCTGACCTGAGGCAAGGCCTTTCTTAGCTAAGGATCAATGTATCCATCTTCTTTTTCTTTTCTTTCTTTCTTTATTTGTGAGAGAGGGAGAGCAAGCACAAGCACAGGGAACAACAGGCAGAGGGAGAAGCAGTCTCCCTGCTGAGCAGGGAGCCCAATGTGGGACTCAAACCCAAGACCCTGGGATCATGACTGAGCTGAAGGCAGATGTTTAACTCACTGAGCCATCCAGGCATCCCCTGTATCCATCTTCTGAGATACACTCAGCGCTCAGGGACTTTTCTAATGTATAAAATAGATCACACCGCTCTCTTGCTTTACAACCTTCCATGGCTCCCCATTGCTCTTAGAAGAAAACAAACTCCTTTTTCCTTGCCTTTCTCAAAGCCATTCCCATATCTGCACCACATTCTCCTTTTTGCTTACCCTGAGGTAAAGAGGAGCCTGAGCCCTCCCATTAGTTCTCTTCTGCCTTGTTCCAGGGACTCTTCCCCTGCCTTCTGGTGTGGCTTCGGAGAAGTGATTTCTCTCTCCTAGCCCCAGCGTTCTCATCTGAGAAATGGGATAACAACAGCCAAAAGTGATGGGTGCCAATTTCCGTTCCAAGCCCTAGCTCTCCAATTCTAGAATGTCCTAGGGCATACATCCTGAATGTCTAGAATGCCAGGCATTCCAAGATTCTGAGAGTCCACAATTTCAGTGATCCCATGACTCTGAACCTCCCAGGTTCTGGAGCTCAGGAACTCTCTGAGCTTGTCACTGTATGCCTGGGTCTTCCATAATTGCCTGTGACAGATAATATAGTGTCTTGAGGCAGAAACCATGATCCCTCTAAGCCAGCAACCCAGGCAGAGGGCTACTGCCTGCAGCCACCTGGCTCTTCTAACGGCTTAATGAGAAAGTCAGAATTAATTGGAACTGGCACCCAACACTCACAGGGCTCGGCGTGGCTGGCTTGGCCTCCGTATGCTAAAGCCCGGCATCCCGGGGCCTTGCTCCGACCTGTTGGAGAAACCAGCGGGTATATGATGCATGAAGCCTGACTTACCCGGACGAGGGGGGCGGCTGGGACCGTGCTGACCTCGTTCTGCAGGAACAGCCAGCCCCTGCACCTGCCTTGGAAAGAGTGCACAGCAGCCTGGGCCCTCATTCTGCCACTTCCCCTCTCTGGGCCTTAGTTTCCCTCCTTTGTGCAATGAGTTTAGCCTCAGACTTTGCTGAGGATTATGTGTAAATGGCTCAGCACTTACGCTATCTTCTATCCTTCCGCACATGGACCGATTCCCAGAAGGGCTACAGCCAGCTTATCCTTTCAATAGCTGTTATCAGAGAGATTATGTCTTTTCACACTCAGAACCCGATGTGTGAGATTGCCCTTTTCCCAAAATGGGGCCTGGCAACGTGGTGAATTATCCAATTTTTTCATCTCAAGCAACCTGATAGATTTAGTTTTTTAAAAAAAGGTATTTTCTTGGTAGTTTTCTTTTATATTTAGCTTACTACAAGTGACAATAATAAGTTCCTTTCACATGCTTAGAAGACATTTGTATTTCATTTTCAAAAACTGTGTGTCTTTTGCTGATTTTTCTATTGGGCTGCTGGTCCTTATTGATTTCTGGAAGCTTTTTACATATTAAGGAAATCAGCTTATTGTCTGGTATGTCTTGGAAAAGTTTCCCTAACTTTGTCTATTGACCTTTGTGTGTGTGTGTGTGTGTGTGTGTGTGCAGGAATTTTATATTTGTATGCAGCTAATTACTAATCTTTTAATTAAAGGCTTTAGGGCTTAATGTCATGCTTCAACACTCCGGGATTGCTATTTTGAACTCCCATGTTCTCTTCTAGTAGTTTTATAGTTTCTTTCTGTCTTTTTTTTCTTCTTCTTCTTTTTTTTGGAAACCATGTTCAGGGGCCGGGGACCCATCTGCAATTTATTTTGCTTTTAGTCGCTTTGTTTTTTTTTTTTGAGAGAGAGAGAGAGTGCGCAAGCATGCCAGCAAGGGTGCAGGGGATAGGGGCAGAGGGAGAAGGAGACACAGAATCTCCACGCCCAGCGTGGAGCCTGACTCGGGGCACAGTCTCACGACCCTGAGATCATGACCTGAGCTGAAATTATGAGTCCCATGTTTAACTGACTGAGACACCCAGGCGCCCCGCTTTATAGTCATTTTTAGTATCTACACCTGACATCTGATGATTGTATATGGACAAAAGCATGGTTGCTGGAGGCAGGTGGCTAGTGTTGAGCTAGGGTTCTGGCTCTGACATTTTCCATGATGTATCCTTAGCGAAGTCACGTATCCTCCCCATGCCTCAGTTTACTCATCTGTAAAACAGGTGCTAATAGTGTCATGTGAGAATTTCTTTCTTTCTTTCAAGATTTTGTTTATTTATTTGACAGAGAGAGACACAGCAAGAGAGGGAACACAGCAGAGGGAGTGGGAGAGGGAGAAGCAGGCTACCCGTGGAGCAGGGAGCCCAATGCGGGGCTCGATCCCAGAACCCCAGGATCATGACCTGAGCCAAAGGCAGACACTCAATGACTGAGCCACCCAGGCACCCCATATTATGTATTTCTATGGTTATCAGTTTATTGTCCATTTCCTCACTTGAAAGTTGGTCCCCTGAAGCCAGGGATCTTGTTTGGTCTCCTCTGTCTTCTGGGGGCTTGGGACAGTGCTTGTTGCATTGTAGGACTTCAAAAATAGGTGTTGACTAAATACTCAGGATAACCCACAGCGGTTTCTTCATCCTCTACAAGCGATATTTGTTCTTGAAGCGTTTCATATTTTCAAGCATTTAAAATCCCTCAGAAAGAGTGAAGAAAAAGGTCTGCCCATGGTCAAGCTGTCTAGACCTGTCAGGATTATGGTTAAGGTTGGATCTTTTACTCTTCAAATGATTGGTAGGGCTCACATCCAGTGATGACA
>NC_081558.1:3848739-3850778 GCF_022355385.1 Mustela nigripes | reverse complement strand
CCCCCCCCCCTTTTTTTAATTGGAAACCCCAAACACCACCTGTCACTTAGCAGGTCCCTTTTCTGTTTGCTTTTTTTTTTTTTTTAAGATTTTTATTTAATTATTCAACAGATAGAGATTACAAGTAGGCAGAAAGGCAGGCAGAGGGAGAGGAGGAAGCAGGTTCCCCGCTGAGCAGAGAGCCCTATGCGGGGCTTGATCCCAGGACCCTGAGCTAATGACCTGAGCCGAAGGCAGAGGCTCAACCCACTGAGCCACCTAGGCGCCCCTCTGTTTGCTATTTTTGTTTTTATCTGCTTTTCTTTGAGGAGCCGAATTGCACTTCTGTGTGACTATCCTAAAAGCACAGCCGGTCGGTGAGTGGCCGCGCTTCAGGAACATTCTAAGTGTTTCCCCTGCAATGGTTTCTCCTCACAACAATCGCACTGGATAGATGGGCACCTTGAAGACCAGAGAGGGTAGTGTCCTTCCTCAGGAACTTTCAAAGGTCAAGGTCAGGACTGGAGCCCACTCTCTGTCTTGCTCCGGCCTCAGCCTCCCTCCCTCTGTCCCTTCCTCCCAGCTCCTGGCCACTGCTAGAGGAGGACTTACAAGCAGGCCCAGTGAAACTGGCTTCCAAGTCCAGACTTAAAGTCCTGAGGTCAAGCCAGAATCCTAGATTCCGAGAACTGGTCAGTCCTGTCCTGGCTGGTATGGCAGTGCGTAGGGACAGGCAGCAATCAGGTAAGGCTTCTGGGAAGAGGGTACTTGGAGAAGTGTGACTGGAGAGGTCAGCTGAGCCTTGAGAAAGGGATTGCAGGGGTGAAAGAGGACAGGCAAGAAATTGGGGGTGGGCGAGCCCTGCTCACAGCCTCCCGTGGCTGCTACTCACCGTAAGTCTTGACTCCTCCTTTTCCCCCAACTAGGCACACACTGGACTAATAGCTGGGACCATGGGCAGGTGCCTCCTTCCTGGGAGTGTTGAACTCCTACTCATCTGCCAGAGCCCAAGCTCTCATGCCCACCCATCTGGGAAGCCATCCCCACCTACCGGCCTTTCCCAGCCTGAGAGCTTTTTTTTTTTTTTTAGATTTTATTTATTCGACAGACAGAGATCACAGGTAGGCAGAGAGGCAGGCAGAGAGAGAGGGGAAGGGAAGCAGGCTCCCCGCTGAGCAGAGAGCCTGAGGCGGGGCTCTATCCCAGGACCCTGGGATCTGACCTGAGCTGAAGGCAGAGGCTTTAACCCACTGAGCCACCCAGGCGCCCCCAAGATCTACTTCTTAAGCCTTGACCACATAAGGCAGAGAAAGTTGTCTGAGTCCTGCTCTCCGTTCCCACCTCCCCAGCTAGAGACCTTTCAGGGCCAGGCCCTAGGCGGAGATTTCTCTGGTGCCCGTCATGACCCGGGGCAGTGCAGATACAGAGTCAGCGCTGGCTGAATGTGTCTCTAATGACATAAGGGAATAAATGAGTAACAAATATGAACTTTAGTCACTTCCCGCCTCTGCCCATAGCCTTCCAGGGCTCCCACCTCCCTTGGGGTCAAAGCCTAAGTCCCCCTCCCTCCCTTTGCTCCAGGCACCCGGCCTCCTCCTCCCTGGCCTCCTCCTCCCGGTTCTTCCAACAGGCCTGGCAGGGGGTCCTGCCCCAGGGCTTTTGCACCAGCCCTTGCAGCGGCACTCCAAACCATGACCTCTTCCCTCGTCCCTCACCACTCAACCCAAACGCCGCGTCCCGGGAGAGACCTCCCCGACCCTCGTCTGCCCGCCTCTCTTCCTCCTTCCCCCTCCCCGGCCCTTCCCACGACCCGATGCACCGCGTCCGCTTCGTTAGTGTCTCGGTTTTGCGCCCTTTGGCCGCGGGTCTCCCGGGCGCGTCCCTCCGCCTCGTCTCGGCCGCAGCCGGGCCACCACCGCCCCCGCCCCCCCCGCCCCCCCACCGCAGCCCGGCGTCGCCGCGTCCCGCCCTCCGGGGCCCCCGCCTGCTTGCCGGGCGTGCCCGGGCGGGCTGGCGCGGGGGCGGGCGGGCGGCCGGGCCGGTCGGGCGGGCGGCCGGGG
>NC_081558.1:3728121-3843739 GCF_022355385.1 Mustela nigripes | reverse complement strand
GCGGCGAGGCGAGAAGGGTTAGGGCGGGCTGGGGGCCGCGGCTGGGGTCCGGGGTCGGGGCAGGCAGGAGGGCCGGCGGCGGAATGGCGTGGGATGGGGGCAGCCCAGGGCCCGAGCTCCGGCTCTCCTGGGAACCAGCTGGGAAGAGACTGGAAACAGGCAGGGAGAGGCCTGGGGCGGCTGGCTCGGCCCCCACCACCCCTGCCTCATTCCTTTTCGTTCGCTCTGCCCCCTCTCCTTGACCTGTCCGGTCTTTCTTACGGTCCCTCTGTCTCAGTCCCTTCCCCACACAGTGGTGCTGTCCCTGTTTAGTTCATTTCCGGTCATTCTTCCTGTGTCTGTGTCTCTGTCCATTGCTGTCTGTGTTGCTTTCCTTTGTCTGCCTGAGTCTCTCTGCCTTCTCCTCCCTCACCAGTCCTGTCCTGATGCTTGTTGTTCACGCTCCGATCTGGCCACGTGAGGTTTCCAAAGAGGTCCCAGTGGCCAAGGAGGGGGTCTGTGGAGAGCACGTGGAGAGGCCCGGGACAGCTCTGGGGAAGGCTGGAGGCCAGCCCATGGCCAGCCTGGTATTGAGGTGGTGGTAGTGGGCAGGGGAGGGAACCGAGCCAGGATGTGTAACTCTAGAGTTTATGGGGGTCGCACTCACTGGGTTGGGCCCTTAAGGCTTGATCTGCCAAGCCTGGGGTGATGCTTGGAGAGCAGGAGGCTCGGGGTCGGGTAGGAGGGCTGCCTCCCCTGGCCCTCTGGAAGGAGGGTGTCAGGCGGTCGGATGATTTGGGACTGCAGGGGTGAGAGTTGTCATTTTCTAATTTTTTAAAATGATATTTATTTATTTAAACATAACTTGTCTCTTCCATTTATTTTTATTTAAAGATTTATTTATTTGAGAGAGAGAGAGGGAGGGAGCACAAGCAGGGACAGCAGCAGAGGGAGAGGGAGAAGCAGGCTCCCTGCTGAGCAGAGAGCCCGATATGGGGCTCGATCCTAGGACCCTGAGATCAGGACCCGAGCTGAAAGCAGATGCTTAACCGACTGAGCTACCCAGGCGCCCTTTTTCTCAAATCTTTTTTGAGAAAAAGATTTATTTACTTATTCATGAGAGAGAGAGAGAGCCAGCGAGAGCAGAGCAGGATGAGGGTCAGAGGGAGAGGGAGAAGCAGACTCCCCACTGAGCAGAGAGCCTGACATGGGCTCCAGCCCAGGCCCCAGGGATCATGACCAGATGCTTCACTGACTGAGCCACGCAGGCGTCCCCAAGAGTTGTCATTTTTTCTTTTTTGACATTTATTCATTTATTTGAGGGAGAGAAAGAGAGAGAGTGGGGGTGGGGAAGGGTGGAGGGAGACAGAGTTTCAAGCCTACTCCATGCTGATGGTGGAGCCTGACATGGGGCTCAATCCTACAACCCCAAGACTATGACCCGAGCCAAAACTGAGTCTGACGCTCAAACAGACTATGCCACCCAAGTGCCCTGAGAGTTGTTATTTTTTTTATTTTAAGATTTTATTTATTTGGGGCTTCTTGGTGGCTCAGTGGGTTAAGCCTCTGCCTTCGGTTCAGGTCATGATCCCAGGGTCCTGGGATCGAGCCCCGCATCGGGCTCTTTGCTCGGAGGGGAGCCTGCTTCGCCCTCTCTCTCTCTCTCTGCCTGCCTCTCTGCCTTCTTGTGATCTCTCTCTGTCTCTCTCTCAAATAAATAAATAAAATCTTTTTTTTTAAGATTTTATTTATTTATTTGACAGACAGATCACAAGTAGGCAGAGAGGCAGGCAGAGAGAGAGGAAGGGAAGCAGGCTCCTGTTGAGCAGAGAGCCCGATGCGGAGCTCGGTCCCAGGACCCTGGGATCACGACCTGACTCGAAGGCAGAGGCTTTAACCTACTGAGCCACCCAGGCGCCCCTGAGAGTTGTTATTTTAAACAGGGCTGTAGGACAGCTTCACTTACACGGTGACAGTTTCAGTAAATTCCTAATGTAGGTGAGGGAGGGAACCAAGTGGATATGTTGGGGGCGAATGGTCTGGGCAGAGGGCACAATCTGTGCAAAGGCCCTGGGGCAGAACCAGGTGTGGTGTGTTAGAGCAGTGAGGAGGCATGTGTGACTGGAGCAGAGTGAGGGGGAGAGAGAGAAGAGAGGAGGGTGGGGAGGGGACAGGGCAGGGAGTGCAGGGCTTTGGGGGCCCATGAAGAGGACTTTTACCCTGAGGAAGGTGGAGCCCTGGAGGGCTGTGGGCAGAAGGCAGAGCCGGAGTCAGGAGCTCACAGGTGCCCTCTTGTGGCCAGTATGGGGAGGACAGACTGTGGGGGGTGGACGGCAGAAGCCTGGGGGGACCAAAGTGCAGAGTTGCAAGACAGCAATGGGAGGAACTGAAATAGGATTGGGCCTGCTCACTGTTCTTCCAGCTCGCTAGGCAGGGTCCTGCCTCAGGGCCTTTACACTGGCTGTTCCATCCGGCCTGGAAGGCTTTCCACCTCCCGTCCTCCATCTAGGGCCTTTGTTCAGATAACATCACAAAGCAGTCTTCCCGAACCACCCTGCTGACGTGCCTCACCCCCACCCGTGCCTTATCTTTCTCCCGAGCACTTACCAGGAGCTGACTTCTGTTTTATTAATTTTTTCACCCCGTCTCCTCCCCCTGGAC
Source organism: Mustela nigripes (assembly GCF_022355385.1). Taxonomy (NCBI): domain Eukaryota; kingdom Metazoa; phylum Chordata; class Mammalia; order Carnivora; family Mustelidae; genus Mustela; species Mustela nigripes. The sequence goes on along the minus strand of NC_081558.1, from coordinate 3,841,099 downwards.
TGTAAACTCTCTGAGGGCACTCACTGCTGTCTTCCCAGTGCAGGGCCTGGCATGTAGTAGGTCCTCAGTAAATGTTTGTCCAATGTATTGCTCCTGGAGGTGAGGTTCGGGCTGCTTAGAACACTTTCTTGGAGCTCTAGCAGTCTCTGGAAGTGGGGGGAGGGTCTCAGGCCAGAAGTGAGTCCAGTAGGTGCCGGAAGACGCATTGGCCGGGCACTGAGCGGATCAGGCATTGAGTGCCGAGGGGAGGGCTGCACTTGGCCTGCAACCTGAGTCTCTCCCCCACCCTCCGTCCTTCAGGTAGTTGGAGGAGGTGGAGTCATGACCCAGGGGACCGGAGGTGCTGGCTAAAGGAGCAGGCTGGGGCTGGGGTCACCTTCCAGAGGCACCTCCCAGGAGCCCTGACATCACTCTGGGTAAGTCTCTTCTTTCTTTCTTTTTTTTTTTTTTTTAAGATTTTATGTATTTATTTGACAGAGTTCACAAGTAGGTAGAGAGGCAGGCAGAGAGAGAGGAGGAAGCAGGCTCCCTACTGAGCAGAGAGCCCGATATGGGGCTCGATCCAAGGACCCTGGGATCATGACCTGAGCTGAATGCAGAGGCTTTAACCCACTGAGCTACCCAGGTGCCCCTCTTTCTTTCTTTCTTTCTTTTTTTAAAGATTTGTTTTAAGTAATCTCTACACCCCACGTGGGGCTCAAACTCACAACCTTGAGATCAAGAGTCCCATGTTCTACCAACGGAGCCAACCAGGCGGCCCTTAAATCTCTAGTACTTCTAATGCAGACTGTGGAGATCACAGATGTGGAAACTGAGGCCCACAGAGGAGAAGGGACTCGCCTCTGTTGACTATCACTGCACTCCATGCCCTGGTGATTTTTTGCCCCTTGGGTAAGGACATGGACCTTACCGTCCCACTTACTTTTAGACTAATATTTGTCGCCCCTAACTAACGGGAATGATGTTGCCCCGACTTGCTGTGTGACCTTGGGCAAGTCACTCCTCTCTGGGCTCTGTTACTCACTTCTTCCCCCAGAAAGATGGGGCTTTGGTGGGCAGGGTTGTTGCTCTTTGCCTGCAATTCCAGAGAGCAGTCGCCAGGTGGCTCCAAACGGCCGAACTAGGCCCCCGCCCCTGGGGGAGGGAGGAGATGGCTCCGTGTGTCACTGTCCACGTCAGGGATGTGGGGACAAGGGAAAAAGGAAAGCTGGCGCTTCACCCTTCCCCGGGCCTGGCTTGAAATTGTTTTATTCCCTCCTTGCTGCTGTTGCAAGTTCTGGGCTCCTGGGGTGCTCAGTGAAGTACTGGCCTGACCTCAGGACCAGCTGCTGCCTCGGACACTGCCCCAGGCCCGGCACCGACCTAGCATGTACCTGCTCAGGCCCAGCCAGCAGCGGGGAGCCTGCATCATCCTGAGGCTGTGGATGCCCCCGCAGGGCCTCCAGTGCCCAGTCTGCAGTGGGAGCCAGAGTGCGCCGGGAACCGTGTGCAGCCAGGGGATATGACACGAAGAGAGGCGCAGAGGGGAGAGGAGAGGACCTCAGAGACTCATCATCCCTCCCGCCGTGTACATTCTCTGGGCCACACCTGTGTCTGGGCTGCGCCCCCTGGCCTGACGCACCTTCCACACTCCTGTCTGCCACTCCAGCTCATCTGGGATTCCAGCCTCCTCCAGGAAGTCTTCTGGGATTCCCTCCTCACCAGCCAGTGAGCACTTTGTCCTCTGTGGCGCCCCCAGGAGCCTCCTCTACTGTGAACTGCCTTGACTGGGGGAGGGGGGAGTGCAGCCAATTACTGATGAAAGTTCCAATGACTACAGGTGGAGACTGGGGGACCCAGCCCTCCCCCCAGCTCTCCAGCGTCCCACGATGCATGCCCCCAGCCCCAAACACATCCCCATGGTGTGCCTGTGCCCACTCTCTTGGCTGTGCCCTCATCCCGTAAACCCCTATGCGGGGTCTCCTGGTTAGGTCTGAAGGGCCCTGGGTAAGTAGGCGGGGCTGGAGGAGCCGGTAGTGTCCTGCAGTGTGTCGCGGGAATTCTGGGGACGAGACTCGCCGTTCTCCGGGACGGTTGGACCTCTGCCCTGCTCTGCATGCTGTCCCGACCTGGGAGGGTTGGGGGAGGCGTGGGGCCGGCGCACTCCCTCGAGGGCGGTGTGTACGGTCCAGGTGCTGGTGTGGTGGAGGGCAGAGGCACGGGAACCTGGGAAGAAATAATGTTTTAATTAAGAGTGGTGTTGGCCGCAGGTTGCGGAGTGGGGAAGGCGGGGAGAGCCAGACTCGGACTGCCCGCCTTTGCTGTCGCAGGGATGGTGCCAGGCGGTCCAGCCCTGCTCCCCTGCTCCCCTGCCCTCTGGGGCACAGCGTGGGTGACCCGGGTTCCACCTATGTTCCGCCCTGGTGACCATCTATTCCTTGGGGTTTCTCTTAAGTCAGGGCTTCCAACTCCAGCACAGGGAAGAAGCCCAGACTCCTGCTCCTTTGCTTTTGATCCACACATCTCTAAGCTACACAGGTGCCCAGCACATGCCCACAGACAACTCTGTGCACACGTGGGGGCCTGCCCAGAAAGTGGGGCTCTGTGGTGACCCCCCCAGTTCCACCCCTCAGCCCCTACTATGGGCTAATGTTGAGCTGGTTTACCTTGGGCACCTCTGACTAACTGCAGAGGGCTGACTGCCCTGTGGTGGTGGCCGGGATTATGACCCATTTTACAGATGGGGTGTGCAAGGTCATCTTTCCCGGGGCTGCTGAACAGAGGGGCCCCAGCCCCTGCAGGGTCCCTGATGGAAGAAGGGGAGGGATTCCTGCTTCTTGACTGAGGGTAGGGGCAGGAGGGTGGGGGAGGCATTTCAGGCCCTTTTTGACGTTTAACAAACACTATGCAAATCACATGCAAATCACTCCCCATTTCTTAAGGCTCGACAGCCCAGGCGTGCACTGAAATAATAATGTGGGACCGGTCCCGTGGGTGTTTGCCTGGAGGAGGGGCGCAGAGCCTCTTCTCCCCCTCCTCCCCCCCACGCCCCTCCCTTCCTCCTCCCTTCCCCCTCCTCCCTCCTTCCCTTCTCCCCCTCCTAACCTGTATTGCCTTTACTGCTTCTCTTCCTGCGCTTGGTTCCTAGGAGGCCTCCCAGTCCCCAGGTGAATGGAAAAAGCAACAAAAGTGGCTCCCAGCGTTCCCATCTTCCAGATGGGATACAGGGAGGCCCAAGTCTGGCCTGAAGTCCCAGGGCCACATGAACGTGGTGGCCTGGCAGGGCTTGGCGGAGCCCAGGGAAGTCATCCTGGAGGGTTTGGGCCTCAATGGCAGGCTGCCCCGAGCTTGGATCTGGAGAACTTGGACCTTGATGGACTGTGCCCTCCCCCCCAGTCCTGCTTTCTCCTGCTACTCCTTCAGCGTGTTTTTTGAATTCTGGCCACTGCCAGGTTGCACGCCCTACCCTCTCTCTTTGGCAAACTCTTATTCATCCCTCAAAGCCCAGCTGCAATACCCCTTTTCTTCACGCAGGCATTTCTGATTCTCCAAGAAGAGCCTCCACTTCCCTCTGGGCTTTGGTTACACTAAACCCTCTATGGTCCGGCCCTGACTCCTTGGGGGTCCACAGCATCCCAGCCCACTGGGCTCAGTTCTGGCACCTTCCTGGTTATGACACGGCTCAGTGTGAGCTCTACAGTGGCCCCCGAGGGCCTCTGGGCCCTGCAGCCTCCATTCCTGCTGACTCAGACCCCATGCAGGCAACTGGGCTGTGTGTTGGCCCTCCCAGCCTGAGGAGTGGAGCCTGGGGCCCCAGGGTCACAGAACAGGGTTGGGGCCAGGTATAGAAGGGCTGTCTTCAAGTGCGTATGAATAAAAGATGAAGTATTTCTTTCTTTCTTTTTTTTTTTTTTAAAGATTATTTATTTATTTATTTGACAGAGAGAGAGACACACACACACAGTGAGAGAGGGAACACAAGCAGGGGGAGTGGGAGAGGGAGAAGCAGGCTTCCTGCTGCCTGGGGATCATGACCTGAGCCGAAGGCAGACGCTTAACCACCAAGCCGACCAAGCCACCCCGACGCCCCAGATTAAGTGTTTCAAAACAGAATCAAGTTCAAGCTCCCTAACTTAGTCTTTGGTCTTCCTTCTGCCTGGGTGAGCGCCTCTTTCCACATGTGGGCTCTGCCCTCCGCAGGAACTTTTTTTCCCTTGACTCCTACTCTGGCTGACCCCAACCTGCTCCTCCCCTCTTCGGGCTGTGAAATAGAGGAAGCCTGCCCCCACCCCCACCCCCTTCCCCCCCCCCCCCCACCTTCCTCCACTGCCCCTGAGGCGACTGGGGCTCTGGGCTCCACCCCTGGAGCAAGTCTGGGCTGCCAGGAGTTTCGAGTGAAACTTGGAGGCCGCTGTCTCTTCCTGGGGCCCAAGGCATCCTGGGGAGGGGCTGCCTCCCGCCTCCCGCCTCCCGCCTCCCCTCCAGGCTGCCCACTTGGTTTGGGCTCCCAGAACCCTGGGGGTGGGGGGGCTGTTCCTGGGTGTTTCCCAGAGGAGGCATCGGTGGCTTAGCCAGAAGCTGCCAGCACCCAGACTCCCTGATTCCGTCCTTCTCTGCTTCACTCTCTCCCTCCGTGATTCCAAGCCAGGTCATGGCGTTCTCTGTCTCTGCTCACTTGTTCTCTGAGCATTTATGGAGTGTCCTCTGTGTGCCTGGCCCTGGGCTGGCTGCTGGAGATAGCAAGACAGACCCTGCTCTGGCTGCCACAGATGGTGGGACAGGTTGGTCACTGCGCCAAAGCACCCAGCTGAGTGGTGAGAGGGCCCCAGGAAGGGGACACTTGCTGTAATTCACACAAAGGCCAAGACACCCACCTGAGGACCGTCATGAGGCTGGAAGTTCAGCGGAAGAGCCATGATGCTGCAGGGTGGCAGGGTGCTCCTGGGGTCCCGGAGACCCCTTCTGTGGGCCTCAGTTCTCCCACCTGTTCAAGGAGACGGGGGTGTCCGGTGGCTGCGCCAGGTGCTGCTCGCATGGTATAGGCTATTTGTTGGAAGAGAAATCCTGACTCACCCCTGCACTCAAATGGGTTTGAAAGAATCTTCCAAGGGGGACAGAGCTACAAGAAGAAACGAAACAGAAAATCACAGGATCACAGGGCCAGCTGTCCAGCCCGCCACGTGACTCACCTGGGGTGGAAGCAGGTGAAACATCAGGGAAACTTGCCTATCTCTTCCCCTGGTGGCCCCTGGCACCCACTGAAGGCTGCTGGCCTCCACGAGAGGGCTCCAGGCCTGGCTCTGAGGGCTCCTGACTGGACACTGACCTTCCACCAGTGCTCTGAGCTCCAGACCCTCGCATCCTCTTGCTGGGTCCCATGTGGGAGAAACTTCCTGGCCACAGGGCCTTTGCATGTGCGGTTTCTCTGTATACAGCACCCTCTCCCATCCTCACCTTCCATCTTCTGATTTGCACATTCAATGTCACTTCCTTGAGGAGGCCCTAAACAAGTCATGTCCCCCCAGTTTTGCATTCTTGCACCAGTCTGTTCTTTTCCTTGGTAGCATTAATTATTTATATTATTACTTACTCAGTGTGTATTTTTCCCACCAACCTGTGGGCACTGGAAAGGCTGGGATGGGTCTCCTCTGGTCACTGCTGGATCACACAACATTTAACAACCCAGTGTCGGGGGGTGGCGAGCCAGGAACACCCCCCGTCCCCAGGCTCAGTGTGGGACCCCTGCCCCAGTTGCTGTCACCACTGTGTCACCACTGTGTCACCACTATGTCCAACGCCAGGTGACCAAGGGGCACAGAGCTTGGGCTTAGGATTCCATGCACCCTACCTCCTGCCATTGTGATAAATGGGAATAATTCAGAATGAATTATTGACTGCCCCGCCGAGCTGGTCTGATCTGGACAGATAGAGTGTCCTAGCCCCCATGTCTGCTCAACATCTCTCAGGAGTTTCTAAGAAGTTGAGAGGCAGCTGGCTGGAGGATGGGGTTGGGGTAGGGGGGAGGCCCAGAAGGCAGTGGAGCCAGATGGACTTGGGTGCAAAGCTTGCTTCTGCTGGGCTCTTTTGGGGGAATTCACTTTTCTTCTCTGAGTCTTTGTTTTTCTCCTTTGCAAAAAGGGGAGGGGGGTGGAATCCTTGTCTGTTGGATGAATCTGTGGCAGGAATCACCTTGGATTAACAGAGGGTGGCACACAGTCATTATGTAATAAATATTGCAGAATCTGTGAGTTGTCTCTGGAGTCCTAATTCTTCCTCCCTGACCCTGGCAGAATAAAATGGGGTCAGTGTGGGAGGCCAACTGCTTACCCACAGGTGGCTCTGTCTCCCTTAGTCAGTGAGCCGTGGCAGATAGAAAACATAGGTCTGTGTTGTAAGACCTGATCCAAGACAACAACCACAAAGGAGCAACTGTCTTGACTTACTACTTCCTTCTTTAGATTCCTGAGGGCCAGACCCCACTGCAAGGGCACAGCGTCCCCTGGTGGGCCATGAGTCAGAATTTAAATACCCAGTGTTGTCTGGTCGAAAGATCATGGAAGCTATATGTAATTTAAAACTTTCTAGTAGCCACGAGAAAAAAGGTAAAAAGAAACAGGTGAATTTAATTTTAATATGTTTTATTTAACTCAATGCAACCCAAATATCATTTTAACAGGCAATCAATATAAAAACCTGTGAAGGAGCTATCTTAACTTTTTTATTCATACCAAGTTTTGGGGGTTTTATTAAAAATTTATTTACTGGGGCGCCTGTGTGGCTCAGTCGGCTAAGCGTCTGCCTTCCGCTCAGGTCATGATCCCGGGGTCCTGAGATCGAGCCCCACATAAGGCTCCCTGCTCAGCGGGGAGTTTGCTTCTCCCTCTCCTGCTGCTGCTCCCCCTGCTTGTGCTCACTCACTCTCTCTCTCTTTCTGTCAAATAGATAAATGAAATCTTATTTTTTAAAAGATTTTCTTTATTTATTTGACAGAGTTCACAAGTAGGCAGAGAGGCAGGCAGAGAGAGGGGGAAGCTGACCCCCTGCTGAGCAGAGAGCCCGATGTGGGGCTCGATCCCAGGACCCTGAGATCATGACCTGAGCCGAAGGCAGGGGCTTAACCCACTGAGCCACCCAGGTGCCCCAATAAATGAAATCTTTAAAAAAAAATTTTTATTTGGGGAGGTGAGGGTAGGGGAAAGGGTCAGAGGCAGGAGAGAATCTCAAGCAGACTCCCACTGAGCTCAGAGCCCTGTGTGGGGCTTGATCTCAAGACCCCAGAGATCATGACCTGAGCCGAAATCAAGAGTCAGATGCTCAAATGACCCAGCCACCCAGATGCTCAAATGACCCAGCCACCCAGGCGCCCCATCATTCCAAGTCTTTAGAAACTGATGTGTGTTTCATATTTGCAGTCCTGCTTTAAACGTCAGAGGCTCGCATGTTGGACAGTACAGAATCAGGCACAAGGTTATATGACCCCTTTAGACTAGTGGGGTCCCCTCTGCTCCGGATCCCCCATCTTCCACCCGTGCGGTCTCTCTTCCCGCAGCAGTCACTAGAGGGAGGCCGTGAGCACCGGCGGTCCCAGTCCTCCCCTGCCCACAGAACCCCCTTTGATCTGGTTGCCCTTGGGGGCAGGTCCTGCGGGAGCCTTGGGGGCCACGGGGAGGATTTGGACTTTAACCTCAAGGGAGGTGGGGCCCTGGAAAGCTGTCAATAGTTCAAATCCTGCTTCTGCCTTCTCTTAACCGGGTGACCTGAGGCCAATGACTTGCCCTTCTGGGCCTCAGTTTCCCTCTATGCAATCAGTCCAGGGGGAGACCATCTTCTGACAGTGGTGAGGTTCGAATTAGCTCCCGCTTCCCGCAGCTGTCTTGAGTGGGATGAGGGTGGGGCAAGAGAGGCACCGGCCTCTATACACACTTAGCGGGTACCGCCATACTCAGTCATGTAACGGACTACGTTTTTTTATTTTTTAAAGGTGTATTTATTTGTCTTAGAGTGCATAAATGGGAGGGGCAGAGAGAGAGGGAGAGAGAGAATCTCAAGCAGACCGAGCATATAGAGCCCACCCCAGAGCTCGATCCCATGACCCTGGGATCATTACTTGAGCCTCAACCAAGAGTCAGAAGCCTAACCGACTGTGCCACTGAGGGGCCCTGGGTAAATACTATTTTAACACCACATTTTAAAAATGCAATAAATGCAGGGTTGCCTGGAGGAGCTCAGTCGGTGGAGGGTCTGCCTTGGGCTCAGGTCATGATATCGGGGTCCTGGGAGCAAGTCCACCACAGGCTCCCAGCTCCTTGCTAAGCAGGACGTCAGCTTCTTTCTCTCCCTCTGCCCCTCTCACCTCTCCACCCCATGCACGGTCAATCTCTCTCTCAAATACAGAAATTTAAAAAAAAAAATACAATAAATGCAGAAACAGATACAATGAACAAAGTATCAAAGTGTGAAATTTTGCCAGGCGCTGACCTTGCGCTGGCTCCACCCAGACTCACCTGCCTCACCTATTCCTGCGACTGCGGTACCTGGGAGGCCGTGCCTCTGCCCAGCCTCCCCTCCCAGCAGTAAAAGCTTCTGATTAGACCTTAATTCTCCATGATTAAGCCCTGGGATCTGGGGGCCCAGCAGCACTGCAGGAGGGAGGCCCTGGCAGGGGCAGGCCAGGCTGGGCCTCCCTGGGGGAGAGGGAAGACCAGGAGGGAGGCCGCTGAGTGGCTGCAGTGGAAGCCCGAACTTAATGAGCCCCTCAGGATTAATTATGGGCCCAGGAGCAGGCTGAGAAATCTATTAGCCGAGCAGTTCCCGACTCAAGGCTTCCCTCATTCACTTCATCACTTTTTCTCTAAAACTCCTCCCCATCCTTTCCCAACAAAATATATTTATTTTAAAAATGCACCATTATATCCTACCATGAAATTGCAGATATATATATATTTTTTTTTGAGTGACGTAAATGGTATATATTAATTTGGGAGGATAGACATTGAAATGAATATATAACTGTTAAAAAATGATCTGTGTGGTCCTGTTTGGAACCGTAGTAACAACAGCCACCTTGTGAGTACTTGAGTATGTGCTGAGTGTTTATACACTTCTCTTCACTTATCTCTTCCACACAATAGCTCTGGGGGTGAAAGCTGTTATTACCCCCACTTTGCGAGTGCTTGTCTGACTCTAGGATCTGTGTTCTTGAGCCCCGCTGTCCGCATCAGGGTGGGTTCTGACTCGAGAGGTTGTCCTGCAAAGCCCTGCCAGGCTGCTCGATCCAGGCGAGCCACTTCAGGTTCTAGATGAGACCAGAAATTGTGATTTTTTTTTTCTTTCTGCCTCCAAGCATTCGCCTTGGCTATTTGCTCCACCAGGAATGGCTTTCCTCCCCATGTGTGAAGCCCCCTTGGTCTTCAAAACTCAGGGCCCATGTCTGCAGGAGGCTTTCTTTGTGAACCCCACACTGAGACTTTACCCACTCTTCCGCGAGGCACCCCGTCTTCCTCTGCCCAGCCTGACCACTTGGGCTGGGCCTCTCTGGCTGGTTCTGGCTCCCCCAGCTTGGGGTCCCCTCCAGGGCTGGGTCTCCCGGCCAGCTTGGCCCAGAGCAGGTAGGATTTCAGCAATGGCGGGGGTGGGGGGGGGGGGGGGGGACCGCTCATGGGCTCTTGGAGTCTATGGGGACCTAGAGGAGCCAGGAGTGAGGAAATCATAATATTGGCAAAGGCTGATTCTATACCGATTTTTCTCAGGGAGGGTGGCGTTGTCCTCACACTCACATTGGCTGCAGACGAGGCCGGGGGGCCGGGTCGGAGGGGCCCCTGCTCTCCCTTCTCCTACCGTCCAAACACTATCATTTTTCCATTTCACAGGGGCAGAAACAGGATGGGAGCGAACCAGTGACACGTCTGAGTCACACACGGGGGCCTGGGCACCGGGCCTGGAGGCTGATCCCTGACACTGTGTCATGAACCGTGGCCTCCTGGATCCACGGCCGCTCCCCATTGTGTAGGTGGGAACACTGAGGCACGGAGAGGCAAGCCCGCCTCGCTGAGGTCACCCGGCTGGTTCTGGGGGTGGGGCTGGGGACAGTCCCGCTGTCGGATCTGGTAGGGGGATCTGGAAGGAAGGTGGAAGGGTGGGGTTAGGGCAGGGCTGGGGGGGCGTGTCCACGGGGGGCCGCGGCCCCGCCCCCTCCCCTTCCCTCCCGCGTCTCCACCTCCCTCTCCCGCCTGTGCCTGTCTGCCGGCTGGTGGGGGAGATTTCGCCATTTCTTGGCATCGAGGGAGTGAGCAACTGGCGCAGGCCGGGGCAAGGTGAGCCCAGAGTGAGGGCCCGCCGGTCTCCGCTGTGCAGGTGGCAAGCCTCAGTCCTCCCTCTCTCGGCCCCGCCCCTCGATCTCGCCCCGCCCCCGCCCCCTCGGCTCCCGCCCCCGGCGCTCTGTCCCCGGGCGCTCCGCGGGCTCGGGAAGGGGTAAGTGACTAAGAGCCGTCCTAACGGTGGAAACTCGGGGGTGTCAGCCGGCAGCCCGAGCGGTGGTGGGTTCCCAGGAAGGGGCCGTGCGGAGACGTCTTTGCTGAGCCGGGGTGACGCTGCACCCCTTCGGCTGGGTCTGCTGAGCTCAAGGGCCAAGGCTGCTCCCATGCCTGGAGAGCCCTCGGGACACACGCACACACACACGCTCACGTGGGCACACGCGTGCCCCTACCGGGGCCACGCAGACGCCCTGCCCAGCCCGGTGCCGTTCCCCCTCCTCCCCGGCCCCGCACGTCAGCCCCGCCCTGTGCCTGCTGCCTGGGAACAATTAGTGTCAGATATGCGCCTGCCACCCTTCGACGGCCGGCCTCATGTTTAATTCATCTCGGGGCTAATTATAGCCAGGCTGGGGGAGGGGTACGGTAACCTTGGCCTTCCCCCCCACACACACCCCGCCCTTCCTGCTGCCGGGGTGATTGGGGGGATCAGTGGGGGCGTCGGGGGGGCAGTTCGGGACTTTGTGTCCCCCTCTTCGCCCCCAGTCGGAGGCCGGGGAGCCAGCCCCGCAGCAACTCTTCTCAAAGAGCATCTTTGGAGGCAAAGCTAATGGCAGAAACCCTAGCTCAGGGCGCGCGGGATGGAGGGAAAGGGGCCCACTGTACGCCCGCCTCAGGAGGCTCCCCTCCCTCCCTTGCTCGGAAGAACAGGTTATTACTATCTTCCAGGTTGGGCCCACCAAGGCTTGTCGTCCCAAGGGCACAGGGCAGGTGCCGAGAGAGAACGATCCAACACTTAAAATCACTCCGCAGCGTTCGGAGCTGTTTGCAGCTCTCAGAAGATGTTAGCCACCCTGACTTGACTGCCAATCTCCTTGAGTGCGTCCTAGGGTTCAGGTCCGGTTCAGAGCAGCTCTCCTGATGGTCACCAGGCCAGGATTAGGGTAAGACTGAACTTAAGCAGGTGCCAACAAGCCCAGTCAGCAAGGGAACTACTATTTTAAGTCATGTTTGCAAAAATTTTTTTTTTAAAGATTTTATTTATTTATTTGACAGAGAGAGATCACAAGCAGGCAGAGAGGCAGGCAGAGAGAGAGGAGGAAGCAGGCTCCCTGCTGAGCAGAGAGCCTGATGTGGGACTCGATCCCAGGACCCTGAGACCATGACCTGAGCCGAAGGCAGCAGCTTAACCCACTGAGCCACCCAGGCGCCCCCATGTTTGCAAAAATTCAAACCAATGCAAGAAAGAGTCCACGCAGAACAAAACAGCCAACGTGGGTAGATCCCTGCATTGGTCGGACTTGTAGGAATGTTCTGATGGTCCCCACAGCCCCCCCGGGGAGGTGGGGCTGTGGTCATTGATACCCCCACTTTATAGATGGGGAAACGGGGTGGGGGGGAGGACCTTGGTGGGGGTATGCTCTTGGCCCGTCTGACCCCCTGCCTTCACTCCCCACCTCTTGGCCCAGGTGGGGCCTGGACCTCCCCAGCTTGGACCCCTCCATCCTGGCTCCCAGCTTGGCATCCTCACCTTGCCTGAGCAACACCGCCTCAAAGAACTATGGGTAGGAGATGCCGGTGGGGGTCCGTGTGTCACAGACCCAAGCCTTCCACCAGAGCTTTCCAGCATCAGCATCCCGCAAGTCAATGCTCCTTGGACAGGCCTCAATGTCCCCATTTGTCCCGTGTGGGAGTGAAGCCTCTCACCTCCTAATTCCCATAAATCAAGGTGGGGCTAAAACCCAGGTCCCCACCTGCCTCAGAAGCCACCATTTGCGAGGTCTTCCTTGGCGGATGAAGACAAACCCTCCAGGTTCCACTTGAAATATCTATGCCTGCGGGGCGGGGTGGGGGATGGCTTAGTGCTAAGTCCGGTTGCCAGCTGGCCTGGGTTCAAGTCCGAGCTCTACCACCTGCAAGCTGCGTGACTTTAGGCAGACCGTTTAACCAACCCCTCCGAATATGCCTCTGGAGTCAATGAGTAAAATTAATGCGTGGAACGCTTAGGACCATGCCCGGCATACAGTAGGCGCTCAATAAGTGCCTGGAATCACCAGGGCCAAGCGCTGGACTCTGCCCCGAGCTCCCAGCTCCCGGGTCCCCCGCAGTCCTAGCAGGTGAGCTCGTTTCAAAGACGAGAAGCCGAGGCTCCAAGCAGGGTGGGGGCGGGCTGGAGGTCGATGGCCCGGAGCGGGGCCGGGGCGGCGCGGGAGCAGGAGAGGCGGCGCGGAGGGCGCTCGGGGCCCCGCCCGGAGGTGGCAGCGCGGGCCGGGACCGGGACCGCGCTCGCGGCGGCGCTGAGCGTTTCCATGGCAGCCTGGCGGGAGCCGGCCGGAGCGATTAGGCGTCCCGAGGAGCTGCTGCTAAAAATAGCGCGCGCCGCACCGGGCTCATTAGCCGCTGGGCTTTCGGCTGCCAGGTACCCCCTCCCCGCCCGCCTTCCCGCTCGCTCCCGGGCGCCGCGAGGCCGCGGGGGGATGCGGGCGGGGACGCACGGCCGGGTCGCGGGCCAGGTCCCGCCCGCCCCGGCCTCCAGGCCGGGCCCCCAACCCCGCCCCCCTCCCGGCGATCGGCCCGCAAGCCAAATCTGATCTCACTGCCCCACCCCCCACCGCCTTAAATCTACGTCCTTGGATCCCCATTGCCCTCAGCTCCCGTTACCCCCTGACTCCACACCCCCAGCTCTGGCGGCCTCTGCGGGGCTCACACTCACGCCCCCACCTCTGCGTCTTGGCTCCCGCTCCTGCCTCCGCGTGGGTTCCCGCTGCCAGCCCAGGGCCCAGCCTAGCTGGGGGGCGCCTCACCGCAACTCCGACAGGAGACACTAACCCCCGAGCTCTTAGAGGGAGGAGAGAGCCTGCTTTGGTCCTGTGTTGGCAGAAGGACATGGCACGAAGCCATTGTTCAGAGTCTGGGCCATGAAGGGGGGGTGAAATGACCCAGCCCCGATGCAGGCGTTTCCCGGGGGAATCGTGGTGGGCCTCCCAGGAAGGGAAGCCCTCTGCAGAGGACGGCCTGGCTGTGTGATCCTTCGGGGCCGCTGGCTGTCTCTGGTGCGCCTTCTGCCTTACAGTATCATCACAGACATAGGACTTGGAGGTTGAAAGGACTTGGAGCTCAGGTCTAGGAGAGCTGCCAGCATTTGGGAGGGGGACAGAGGGAGAGATGCAGGTAGAGAGACTGTAGGAGAGGCGGGCGCTCATGAAATATCTTAGAATAAAACGAAGTCTCTTGGGGAACCAGTGGGCAGCTACAGATGGGCAAGACTTTCCCGAGAGTCGAGGGGGACACTTTCCTGGCTGGCCACATGGTGGCACATTTGGCGGGGGTCTGGCTGGGCTGTAGCAGAGTCTCTGGGAAATCAGGGGGTGGAGATGGGTGGCCTGTCGGTCTGCAGCAGGGGGCCTGTTAGCTGGGGGGAGGGCAGGTCTGGGGTTGTCAATGTGGCCAGTGGTGCTGCTCAAACTTTTTTTTTTTTTTAAAGATTATTTATTTATTTATTTGACAGAGATCACAGGTAGGCAGAGAGGCAGGCAAGGGGGGTGGGGAAGCAGGCTTCCCGCCGAGCAGAGAGCCTGACATGGGGCTCAATCCCAGGACCTGGGATCACAACCTGAGCCGAAGGCAGAGGCCTTAACCCACTGAGCCACCCAGGCGCCCCTATTTTTTTTTTTTGTTGTTGTTGTTAAGATTATTCGTTTTCCGTGAGAGAGAGAGAGAGAGAGAGCGTGTGCTGGGGCGTGCAAAGGAGCATGAGCAGGGCGGAGGGACAGAGGGAGAAGCAGGTCCCCCGCTGAGCAGGGAGCCCAACATCGGGCTCGATTCTAGGACCCAGGGATCATGACCTGAGCTGAAAGCAGATGCTTAACTGACTGAGCCAGCCAGATGCCCTCAGAACTTTTGACTATTTATTATTTGAGCTCTTTGTTGCCATGAGTCTATGACCATGTCTGTGACACTGTGAGATCATGGCTTATGTGCAAGAGAAGTTCATCGCGCCTGTCCTCACAGTCTGGGCATCACCCCAGGCTTCACAGTGGTGGGTCCACAGTCATCAGGAACCAGACTTTTCTTTCTTTTTTTTTTTTTTTTTTTTAACCTTGTGCTCCACCTCCTCAGTTGAACTTTGAACTGTGGCCCATACTGGCTGCTCCAGCTCCTGCCATCACAGCCAACTCCCAGATGAGGGGCAAGGAGCAATGGGAGAAGGGGTGGAGGAGGGCCTGTCCTCATGTTCTGAGGTTACCACCTGGTGTTACATGCATGGTTTGAGCTCACATTCTGTTGTCCCCTATATAGCCAGATGGTCACCCGGAGCTTCAAGGGAGGTTGGGCTTCAGTTGGGTGGGTTCTGTTTCTAAAGGGGGAAGCAGAGAATGAAGATCAAGGGCCAGCCCACAGCCTCTGAATGGGCTGGGAAGGAAAAGTGGACATTGGTCACTGTTTCAGTGATCCTAGCAGGGCGATGCCCCTTCTCCCTGATCTCTGGACAAGTAGACCTACATGACCCAGTCCCGTTCCCTCTCTGCCCTCCCTTCCTCCCTCTCTCCCCCTTGCTCACTCGGCTCCGGCCACATGAGCCTCCTCGTGCTGTTCCTCCAGCATGCCAGACTCAGTGCTACCCCAGGGCCTTTGCACAGACCGTTCCCTCTGGAGGGATGCTCTTCCTCCACATCTTTCCATGACTTCCTCCTTCCCTTCCTTCAGATCTCTGCTCAAATGTCACCTCCTCAGAGGCCTTCCCTGAATGTTGCATTTAAAATTGCAACTTGCGGGACACCTGGGTGGCTCAGTTGGTTAAGCAGCTGCCTTCGGCTCAGGTCATGATCCCAGCGTCCTGGGATCGAGTCCCACATTGGGCTCCTTACTCAGTGGGGAGCCTGCTTCTCCCTCTGCCTCTGCCTGCCATTCTGTCTGCCTGTGCTCGCTCTATCCCCCCCCGTCTCTGATAAATAAATAAAATCTTTAAAAAATAATAAATAAATAAAAAAATAAAATTGCAACTTGCTATCCCTCCCTGCTTCTTGCCCCTTCCCGAGTCCTTCCCCGCCCTCGTGCTCTTCCTAGCACTTTGCACTCTTGAAAGCCCTATAGATTTACTTGCTTATTGTCTGTCTTGCCCACGAGGTTCTGAGTTTGACCCAGGGCAGGGCTTTCTGCCTGTTTTGTTCACTGTTGCATTGCGAGTGCCTAGAACGGTGCCTGGCATTCAGTCGGAGCTTGGGAAATATTCTGAGTGAATAAAGTTGGCAAAATCATCTTCCCTTTTAGTGACATGGAAACAGGTCCTAGGGGAAGGCTGACTCACCCAAGGTCACACGCTGGTGGGCGGCAAAAGAGGGTTGTGTCACCTGCCTGGGACCCCTTCCTCTCTGTCAACTGACCCTCTTTCTCCACCTTTGCCTTCTACCCCGAAAATTCCTTATCAATTTCGGTTCTGCTTACATCTCCTGGAGCACATTTCTGTGCTTGCAGCCAAGAGCCTGGGATGACCAAAGAGGCACCCCCATCATGCCAGGCCCAGGGCCTGGTCCATCGGCTGCTGGGTCCCTTTTAGTTGCCACAGAAGTATGAAAACATTTGTAAAATCTCAAATCACATCCAGAGTGCTCCTAGCCCCAGCTTTTCGAGGCATGGGATGATGAAGCACCTTGTGGGGGAAGGAATGGTCCTGGAAACACAGCCAAGCGGAGACAGGTGTGGACTTCTAACAGTCCTGGTGTTAGATGGGGCTCCCTGCCACCCAGGACAGTGCAAATCCTGGGTTCAAATCCTGGGTTGGCGTGGCCTTGGACATCTTCCTCCCCCGGCCTCAGTTTTCTACTGAGAAATGGGATCCTGGGCCTATTGCACAGAAAGCCCCACTGTGCACAGAGCCTGGTATTCAGAAGGTGCTCCCACGAGGCACAAGGTGAGGACAGCCACGGGCTCCCCCACCCCAGACCCTCTTCGCCTTAGCCACCTCGCTTCATATTCCCTCGGCCGCCCCGTGCCAGATTTCTGTTTAGTTTAATAATCTCCCGAAAGTTTAATTGTTGTTTTATTCATCCGTGACCTTTTTCTCTCATCTGGAGACGTATTATTGCTAATCTACAAATTTCAAGAACCAGATTTATTTGCAAAACCAATTACCTGCCTATGCAAATGACCTCTTCCAGCACCCGCCTCCCAGGCCAGCTGGCTGGTGGGGGAGAGCGGGGAGCCGCTGCCCGCCCCCTTAGAGCTGCTGCTCAAACACTTGGATGCAAACTTATCTCTAATTCCTCCGAGCGGGGCAGCCCTCTCGGCCCAGGAGTTAATTAGAATCGCAGTAATCAAGGGAGGCCCTGACCCCCACATCTCTCAGCTCTGACCTCTTAGAGGGGCCTCTTGAAGTGGCCGGAGCCTCTGATTGCCTTCCTACCTGGCCCTTCTGATAGCAATGATGCCTGTTCATTCATCCGTCCATTTGTTCATTCATTCACTAATTCAAAATTACTCACGAGTGCGTACTGTGTGCCAGGCACCGTTCTAGGCTCTGGTGGCAAAGTTGGGAACAAACAGGCCAGCCAGAAAAAAGGAAATTTCCATCTTTACGAGGCTTACAGTTGAAGAGCGAGAAAATAAATACAATAAGGAAAAGGTAGAGCATGGCACGTGGTTTGAACTGCAGTGGAGAAGCAAGAGCGAAGGGGACTAGGAGTGCCAGGGATGGGTGACCAGGGAGCACGGACCCCGTTCCTCCACTTTCGCTCTGTTCCAGCCACAAGAAACTGCCGATTCTTAAAATGCCAAACTTGATCCTGCCCCAGGGCCTTTGCATTTGCTGTTCCCCCGACCTGGAGTGATTTTCTCGACATCTTGGCCGGATTGATGCTTCCTTCCACTGTCTCAGCTCACATGTCACCTCCTCGAGGCAGCCTTCCCTGATGACCCCAGCTATGGGCATCTTTACCGAACTATTATATCCCTTTTCCCTGCTTTATAATTCGTACTGCTTCCCGAAATTAGAGTAGGTATTTGTGTGTTACTCTTTGTTCTCTTGCTACTTAAGTATCAGCTCCTTGAGGATAGAGGAGCTGTGATTGTTTTATTTATAACAATGTTGCCAGGACCCACAACAGTCCCTGACCACTCAATAATAATTTGTTGAATGAATGAATGAATGAATGAGTGATGTGGAGGCCAGAAGGCCAGGCCAGTCATCATGCCAGGGACATGATAACTTCTCTCTGTGGTCATCTTGGCCTTGGTGCTTCCCCTCCGCCTCTGGGGCATCTGAAATGTCCTCGTTTCACAGAAAGAACACGGAGGCTGCCAGATCAACAGCTGAGGGGTCTCCCTTCGTAGTCCTCAGGGCTCCAGCAGCTGCCCAACAGGAGGAGGGGACAGAGAGGACACTGGGCAGAGCCCAGGCTGGCGGGCAGGACCCTAACTTCTCAGTCTGGGTGGTCTGAGTGAGGGGAAGGGAGGGCTGGCCATGCCCAGGTCTCCTTCCCCTTGGCTTCGAGATCCCACCCACCCCAGTTCCCCTTCTGCCCCTGTAGTCTACTCATTTCCTTTGCCTCCTCACTTCCTTCTGCGGATTCCTGCCCATCCCCCTGGAGACTCTCCAGCAGCCCCCAGTCTGGGGGCAGCAACTTACCCCCGCATCCCATCCACTCCTTGTCCAGGTTCTCATGTCACGTCCAAGCCCCACTCCACATGCCCTGCCCTCCAGCCACTGGGCATCTGCCTCTTTGCATATGCTGTTCCCTCTGCCTGTGACACCGTTCCCCTTTGGAGCCCAGCCATGTCCTCGGACCTAAGGCTCCCCCTCCCCATATTAGATGTCTGAGAGCTGACGGAGCGTGTCTTGCAGAACCGGCATGATTTCCATGAGCTGTTTTTTAAATTGTTTGCTTAGCAGTCATCTTCCCAACTAGACGCTTCCCCAGCTGAGCAGAGCCCTCGGCTCTCTCCCAGTATCTCCCAGTATCTCCCGGTGTAGAAATGGGCACCCAGCAGGAGCTTAATAAGTGTTTGTTGAATGTTTGGCCAGGATGGGTGGGAGGGAGGTGGGGGGAGGGGAGGGCGGCGGTGGGGTAGGGGGGTGGCAGGTTGGGTGGGTAGCTCCGCGGGGGGTGGGGGGGGACAGATGGATGAGAGGAGGGGTGGGGGGAGGGGTAGGTGGGTGGGGGGTGGAAGGGTGGCTGCGTGGGTGTGGGGTGAGGGACTGGGTGCATGGTCGACAGGAAACAACGGAGCGAGTTGCTGAGCTGGGCTGCCCCTGGCAGTGGACCCCCGGCGAAGCCCCCATCCCTGACCCTGCCACCTGGTTCTGAGGATTCAGCGGACTGTGTGTAGGAAGGGCAGAGACCCGGCTGCAGGAGGCCTCTGGCTCCTTCTGCAGGGCTCCGACCGCCTCATGTGGGGCTGGGGGGGCGCCAGACCTGCCCTGGATATTTCACAACTCTCTGCCCCTCCCCCCCAGGCTGTGCCCCCACTGCCCAGAGCTAAGCGCATCCTCCCCGTGCGAGGCGGCTTTTAGCCTGAACGCAGCCGCCCCCCAGTCCACCCGCCTTTACCCTCTCACTTGATTCAATCCTGGGCCGCCCGCGGATTCAATTATTCTGCTGCTGGGGTGGCCGGAAATTTTCTTTTGGGGCTGGGAGGCTGCTTTGGTATCTGTTTGACTTTGAACAGCACCGCGACCGAGACAGAAACATAGAGACAGGAAGAAAAAAGGAGAGAGACAGAAACAGAGAGACAAAAGGAGAGAGAGACAGAGAGAGACAAAGTGAGAGATACAGGGAGGAAGAGGAAGAGGAAGAGGAAGGAAGTCAGTCTGGGGTCTCCTCATCCTGATGGCCTCAGGCCTTCCAACTTGTTCGAAACCGCGGCCACTCTACAAAGATTCCAGAATTATTTCCCTCATGACCTCATTTCACTCCCCCATGCTTCAACACACACACACACACACGCGCGCGTGCGCGCGCGCACACACACACACTCTTCAGAACACAAAATTCAGGATGCTGCTAATGGCCAGAACAGCTCTGAGATGGAATGGGAGCCTATTGAAAGGTAGTGAGCTCCTCATCCGGAGAGGAATCCAAGCAGAGGCTGTGCACTAGATGTTCCTTTCAGATTCCAAATGTGCTCAAGGTGCCCATTTATTCTGCATTGAGGCTGTTCCTTTTTTTCTGAGTACTTGTTAAGTGCCAGGGCCTGGGATGGAGAGACCCGGTGGGGGGGGGGGACAGAGAGGGGACTGGGCAGGACAGCTCAGCGTCCTGGGGACCATGGGGAGAACTTGGGCTTCTACCCCAGGGAGGTGAGAGGCCTTGAGGGCTGTGGGCAGGAGGAAGGGACCTGACTCAGGTTTCCCCTTGGAAGCTGCCGGAGAGTATCTCGCCCCTCTTTGGGCTTTGGCTGTGTGACCTTGGCCTTGCTCCCCTCCCCTTGCTCTGGCTCGTGGGCCCCTCTCTCCACATAGGGCCAACTCTGCGGACCCACCTTGGCCCCCCACTCCGACCAGCCTCAGGGATCGTTGATGACTCCAGTGCCCTGTATCCCGGGCGATTATCTGTGCGCCAACCCTCCCGGGAGCTTTGCCGACAATAATGAAATCACCGAATCTCGTGATCGGAGACTTAACAGGGGGGAACGTCCTCAGCAGCCGGCACCTCTCCCCAGGGAGACGTTCCCAAGGCTCCCACAAGGAGAGAAGACACTTCCTTCTCATTCTGCCTCCCCTGCCGGGAGCTTGAACAAAATCAACTGCTCCCTGGAGAGTATCTGGGGGACTTTCTTATTCCTTCGGGCTGTGTCGGAGTCCCTCGAGTCCTGGTCAGGCGCCCTCCTTGCTGGGCGAAGTTCTGGGCCCCTCCCCTCCCATCTGGATCTCCATTTCTCTAAACTGGTTCCTGACGCTGCTTCCAAGCTCCCCTTGAGCCAGGGGCTGCAATGTGGGAAGCATAAAGTGGGGTCACCCTGTGAGAGGCGAAACCTTTCCTTCTGCCACGCCCCCATCCAACCCTTTGCAATTGTGGTCAGATATATATAACATGAAATTCGCCACTGGAACGTGTGCGGCACAATGGTACTGGGTACCTCCCGCTGTGGGCAATCATCGCCGCATCCGTCCGTCCAAAGAACTTTTTTTTAAATCATCCCAAACAGAAACTGTATCCATGACTCTGGCTTTGTTGCCGTAACAGTGAATCTTGGTGACGCTGAGGTTCCCTGCAGGTATGGGTGGGTCATCTTTCAAGATCTAATCATTCCCTCATTCCTTCCAGGTTTTCTAAGCTTTCAACGCTCCAGAGTTGACGCTCATGATCACTGCGCTGTGGGGCTGGGAGCGCTTGCTTTCTGGGGGGAGAATAAACATACTGAGCTACTAGGACGGCAGGACCCACCAAAGAGACCAGATGTGCTGGGGCAAGTCCACATCAGAGCTAGACCTTGAAGGAGGTCTAGGAGGTTTGGGGGGCAGGGAGATCAGGGATGGGCCTGGGGAGTGGGCAGGAGGCATCCTCTCTTTACCAAGCGTTCCTGGACAGTGACAAGCCCAAGCTCACTGGCGAGTCTGGACCGAGCCTTGACCCGAGGCTTCCTGAAGTCCATCCTGCTACTTTCCAGCAGGTGTTTCTGGCCCCTTTGCCTTAAGGGGGCCTCAGGTTTGGGAAAGTAAAAGTGAATATATCCTTAGCAAACAAGCCTCCATAGCCAAGAGCTGGAAATAGGATGGCAGGGAGGGCCACTGTTCTGAGAGCCCTCGCCAGACCCCGGTCCAGCCTGCGAGGCTTTGCGAGCATCCCCTGGTTCCCAAGCTCTCCCGGGAACGTGGCCGGAAGAGGAGGTTAATGGGATGCCTGGCGAGGTGGAACTTAACAGTTTTTAATCAGGACAAGCTGCCAGCCACCTTTCCTTTGTAGAGTGGAGACAGCAAAACTCCATGAAGCAGAACTTCTTTATTTGGGGAGAGCCGACTGACTGATTCCTCCTCGTTTCGTTCATATTTCAATGGGAGCCTATCGTCTTCGTCATTGTGGCGGACAGTACCGTAACAGATTGGATCTGTCAAGCCAGCCCCCAATCCAACAGCTGAAAGCACCGAGGGTGTTCTTTTGTTCTCAAATGAGCTGGGTGATTCTGCTTATCTCAACCAGCCTCGGTCCTGCCTCCGCACTCACCCTGGGGCTGGGTGCACAGCTCTGCAGATCTTGGCTGGGCTCTCTTGTTTGGAGTGTCAGCTGTGGCTGGCTGGGACAACTGGGTCTTGTGCCATGATCAACCTCTGCGAAGATCAAGGATGTTCTTCTGGCAGACTAGCCTGCGGTTGCTCTCACAGGGGCTGGGCTCCGAGAGAGTAAACAGAAGTGCACAAGGCCTCTTGAACTTGGGAGCAGACTCAGTTCCTTTTGAACCTGGAGATGACTGTGGCCTCAGCTGACACTTTGGTTGCAGCCTCTTGGGAAATCGTGGAGCAGAGGAACAGCTAAGCCGCATCCTGGCTCTCGATCTGCAGAAACTGTGAGATAGTAGATGCACGTTGTCTAATTGCTAAGTTTGGGCCCATTTGTTACGCAGCAATAGCTAGCTAATACACCTCTCCCCGAACTCCTGGATATGCAGAGCTCCTTCCCATCTGAGGTTCTCTCTGGGTTGAGGTGGCTTGGGTGGAGATCAGAGGGCAGGGAAGAGCATTTGGTGGTGTCCCAGTGGGGGCTTAGTCCTAAGGAAAGAGGGAGGGGCAGGATTCTAATGCAGGGCTCGCTGGGGATAGAAGTCCTACCTCACTCTCTTTTCCTGGCATGTTGTCTAGCCTGGTGATTGGGACCTGAACTCCTGCGTGAATGCCAACCGAATGAGTGTTACCTTGAAGCCCCACTGGGGTGTGCAAGGACCTGCCTTAGGACCAGCAGGGGTCAAGGAAGCAGGATTGCACAAAACCATTCTCCAACATCACCACAGAGGTGAGAGCAGGAATGGGCTGTCCATCCCACCTTCTGGCCCTCTCTCTCTGATGTTTGCAAGGATGACCCCGCTGTGGACCGGGAAGGGTCTCAGGGGTCTTGGGCAACTGGAGGGAAATGTCAAGAGGTAGCCTGTGGGAACACATGAGACTCATGGGAAGAAAGAAGGAGCTCTTACTGTATCTAGATGCTCTTTGCTTTAGCCTGTCTTGCATCCTTCCTTTTTCTGGAATAGTGCCTTAGAGTTTTCCTAGGGGGACTTCCCTTGTCTTGCTTTCAGTTCACAAGGTTCAGGCATGGTTGGCTTCAGCCTGGACACCAGGTAGGGAAGATATGACCCAGTGTAGCAGCCACATCCCTGTCATTTTGAGCTCACCTTGCAAGCTGGCAACCAGCAACCTGCTCTCGGCAGGTATCTTCCTGGAGGCTGGAGCTCACTCAGCCCAGGGCAGGCCAGGCCCGAAGGCTAAAGAATTCATGCCTCACTCAACCTTTACAGATGGGGAGTCAGTGGGTAAATATGGCAGCTGCCTGACCTACTGTTGGGATAATTCCAAGGCATGTTCTCTGTAGTATCCTGGAGATGCCTCCCCTCCACACCACCTGCTCCGCATCACCCCTGTTTTGGCCATTTCCCTTCCAGGTCTCACTTTCCGCTCCTCCTTGATGCTTCCTGGGATCAACCAATATCCTATCCCCCAGCCGGCTCAACCTCCCAAATCCTTGTCTCTGAGTTCCTTTTGGGGGAGCCCAATAAAGACACCCAGGGCTGGCCAATCAGAGTCTGCTGAACCTCTGGCTTCGGTGAGCTCAGAGCCACCCACCATGACCCAAGTTGGCCCAATCGGCGTGAGCTCCTGAACACTTGCTGGGTTTATGGGGGAAGTTCCGTGATGTGGGGGGAAGACACTTGTTTTCCTCAGAATTTGCTGAGCTGATGGGAGCCTGGTCTTCTTAGCACCTATCTGATCACCATGAAGGAAACACTTCCCTGAGAACAGAGCTAATAGAGAGGAAAACAGATGATCTGGCATGATTTGAGTACCTGGATCGAACTGTGCCTGCAGCTGTTATTTTGTTTCACTAGCTGTCTTCTTGCTTAAGAAGAATCTGAACGGATTCATTTTTTGGCTTGTTTGTGTGTTTGCAGACCAAATGTCCCGAGTGCTGAGGCTCTGGAGCTGGGCGAGCTCTTCTCCCAGGCACCATATGAGTCTGCTGGGGCTGCCATCACAAAGTACTATAGACTGGGGAATTTCCACACCAGACATTTATTTTCTCACAATTCTGGAGGCTAGAAGTTTGAGCCAAGGCCTTGGAGGGATTTTTTTTTTTTTTTCCCGAGGCTTCTTTCTTTGGTTTGTCTATGGCTGTCCTCTCTGTGTCCTCACGCGATCTTCCCTCTGCGTGCATCTCTGTCCTAATCTCTTCTCATAAGGACACCAGTCCTATTGGATCAGGGCCCACCCTCATGACCTCATTTAACTCAATTAGCTCTTTAAAGACCCTGTTTCCAAATACAGTCACATTCTGAGGTCCTGGGGGTTTGGGCTTGCACATATGAATTTGGGCACAGGGACACAGTTCAGCCCATCACTTGCACCAAGTGAGTGATCTCTTTCTGTGGAATCAAGAAAACCCCTCTCCCTGGACAGCTGTCTCAGCTGGTCCTGGGGGCTGGAAGGTTCAGGGACTGCTGGGGTGATGGGGGTGGGGTTTGGCTTCTAACACCTGGGAGACATTAGGGACGAGAGCGGCTAAGTGGGCAGCTTCAGGGCTGGAGCTGGCACCACCAGTAGGAGCCCTCCTGCCTCGGTGCCAGACTGCCTGGGTTCAAATCCCAGCCCTGGAACTTGCCCGTTCTGTGGCCCCAGAAAGTCAGTGAACCTCACTGTGCTTCTGAGCACCGATATGCTTCTCTTAATCCTCGACCCCAGGTGCCTCACTGGGTCACTGCCCAGCCCCAGGCACCCTAGACTTTTTCATGGCTCCTCATTACCTACAGCAGACCCCCGACTCTTGCCACCTGGCGTTGGAAGTCTTTGGGTGCCTTATTCCCCCTCTCATCTTGGTGCTCTAACAACCTGGTGTAACTTCCAGCCTCCACGCCTTTTGCTGAAGCCATTCCCCCTCCCCTCAGTTTCTCCAAATTCTCCCGCTATTTTAAGGCTCAGATCAAATGTTGCCTCTTCCAGGAAGCCTTCCGAGGCTACCCTGAAACCTCTTATGGCCAAATACAGGATTTATCTCCTGTAGATACCTGAAGTGCTTGTTGTAGTTCACATAATTGTACCATCAACCCTACAATGCAGATTCTTTCTTCTCAAACCCATTTTGCAGACGAGGGAACAGAGGCGGAGCAAGATGAATTCTTGGCCCGGCATAGCAGGAGGAGCTGAGATGAGGACTCGGCCCGTGAACCCCCACAATTTGTGCTCCTACCCCTACTCTCTGGCTGGCGAACCCGCTGCTGAGTGTTTCTGTGATGGATGGGATGGGTTGACCTTCCTTGCCTGGGCGGCTCTGGCATGATGCCTCCTCCAGGATGCGGGAAGCCGGGCAGAGACTGGGAAAGGGAGGGATGAAGGGCGCCGGGGCGGAGGCGGGAGGGTGGGCAGGCAGTGAGAGGGACGGGGCAAGATTGATCATCTGCAGAGCCCTGAGGCCACGTGGCCACATGGCCAGTGGCTTTGGTGAAGATATGTCGCGTTGCAGACTCAGCACTTGGCCGGCTTCCTATGACTGCTGCTGCCCCAGCCTCTGTCAGGAAAAGGGTCTAGGGGGGCCCTGGGGCTGCCAGGGTAACCCGAGCAGGGTCCTCTGCAGCCTCTCAGGCTGTGGTTTTCTTCTTGGTGGCAGGGAGGCCAGTGGCCTGTCGCCAGATGGACCTGGGTTCAAGTTCTGTCTCTGCCTCCCTCTGGGTGACCTTGGAGTCCCCTTCGACCTCCCTGCTCCATGCTCTCCTTTGTAACACACTTCTCCAGAGGGTCAGCTCAAGCGGGAATCCTGGAGGCTGGTGCTGACGTAGTAAGCGGTCGTCGAGTGATAATAGTAATATTACTATAGCCACAGTGCTAGTCAGGATGCGAATCACAGGTGCGGTCATACACCTGGGAATAAAGAGGCACAGCCTTTGTGATCACGTAGGCGTGGGTTCGAACTCCAGCTTTTGTCATTTATGAGATCACAGGCAAGTTGCTCCGTGTCTGCGGGCCTCGGTGTTCTGAACTGGGCAATGGGTACAGTGGAATTTTTCCCTTCATGGTGGCCCAGGAAGGTGAAGGCTGTAATGCCCAGAGTGCGTTCGATTACATGGGCAGCCGCAATCAAGCAGGTGGCACGCAGGTTACTAGCCGGCTGACTTCCAGAGAGAGAGGGCATGCTGGAGCATCCTGGTGGGCTCAGTGTAGTCCCCGGGGTCCTGAGATGTGGAGGAGGGGGGTGCTGGAGAGGGAGAAGCAGAGAGATAGCGGGGTGCGGACTCCACCAGCCTTTGCTGGCTGTGAAAATGAAGGGAAGCGCCGGGAGGCAAGGAATGTGGGTGCCTCTCGAAGCTGGAGTAGGCAGGAGACGGTGCTCCCCCGGGGCATCCAAAAGGAACCAGCCCCGTGGATGCCTCGGTGTTAGCCCCCCGAGAGCTGTGTCTCTCCTCTGACCTCCAGAAGTGGAGGGTAATACATTTTCCTGCTGTTATTTTGCTAAGAGCTTCCTAAGTTGTGATCTGCGGCAACAGCCATAGAAAGCGAAAACAGGCATGGTTAGATGTGAGGGTCCGGGATGTGACGGGAGGTGAGATGTGACGGGGATGTCCTTCGACCACCACCCCCGTTTCCCTCCCCTGTGCGCACCTGCACGACTGAGCAGGCGGAAGGATGGCGCTCTGCCAAAGACTACATTTCCCAGACCCCTTTGCAGCTCCCTAGCTGGGTGTGGCCATATGGTTGAGTTCTGGTCAATGAGATTTGGGGAGGGGCTCCTGGGAGGGTTCCTTAAAAGAGAGGGTCCTCTGGAGAAACGCTTTGCCCTTCCATTCTTCTTCCTTCCTGAGGCTGGGGCGAGGGTGTGATGGTCAGGTTCGGCGATCATTTTAGACTATGAGGCGCAACATAGCAGACAGACTGAGGAAGACAGAGGGCTATGTTCTTGAATAGTTGAATATAATATACTTGAATATACCATCCCTGGATGAATAAATAAGCCACCCATTTTTCTTTATTTATTTGGTTCATTTATTTTGAGAGAGAAGGGGGGAGGGGCAGAGGGAGAGGAATAGAGAGAATCTGAAGCAGGCTCCAGGCTCGGCACCGAACCTGACGTGGGGCTCAGTCTCACAGCCTTGAGATCATGACCTGAGCTGAAACCTAGAGTTGGATGCTTAACCGACTGAGCCACTCAGGCACCCCATGCCGTCCATCTATTTAACAAGCATCTAATGAGCACCTGTTGTATGCCACTGAGAGCACGTGAACACAACAGACAAAAATCCACCCTGGGGGAACTGACACTTGGAGTGGATATGAGCAAACGCAGAGTTTGTATTAGGAGCGAGGGAGAAAAAAAGAGAAGGGGTGAAAGAGAGAGCAAGCGAGCAGAAGCATTGACCAGCTCGGTTCTTGGAAGAGGCATTTTTTGAGCAAAGACCTTAGTGATTTGTTGTATAAAATGAAAAATGTTTTTTTCACTTTGAAGCGGAGTAACTTGGATTTTCCTGTTACTTGCAGCCAAAAGCATGGCTCTGAGGGCTCCTTTCTTTGAGTTCTCTGGCCCTGTCTGCGGGTGGGGAAGGGCTATACCCATCCTGATTTACAGATCCAGCAGGCTGGAAAGGAGGAGCTGACAGGTCCTAGATCGCGCAGCTCACAGAAGGAAGAGCCAGGATTGGAAGCCTGGGGTGGGTAGCCTGAAAGTCACAAGGGGTTT
Source organism: Mustela nigripes (assembly GCF_022355385.1). Lineage (NCBI taxonomy): Eukaryota > Metazoa > Chordata > Mammalia > Carnivora > Mustelidae > Mustela > Mustela nigripes. The sequence goes on along the minus strand of NC_081558.1, from coordinate 3,813,789 downwards.
GAGACTGGGAATAATGCAGTGAGCTCCGTGTTCACCCAGTAAGAAGAGGTGAGAGCAGAGGATGCTTGGAGACACAATTCCTACCTCCGCACCTTTGCCTCTGCAGTGTCCCCTGGCCGTGATGCCTTCTCCTTCCAATCCCAGCTGCAGCCACACCTCCTCCGGGAGGCCCCCCCGACCCCGGTCCCCACGGTCACCGTGGCCTCATCATGCCCCACAGCTGAAAGCTCAGAGTGTTTGGGGACAATCACAGTCCCTCCTCCCTTCTCAGCCTCCGTGCCATCATGTTTATGCATCGCTCTGGAAAAAACTGATTACATTCCAGCCTGACCTTCTCCCTGTCGGCGGGGCCCATTACCTCGTCAATCACACGGCTCAGAGGGGGAAAAATTATTTTATCTTTAACGATACTTAAAACGGCTCAGCAGGCCATCACAGGGACTACTGGGTGCGGGCGGCCGCTGGGCACTGGGCTCTGGATCTCTGCGTCCCAGGAGCTTCTCATTTGCTCTCTGCCTTACAGAGAACGTTCTGATTTTACACTTAATTCCCACCGTCCGGGGCCACCCCATCTCCAAATGGGGTACAGTCCTCTCTATTGCTCTCCCTGCCGTGACTCTGTCTTTCTGTCCCTGACTCCCTCTCTTGCCATCTCTCTTTTTGTCCCTAACTCTGTCTCTTTCTGTCTTTGTCTTTCTCCATCTTTTGTTAGCGCTCCAGGAGACCCCAGGGACTCCCTCCCAAGGACGGAGGGCTCCTCCGGTGTGGGCACCCCCACACCATTTTACCCTCCCCAATCCTTTGTGATGGAGAGACCACAATCGTGCCCATTTCACAGTTCCAGAGACTAAGCACAGAGAGGCGAGGCTCTTTTTTCAAAGGCGCACAGCAATCATAAGGCTGTGCCTGGGCAATGTGAACTCATGTCCGTTTGTCATCAGACCTGGTCCCTGCAAACAACCTCGTCTGTCCCTTTCCTCTGGAAGCAGGATGGATCTTGAAGGCTTGGCAAGCCTCAGACCCCAGGGATGGGTGTGAATCTGAAGTCAGCTACCATGTGACCTTGGGCAGACATGGAACATTCTCTTGCTTCCCCTTCTTCAGCAGGAGAATGGGCCCTCCTGTGGGAGCTGTTGAGGTCCTGAATATCATGGTAGGATTGTCAGATAAAAGGCAAAATGCCCAGCTAAGTCACAAATAATTCTTACATCTAAGTGTGTCCCAATATGGATGGGCTCTGCTTATGCTAAAAATCACTTGTTGTTCATCTGAAACTCAGATTTAACTGACCCTCTATGTTTATTGGCCAAATTTGGCAACCCTTGCTACGGGGGCGCTGAGGCAATAGAGGCTTCTGGGCACCATGGGGCCGGACTGATTTCCATCCCAGGGGCCAGGCGCGCTCAGGTGCCGTGGGTGCAAGTAGGAGGTGGGCAAACACCGAGCACTGCAGAGAGATTTTGGGCCATATGGCACTGGGGCCGCCGTGGGAGCCGGGGCTGCCTTGGTTGTTTGGAAATTCACCTCAGGTGAATGGTCTTTGCCTGTCTCAGGCGAAGCGGACCCCAAGCCCAGTGTCTCATGAGGTGACAGCAGATGCGGTCAGACCCAGGCTACCGCCTCCCAGGCCCGTCCCCGGAGGCCGGACCCCACTAGCCACCCCACTGCGGTCCATCCCCAAGGCTGGTGGCCCCTTTCTCAAGGTGTCAGCTCCTCCCGTTCTAAATTTTGCCCCAGAAATCAATTAGGGCCCTGGGCGAGTTGATTATAAATCAGCTATTTTCATAATTGTTATGTCTTTAATAAATCAGAGCTGCGCACGTCGCCGGCAAAATGGAGCTGTTCTCTCCCGGGTCATCAATTACCTGGAGGAAGACAGCGCCGCGGCCACACTCCCCGGCCTCCGCCCGGCCCCAGCCGCGGACTGCCAGCCCGGGAGCTCCTGGACCCGGGCCGCGCTGTTCCATTACAGAATTGCTTAAGCAGCGTTTTAAATAACAAAAAGGGATATCATTTAATTTTTTCGCAACGTGGAAATCAATACGCTGTCCTTCAGATGGCATGACGGATCATCTTGGGCGCTCCTCCGAGTTAATCCAATTTCCTTGGGTCTGGCTGCTACGGGGCCGACTGGGCCGGGCCTCCCGCCTGCCAGTGGAGCCCAGCCCGGATGCACGGTGTCCCCCTGTCTTCCCATCCCCGGGGCCCTGGGCGACAGCGGGTATAGACAGCAGCGGCAGCATGAGAGGCAGGGAGGTGGGCGGGGTTCTCTCGCTTGCGGAGGGCCTGTTCTGGGACATCAGTGGTTGTCACACAGAGGAATGGCTGGCATCGGTTGGGTGGGGCCGGGGGTGCTGCCCAGCCCCCACAGTGCCCACAGGACCCCCCAAAGAGTGCAGCCCCAGGGAGAGGAAGCCTGCTTTAGGGCAATTCATGGAGGGGAACTTGGGGTACGCCTCCTGTTGCCCATCTGCATTTTCTGAGCCCTGTGTCCTGGTTTTTCCAAAGCTGGGAGGGACCAGGGCTGCGGTGAGATTGGAGAGTTCCGGGTTCGAGTTCTGCGTCTTCCACGGGTGGGGCTGTTAATTCCTTCCACCATCCTGTGGCCTCTGGGTCCTCAGATCCCAGAGTCAGTGATTCAACCCAGCTACTCTAAATTGAGCATCTACTGTATACCAAGCACCCTTCTGGGTATTAGGGGTCTGGCCACTGAAATGGAAGAAATGCCTGTCCTCGTGTGGTTTCAATTCTGGGCAGGGGAGAGGGAGTCGGAGTGTAACTAAGGGAAAGAAGAAGGTGATTTCAGAACTCAGTGAAGGAGAGAGAATGGAAAATGCCTGGGGACGAGGGGACTGGACAGGGAAGCCCTGGGTGGCTCCTCAGTCTGGGTCTCCAGGGAAATGAAACCATTAGGACGGATAGATAGCTAGAAAGAGATTTGTTGTAAGGAATTGGCTCACAAGATTATGGAAGCTGAGGGGTCCTACAGTCTGTGGTCTGCAGGCTTGAAGCCAGGAAAGCCAATGATCCTGGAAGTCGCAGTCAGAGAGCGGGAGAAGACAGATGTCCCAGCTCCACCAGTTAGGGAGGGGCGGGGACAGAGGGAGGAAAGGGGTGAGAGAGGGAGAGAAGGCGGGAGAGAGTGAAATGACTCTACCGATCCCAGTACTAATCTCTTCTGGAAACACCATCATAGATGCACCCGGCAATAACGCTTAACCAAACATCTGGGCACCCTGGGGCCCCACCAGGTTGACCCATAAAATGAACCATCCCAGGAGGCTACCCCGAGGAGGTGACATTGGAGCAGGAGCCCCCTGGTGGCGGCTCTGGGAAGCGCAGGCTGGGGAGCCGCGGGGCAGAGGGCTGTGTGCTGTCCCAGGCGGGCGCTGATGGGGTTTCAGACCAGGATGGAGGCAGAGGAGAGAGGAGCTGCCCGATTCTGGGTGGGTCTGAAGCAGAGGGGACAGGATTTCCGAGACTGGATGTCAGATGGGCAAATGAAAGAGGACTGAAGACTTAGGGGGTACTGCGCGCACACACACACACACACACACACATACACACACACAAGCGGTTTCAAGGTCAGGCTGCAGGTTTATGGCGGGGACAGGAGCTGGCCATGTGAGCGACCTCTCCTGGCTCGAGGTGGCACTGCAACCTCGCTCTAGTAGCCCCCGGTGGGTGGGGACGGAAGCCTGAGGGGAAGAAAGGCGATTTGATCTGAAGCCTCCCTAGATAAGGAGTAAATGAATTTTATTTTCTGGGCTTTGGGGAGCTTTAGGGAGAGACAGGGTTAGGGGAATCCTATGTAACAGGCGTCTGATGGAACCCTGCTGTTCTAGTTTATTCCTGTGAGATTTGCAACAAAGTATCCTGTAGATTGGGAGTTTGAACAACAGAAACGCATTCTCTCACAGTCCTGGAAGGTAGGAGTCTGAAATCAGGGTGTTGGCAGAGCCCTGCTCTCTCCAAAGTCTCCAGAGGCTCCTTCCCTCCTCTTCCAGCTTCTGGTGGCCCCAGGTATCCTTGGTGTGTGGTGACAGACCTCCCCTCCCGGCCCCATCCTTCCACAGCCATCTCCCTATGCGTGTGTGTGTGTGTGTGTGTGTGTGTGTGTCTTCACGTGGCACTGTCCTCTCTGGGTGTGGGGCTGGGTCTGAGCTTCCCTGTTCTTGTAAGGACACCAGTCACATTGGACGTGGGCCCGCCCTAATGACCTCATCTTAACTCAATTTTATTTGCAAAAGACTCTATTTCCAAATAAGGTCATGTTCACAGGCATTGGGTGTTAGGGTTTCAGCAGATCTTTTTGGAGGGGACACAATTCAACTGTTAACACCTGGCTTTAGGACTTCCTACCTCTACAGGCAAGCTACTCTGACCTGAGTTTCCATTTCCTCATCTGTAAGACGGGGGATTGTAAGAGCACTTTGGCGCTTGAAATGACAGCACACGGGGGAAAGCATAGAGCTTGGAGCCTGGCTGAGTAAATTCCCAGCAAGTAGAGCAGAACTGCCAGTGTAGACATCCGCCTCCATTTCTGCTTGCATTCCCTAGGCTCTTTTGTAATTTGGGGAAGGAGGGCGGAGTCTGGTGAGAGCCTGGGGGCAGCAAGAATGGAGATGGAGAGCTGGATGGTCCCAGTAGGACATAGCTGGCCCACTTGAATTCGAGTACTTTGTGGTGAGTTGAATAAAGGTGCTATTTCTAGAAGGGTGGTTGAGATGAAGAGAAATGCCTACGGGGATGGTTCAGCACCCTGGCTAGCGACAGCGGCTCGTCCTTGCCACTCTTAGACTGGAGCATTCAAGGGGGCACCGTTACCGGACGCCAGGGAGAGCTGTGTGGGGAGGGCCACCAGGCAGGTCCTGAGCCTCTGGGAAGGGGACAGAGAAACCGTGCAGGGGGTGAGAGCCAGGGACTCTCCTAGGCTCCTGCACGCCATCTAACATACCTGCAAGTTTGCTTGACCATGTGCTGTAGGGGACGCTGACTCACCCCTTCATCCCAGGAGAGAAGTATGACTTATCTGAGGATGCTCCTGCCTTATTTATTCATTCATCGATATGACCAAGCACCTGCTATGTGCCAGGCACTGTTGTGGGCATTTGGGAATATAGCCAAGCAATCAAATATCCCTCTTTGCAAACTGACCACCCAGTGGGAGGACCATAGATTCAAGTGCACCCAGTTCATGAATCTTCTCTCTCTCTCTCCCTCTCTCTCTCTCTCTTTCTCTCTCTCTTCATGGCTATCAATATCCTCCCTCCAGTCAGAGGGGACCAGATTTAGGATTAATGTGGCAGAGGGAATAAAGAGAGGAAATCTGGATTTTTGCTGGCCTGTTGGAATACTGGATCAAACTCTACCTGAAGTCCACCCTACTCCAGAGTTAAATGCAAACCTGGCCATTCTCTGCCTCCAACTGAGGTTGGGGGAAATCTAGGGAACCCACAGACTCTGTGGGAAGAAGATGGCAGGCTGGTGGGCTAGATTTTTCTCTGGCACTGCCTCTGACTTGCTGTGCAATGTTTCGCTAGCTCTGAGCCCCCAGTTTCCTCAACCAAGAAAATGGGACGAGAATCCTTATTTGGCAGGGTTGTCTTGGGAGCTGGATGAGCAAGCATGTGTGGGGTGCCTCGTAAAGAGTTCAGCACATAATAGGCACTCAATAAATGGGTGTGTTGTGGTTATGAAGGCTGTTTGCTGGATTCCAGTTCTCCTCCTGCCAGGAATGGGGGACAATTGCACTTCCCAGCTATTCTGGGTTGGATTGTGTCTTCTCAAATTCATATGTTGACGTCCTAAGCCCCAATGCCACAGAAGGCACCTTTATTTGGGAACAAGGTCATTGCAGATGTAATTAATTAAGATGAGGTCATACCGGAGTACAGTGGGCCCATAATGCACTGTAACTGATGTCCTTATAAAAAAGGGGAAATTTGGACACAGAGACATGCACACAAGGAAAACGCTATGTGATGTTTGGAGCTCTGCTCTCATGAGCCAAGAAACTACCAGAAGCAGGGAGGGAGGATCAGCTCCTTCCCTATGTCTTCAGAGAGAATGTGGCCCTTATTTTATTTTTTTGGGGGGGAAAGTGCATGCATGAATGGGGGGGAGGGGCAGAGGGAGAGCATCTTCAAGCAGACTTCCCCCTGAGTGTGGAGCCTGACAGGGAGCTTGATCTCACAACCCATGAGATCATGACATGAGCCGAAACCAAAAGCTGGATGCTCAACCGACTGAGTCACCCAGGCACCCCACACCCAGGTGCCTCTGGCTGTTTTAAAGCCACTGAGATTTGGGGATTTGCCAGAGTGACTATGGTTGTGTAGATTACCTGAAAATGTAGTGACTTAAAATCATCATTTATTGCTGCTCAGGGTTTTGTGGGTTGGGAATTCGGGGGTCATCTAGCCGGGTCGTCATGACTTGGGATCTCTTACAAGGTCTCAGTCAAGCTGTCGGCTGGGGCGAACTCATCTGAAGGCTTGAGCGGGGCTGGAGGAGCTGCTTGGAAGAGGGCTTCCTCGCTCAGCTGTGGGAGGGATGCCTCAGTTGCTTGCCACGTGCATCCCTATAACTCTCCTTGACCTTCCCCTTGACATGGTGGCCAGCTTCCCCCTGAAGGGTTGATGCAAGAGAGCCATGAAGAAGCTGAAGTGTCCTTTATGACTCAGTGATGCTTCCACTCTGTTCCACAGACCACACGAATCAGCCTTGATTCAACACAGGGGAGACTCCAAAGGTCGCGGGTACCGGGGGGCTGACTCTATAGGGTCCCTTGTCATTGTGCCACCAGCTGGTCCCGACTGACCAAAGACACTGCAGCTCTGGCTGGCTGGTGAGCTTAGGAAGATCCCTTCTGCTTTGTGAACCCGAGTCTTCACATCTGTCAGAGAATGAGGGGCACATGGGAGAACCTGCAGGGGAAGGGGGACCTCCCCAGGAGGTGAGCCAAGTCCACGGACCCCATGACAAAAACTGGAGGTGCATTCATGAGAGAAAGTCTCCTACCCCTTCTAGCCCTATCCTGGCTGCCTGGGTTGAAGATTTGAATGCAGAAATCTTGGTCAGGAGACCCAGAGGTGTGGAAGGATGGGGGCTAAGTTTGTAGGGTCTGGAATGAGATTGGAAGTCAAAGTCAAGTCAAGGCCTTTCTCTAATTTTCCAGGCTGGGACACTGAGGCCTGGAGAAGGGACAGACCAGACTGGGCATGGGTAGCAGGCAACTTCCTGACCTCTCATTCCAGGGACCCCATGGTAATGCCGTCTTTGGACTTGACATTTGAGCCAAGGAATTAGGCAGAGGGGTGGTTAGGAAGCGCCCCCCCCCCAACCCCCATGCTTCCAGGTGTGGGCAAAAACCCAGGGGGTGGAAAAACTTGGCGAGTTTAGGGAAGAGGCTGGGTTTCTATCTCAGAAGAGAGAGTGAACTTTGACTCTTGATGACCTGCTGGACTGCTGGATCAAACCGCTCTTGAAGTGCGCTCTGTCTCTGAAATAAATGCAAACCTGGTCCCGCTTTGCCTCGTGGGTTGCTGAAGCTGGGGGAACCCCCAAACTTTGTGGGAAGAGAGCTGGAAAGCTGGCAAAACAAGCTTCTCCCCTTCGCTGTTTTTTTTTTTTTTTTTTTTTTTGTCAGGTTTTGTCAGTTTTTGTCAGGTTTGTTTGGACTAAAGTCTTCAGCAGCTGGGAGCTACCGAAGGTGCTGGAGCAGAGCACTAACCCCCTTAAACCCTTCAGTGATTTCACTGTTCTTTCTCCGACTAGCTTGGAGAAGGCCTCAGGCCAGGAGCCGGCCGGCTGGGATCCCCCAATCCCCCCACATTCCCCCCAGACTGGCTGCTGGGCTGTCATCCCTGCGGGAGAGCCTGGGAACCGAGACGAGAATGACCCTTGATTGTCACAGAGGCCTCTGCTCTAATTTCCCAGAATGGGTTTTGAGCGGCTAATGCGGCCCCTGCTGGGCAGGAGATGGAGCTCCCAGCAGGGCCTCGGAGACTAGAGCTGGAGGCTCTTCCTGGGCTGGGGCCTTCGCCCTAACCTGCTCGCTGGCTCACTTGCTGCCCTGGGCCCCTGGAAACCTCCAGTCCTGGGAGCTCTGAGGGGGCAAGGGGTGGGGGCCAGGGCCCCTGCTCTTTTGGACCTGGCTCTGCAGTGGGACTTAGGTTCAGGTTTAAGATTTAGACGCGCCGGGCCTGGGAGGGGTCCAGCGTCTCGCAGGGAGGGATGTGGAGACTGTCGCCCCCGGTGCGGGAGCATCAGAACCTGAATCAGGGCTCAGCTGGAGTGGGGCCTCAGCCTGGTTCAAAGCCGATACCAGGCCAGAGTTTGTTGAATGAATAAAGGAATTTCCTGATGGCCTCGAGCGGAGGCCAGACCTTGTGACAGTCACCATGGTTCTCTGCACACTCAGCCCCTGGCAGGACGGATGTGGTCATGCCCTTCTCCTTCCGGGTGTCCAGAAACTAGGTGGGGGCACTGAGGATACGTGGCTTCTCTCCCAGTGCCCACCCCAGCCCTGGCCGGTGGGAGACAGGAGGGGTTGAGGGGGAGGGAAGGCATCAGCAGCTTCCGGCAAGGACACTCTAGGTGTGGGGCAGGAGGCACGTGGGACAGTGTGTGGGCTCAGCCAGGCTGTCCTGTGCGGGACGGGGTAGCCAGGCTGTGGTCTAGGGTCGGGCAGAGGCTTAGTCAAGAAGGGGACGCTGGGGTCTGGCCAGGGCCATGCGGGAGGTGAGGTTCACCTTGTCTTCCCAGAAACCTCAAAGGTCCACTTTCAAGGTTCGTTCCATACGAGGTTGTGGACGTGACAGTCACACAGATCCAGGAGGGACAGATGTTTATAGAGAGCCACCAGGACATCTCCCTTGGGGGGAAAAGCCCATGTGCTCCCCGGAGCTCACAGGCCCTTACGCCCTGCTCTCCTTACCTCCCTGTCTGTCCCGTCTCCTTCCCTCCTCGCTGACTCTGCTTCAGCCACATGGGCCTCCTCTGTCTTCTTCCAACATACGTGCTGTTGCCCCAGGACCTTTGCATATGCTGTGCCCACTGCCCAGACATTCATGTACCTGGCTCCATCTCTGCGTTCGACTGTCTTAGCTCAAATATCACCTCCTTCAGGTGATTCCCCTGATTCCCCTGACTTAACTAGCATTCCCGTATTTCTCGACATCATCATTCCGTTTATTTTGGCTCTCAACTTAGTGATGGTCTGACATTGCTTGTCTGTTTATTTCCTTATGCGTCCTTTCTCTGTCTCTCCCACTGGACCGTACGAAGGCCAGCAGTGAGACTCCCTCAGCCACCACCCAGCCCACAGTGCCGAGAATAGTACCACGTGGACAGTCGGTGCTCAATTCATACTGTCAGTAGAAGATCGTGGGAACTGGATGCCGGACAGGCGGTGACCCGAAGGGCTCCACAGAGGGCCCGGAGCGCTGCTTTGTGCTGGGCGTCTCATGGTAAGAAAGCCAGATGCGCTGTTCCTGCAGCAGATGGGCCCGGGGTGCTGGCTGGGTGCCGGGACTCAGCAGGATGGAGCCATTGGGGTCCCACCGTTACAGGCTCCCCTGGAGAAGGCGGTGATGGCTGATCGTGCTCCTTGCTGTAATGGGGGAGGCACAGGCACGGTGGGCACCCAGGGGGGCTTCCTGGCAGAGGTGTCTTCCAGGCAGAGACCTGGAGGGAGAATAGTGTGTAAGCGGGGTGAGACTTTGGGGGAACTTTGTTCTAGGCGGAACAGCACTCCACTGAGGCCAGGTTCAGACTAGCCCAGCCCCCTACCTGCAAGCCCAGCTGCCCCCCGGGCTTCTCCCCTGCACATCCCCAGCCCCCCAACCCCTGTGCCTCCATCCTCAGGACCCAATCTGGCCTCCATGTCTCCCCCACGACCTGCCCCTCTGCTTGGGTTCCCATCTCCAAGGTGGCCCCACGTGCCCCGTCCCGGAGTCAGAGACCTGGATGCTGGCCACGCCTGTTTGTCCCTAGGTTCTGCCTGCCCTCTTTCCAAAGCCTGTCTCCCATCGGTCTCCCCCATGGCTCTGCCTCAACTGGGGTCCCACTTTTGCCTCCTCCCTGGTTCCCCCAGCATCCCTCATACACCCTCCGATTGCCCAAGGGAGTGATAGTCTCCCCTCCGGCCCTTTGCTGCACCTCCTAAAATCCCCTCTCTTGGCTCTTCCCAACACATCCTTTAGGTCTTTGCTCAGAGCCACCTCCTCCAGGAAGCCTTCTGTGATGCCTTCCCTCACTGGGTCCGGCCCCCTTGCCCTGGGCACCTACCTCCCCCATGACCCCCGTCTCCCTGTTTTTCAGCCTGTGCATGTCCTTACACAAGGGCAAGCGTTGAAAAAAAAAAAAATCTGTTTCGGTCTCTTCCGTATCCTTTTGTGCTTTGCAGGGGCTCAGGCACACAACAGGCGCTCAATAAATACACACTGAAGGAAGAAATACCCATGGGAGCGATAGCACGGGGTCAAATCCCTGCCTTCCTCGTCTCCCTGGCCCCTCGCAGGGCTTAGTTCCATGGGACCAGGGTGTGTGTGTCCCGACAGGACACTGGGCAGCCCTGGAGGGAGGATTTCGAGCGACCAGAGCCCGCGGACGGAACAGAAGAGCAGAGAAGCTCAGGGAGAGCAAAGCTCAGGGACTTGGGAACACTTTTCTCCGACTTGAACCCAGAACCAGGGCCCCACACCAGCAAGCTTTTATTCCGCACTCTTTCCTACACAGAAGAAACGACATCCTAACGCAAACCGCCTCCTTCCTTTGCCTCGGGGGATTGAACAATTCTGTGCGTGTTATTAAATGGTTTGCAACGACCGGGGCGCCTCCCGCGAACAGAGTCGTGATTAATTCAGCCGCCCTCCCTCGTGGAGGCTTCTGTGCCCCTCCCCTGCACCCCTCCCGCACCCTCCCCTTGCGAGCGGTCCTGGGGTGGGGTGGCTCTGTCGAGCTCAGGCTGTGGCGGTACATTCCCTGACAACACGAGATTCCCCGCAGAGGAACCGGGGACCATGTATGTCCTTGAGAATAAAAGCCAGGGGGCGGGGGGAGGAGGGGGTGCGGGATCTTTAGGGGCGAGTTTTGCCTGGAAGTGAATGAGCCTTTGGCATCTGCCCTCTTAGGGCTCAAAGCCGGAGCTCGTCATGAATTCATTCGTTTCAGCCTCACACAGGTTGTGATATTGGCACCGCCGTTATCCCCATTTTACGGAAGGGGAAATGAGGCCCAGAGAGGGGAGGTGACTTGCCCAAGGTCACACAGCACGTGGGTGGCACAACTGGGGTTCAAAGGGGGGGGGCAAGCTGATCGTGAAACATCAGCCGGCATCTACCGCTGGAAGGTCCTTCATGCCGGGAACCCTCCTGAGGCTCCCCGTGACCAATCTCTCCTGTCTCCTATTTGGGCCTCAAAGACACTAGGCAATGACCTGCCTCAGGGTCTTTGCACTTACAATCCCCACTTCCTGGGACGCCTTTCCCCCATTTCTCTATACGGCTGTTTGATCATAGGTTCCCCCTCCTGTGTGTGTTCTGGTCACTGTTGAATATTTGGTGTTAAATGGTTGAGCAAAGATCCTTCCTCCTTGAAATATGCTTGGAGTAGGCTTCATGTACTGTAACGCACTCCAGAGCGAAAGGGGTTTACGGGGAAGGGTGGTGGGTGCCGGGAACCACCCCGCCCCCGGTCCTGGAGTCACATTGTCTGCTCCCATTCCCACACTGCCCCCACGTGTCCTGTGACTTTGGCCCAGCCCTGGTCCCCACCGAGCAGCCTCTGTTTTCCCGTCTGAGGAATGGGAATGGACACGGCCGCTCCTCCTCCTGGGCGTGGAGAGCCCCAAAGACAGGCACCGCCCCCGCAGCACGCAGCCTCCCATTCCGCAATGCAGCGAATGTGGGTTTTGGGTCTGGAATCTTACCATCTTCACCTCCCCGGTCTGCTGTGGTCTCCGTTCTGTGTCCCAAACACCCGTTCCCTCCGCCAGGTGCAGCCGTGCTGGAGGGAACTTCGTCCTCCATCTCCACTTGGCTTTTTCTCGTTCACCCCCCGAAGACCTAGAAGACCACGCACACATCTCCTCCGTGGTCCCTGATGACCCGGGTTACCACGGATGTGTCTGAGAGCGCCTCTGTGTCCCCAGTAGGGCCTTGGTCACCCTGGGGCAGGAGCTGGCTGGGCGTAGGTCCATCTGTGAGTCCTGGGAAGGCTGGGCCCTTCTGCTTGGTCACTGTCCGCATTGTCCAGCCCCCAGCCTGGCACACAGTAGGATCTCAGTCAATCTTCTGGCCTGAGTAACTGAATTAATCAACACACACTAGATGCATTATTATTACAGAAAAGGTCCAGAGGGGGAGGGGAGGCTCCGGAAGCCATCTGGGAAGGAGCCTTGGGATGATGTCGGAATGGTGGCTTTTGTCCTCTGTGTGGACGCCCCGACCAGGCTCCGTGGTCTCTGGTAAGGAGCCCTGAACTTAGAGCTTCCCTCTGGATGGCTGCGTGACTTTGGGCAAGTACCTCCCGCTGTCTGGTCACTCCCTCCAAGGTGGGAGCAGAAAGGGTTGATTGTTGGCAAGGCACAGAGACAGCAGTTAGATTCCTCAAGGTCACACAGCAATTCACAGAAAAAAAGAGGACACCGGCCCCCAGGTGGTCTCTGCTTCTCGAACTTCGGCTCCAACTTCGGGCTGACACCCACCCCCCCGCCTTCCTTCCTTCTCCAGACCTGGGGGGCACTGATGGCCAAGTCCCTGGCATGGGTTAATGAACGCCCGGCAGCCAGATCTTCGGGAAGACAGGCCCGATGAATTTGTTTTTGTGAATATCTCAATGCAGCTTCAGGGCCAAGAGCGCCCGCCCCGATGCGGTGCCCGGAACCCCCCGCCCCCCTGCCTGCGCGGCACCCCTCGCCCGCCTTTGTCCGTATCTCAAAGTGCCAGGCGAAAATCCACTTCCACGAACCCTCTGTCCAAAGCTCGGAGAATTTCTTTTATTTTACCTTCCATATTTATTTATTCTCGCCACCCCCTCCTCTCCTCCCACAGCTCCGAGAGGAAGCGATTAATGCAGACAAGGCCAAGAAAAGACAGACAAAGGCGCCCGCATTCTGGGCTGGCCGAGAGCAGAATGGGGGATTTTCAGGCAAGAATGTGGCAGCCGAGGTGGACCGTGGAATCCGTGGATTGAAAGGAGGCCCGTGTGAGCCTAGGGTTCTGCTAGCTTCGGGCACAAAAGCAGAGACTGGGGCCTCCTGGCAAAGCCGCCAACACCTGCTTCCTTTTCAGAAGCCACAATAGGGAAGTTAAGCTTCAGCCCCGGCCTCCTGGAAGCCAGAGCCTTCTAGCCCATGGGGCTCAGCTGTCCCGGGGGTTGTAGGGACACGAGGGGCACAACAAAAGGGTCGCTGGGCTGAGTGGGAGGCTGGAAGTCCGAACAAGCTGGTAGCTGGAGCGTCACCCGGCTTGGGTTGGTCGCAGTCCCATCTCCGCTGTCATTCCGCATTTCCTTCCGCACCTGCTCTGTACGGGGCGCGGGGACTCGGGGCCCCAGCCAGGAATAAGACAGAGGCCCCATTCCCTGTCCTTGCGTTGGCTGACCTTCTCATGGACGGCGTGACTTTGAGTACATGACTTGGCAGTTCTGGGCTTTGGTTTTCTGCATCTGGAAAACGGGCTGGTGTGGGTGCCCACCTCACAGGAAGTTCAAATAGAAAAGCCCCCAGAAAAGCCTGCTGCAGAGTGAGTGTCTCCAGACATCAGGGTCCCAGCGCTCCACCCCAACCCTGCTGACATCTCTCCTGGGGGGCGAGGCGCGTCGCCCTGGGGTTACAGAGCAGCATCTCTGGCCTCCCGCCCCCTTGATGCCAGGAGCACCCTCACCCCAGCTGGGACAACTACAAAAGTCTCCAGATATGGGCCTCCCCACCCTGGGGGTGGGGGGCAGAATCAACCCCCTCCCTGTGAGAACCACTGCTTTACATTGTTATTAATTCTTAGAAGAGACTTGGCCAGGCCACCCTGTGCTTGTGGTTTAAACACTTGTAGACGCTGTCCGCGGTCCTTCCGGTTTATACCCCAAATGGCAGAATTGTCAAGTTGTAACCATGACCCCAGCTACAAGGGGTGCCCTGCCCAGCAGCCCACACTGCGGTTCCTACCCCACCTCTGCAGAATCCAGCCGCCTCCTCCCCGCTCCCAGCCCCCAGCCTCCTAGAGAAGGGAGCCCACACCCCTGGTCCTCGCGCGGGGGGATCCAGGGGCTGGCTCCCGTGCAGAGGGGCTCCGTGTCACAGTCTGGGGAAGGGAGAGGCCGAAGTGGTAGGAGTTGAGAGCTCTAGGCTCAGGGCAGAGAGGCAAGCTGTTTGAGATCCCCAGGGTCCCTGGCTCCTCCCACTCCCACACACTCCTTCATTCATTCTTTTATTTTTTTTTTTACCTCTTCATTGCCGCGATCTGTTCTAGGCACTGGGGACACCAGCAGTGACCAGGACAGACCCAGCCCTGTCCTCCCAGTGCTCCTGATCCGGGCAGGGCAGAGGGACACGTGCCTGGGCAGTGGCGACATGAGTCCTGAGAGCGATAATGCGGGACACACAGGCAGCCCAGAGGAGGCCCTGGAGGCTGGAGGTCAGGAGGGTGCTTCTGAGCTGGAAGAGGAAGAGAGGGTGGAAGAGGAGAGGGGGTGCATTGGGTGACGACGGCCGTGGGCAGCCTGATCAGATCTTAGGAGCCCGTTGGAGAACTTGGATGGGAGGCTCGGGGCTGGAGGCAGGAGGCCAGGGAGGAGGCAGAGGCTGGGACCCAGGGGATGCTGGTGGGGTAGTGGGGACCCGTGGGGGCCAGGCAAGCCTCGGGGTGTCCCTCAGATGGGAGCATGTTGGGGGCGACCTTGAGGTCTGATGGCCCGATAGGGGTCCCTCCAGGTCTGGGGGCCGCGTCGGTGACAGCGGTAAGCAGCCATCGGGGTCCATGCAAATGGGTCCCGAGCAGGCCGACAGCCCAAGTGATGGGCCTTTATTAGCTCGAGAGCCGCGTGGGTTTAAAATAGCATCGTGAAGGCAACAAAAGCAATTTGCCTTCTGAATTTTCATTCTGAACGGGTGATCTGCTTTTAATCAAGCAAGGCGTCCCAAAATGCTCTTAATTACCCAGAGTCAAGGGCTCGGCAGTAATTTCGATGTCGACTTTCAGGCAGGCGTGATTTGGTTTTCACAAGACAGGTTCTGGGGAAGCGTGGCTGGCGAAGGGTGTTGGGGCGAACTTAGCACCAGCAGGCTGGAGGCCGGCCTCAGGCATGATGGTGGGGCCTTGGACAAGTCACTCTCCCTTTAGAAGCCTCAGTTTCCCCTCAGAAAATGCAGAGACCGATGGGGTCTGCAAGAGGATGATAACACGAGACTGTGCTTGAAACTTCTTGACATCGGGCCAGACCCTTCATTCATTCATTCAACCAGTGTTTATTGAGCACCTACTGTATGCCGGGCCCTGTTTTTGGCCCTGCAAACTCCGCAGGAACCACGACAAGCAACGCCACCCCCAACCCCCAGGTCTAGCAGAAAAGACAGTCACGAGACAATGAACACAGCGTGTGTCACTGAATGGAAGACAAGCAATTTTCCTGTTCTAGCGTCTCTGTAATCAGAATGAGTCGTCTTTGCCTGGGCCCTGATTTAACGGGGCGGGGCTGTTTTCCTCCCTAGCGGGATATAAAATAAAGGCAGGTTTTCTGTTTGCTTGCATCCCAGAGTCCATGGAATATTGTGATAAGCGAGTATGTGGGTGTGTTCTGGAGGTGCGCAAAGCTATGGACAAGATGATGTTTTCAAGACTCAGTTGCAAGTCCAGAAACCCTGCAGCCACCAGGCACCGGCAGAGCGGGGCGTGGGGACACCCGAGTCCCTGGGCAACTCATCAGTATCATGTGGTGACAACGCCCCGAGAAGAGACCCGGACAGCGAGAGTTCAGAGGTGCGCACAACAGGAGGGCCTGTGGACGCATGGCCTTCCACTGTGGTCCCAAGTTGGCTTGGTGGAGAGGAGAAGCCACCTGGCTGCCGATGCCTGGGGCTTCAAAGCCTGCCGAACCCCGGATTCTGGGAAGAGGCGGGCTCTTGAGTCAGACACGTCCAGAGGTCGACTGCAGCACCACTGCTTCCTGACCAGGTGACCTTGAGCAAGTGACCACCCCTCCTGAGGCTAGGGTTCTGGTCCATAAAATGGAGACAACATAACTCGTACCCCCTCGCATGGGTATGGGAGTGAGATGAATTCACTCAGGGGCACCTGGCTGGCTCCGTTGGAGGAGAATGTGTGTGACTAGTGATCTCGGGGTCGTGAGTTCAAGTCCACATTCCATGCGGAGATTTCTTTTTCTTTATTTTTTAAGATTGTATTCCCTAGAGAGGGAACAGAAGTGGGGGAGTGGGAGAAGGAGAAGCAGGCTTCCCATGGACCAGGGAGTCTGATGTGGGGCTCGATCCCAGGACCCTGTGATCATGACCTGAGCCAAAGGCAGAGGCTTTAACGCACTGAGCCACCCAGGCACCCCCCCCCCCATATGGAGATTTCTTAAATCAATAAATAAACTTGGGGGGGGGGAAAGGGACATGTTAAGCCATAGGAAAGGCTTGAAAAATGTCACCTCTTGGGGTGGGAAGTCTGCTTTTTGATGGGAAATCTGTACCACCTCTTTCTGCCTGAGCTATCACAAATGTCTATCCTCACTATATACGGAAAGTCTTGGTTTCGCTGCAGTAACAACCAGTCCCCACATCTCGGAGGCTTGTAACATCCAAGGCTTATTTCTCACTCACGTCGTAGAGTTCCTGTGTTTTTTTTTTTTTTTTTTTATCAGGCTGGGGACCTGTTCCATGTCATCTGACTCCAGGACCCTGACTGACAGAGCAGCCACTGGAAAATTGTTAGGCTTTGTGTTAGTCTTTGTGGAAGAGAGCTCTGGAGGGTCTCCCACTAGTAAAAAAGGTTCTGAAGTGACACAGGTCACCTTCCATCCTGGATGCCAGAACGAGGCATACCGCCCTGCCCAATTCACCGGGTCACAGAAGCCAGGAGTGCAATCCCATCCGGGGCTCATGCAACAGCCACCTAGCGCTGTGTGACAAAGACCCACCAATCATGCAACAGCCAGCTAGCGCTGCGTGACAAAGACCCACCAAGTCTCTTTGGCATTCCACAACAAACATCAGTTTTGTTGTGGAATCTCACATCCTCAGGCAGCTGGCCTCAGGTCTAATCCGTGGACTGTGTCCAGATCTGGTCCATGTGTTTCTGATCTTCCTTGGATTGGTGACTCCTCAAGACATATTTGTCTCATGGCTAAAGGAACACAAGAGGGCCTGCAGAAACAAGCAGTCCTTCTTAGAGCTCAGGTTCTGAACTGTCACACTGTCACTTTGGCTCCTGTTGCCTTGGCCAAATCATGTCACATGGCTGGGCCTGACCTCTGTAGGGCAGGGAAGTATATTCTTCCCTGTGGAGCTTGGAAAGAGGTTGAATGAAATTCGTTGGATAATAAGGTAATCTTCCACACCCCAGAAGGTGACGAGCAAAAACTATTTGGTGAGAGCATTATTGGTTACCACGCAGACGTCACAGCAATAAAAACCCAGGTTGTAAGTGAAAATTCCCGGAGTATGTGTTTCAGGTATGGCTGGATCCAGGAGCTTGTTTCTCTCTGTCCCCCTGCTCTGCTTTCTCTGCATTGTTCTGTTCTCAGGCTCCATGTAGATGCCTCATGAGATGTCTGCAGCAGGGCTACCTTCACTGTAGCCCCAGTTTGTGCAGAGCAAGAACAGCCTGCTTTGCAACATTCCCTTTTCAGGTGTCAGATCTCTCGAATGCCATGCGACAAAGAAACAGCAAACTTCATTACTTGACTGACAGGTAAAAATGAGCAAATTATAGCCTTCTTTTCCCACCTCTCCCCTTGCACTGCCAGTCCTAGCAAGCAGTTCGTCTTGTGCAGATGAACGGGTTCCCCTCTCCCAGTGTTTATTCATTCAGCACCCCCTTCCCTATGGGGGGGTCAGATTATACAATCCAACATCAAGGCTCCCATGGGCCCGTGTCTGAGTTTTTTGGGTGGATTCCTGACCCCGCAGCCCCTTTTCAGATCTGCCCACAAATACATTTGCTTGACCCCAAGTCAGCCAGGCCCAGCATGTGAGCCCCTTTACTGAGGTCAGAAAAACAGGACAGCAGGCGGCAAGGAGTTTGCTTAATTGATTTGCTCTTAATTGGCTGTCTTCCCAGATGGCCCAGAGGAAGCTTATCTTGGGCACTCGCTGACCACCCGCTTCCTCCCCAGGTTGCGGGGACTAAGAGCTGGAACCAGACACTCCCTAAGTGCCGAGGGGAGGGCCAGGGAGGGTGACCAGGTGTGGTGGGGAGACTCGGGTTCAAATCCATGCTTCGCCACTTATCCACTGAGACCTCAGCTGAACCACCCAAGCCTGCACGCCTTGGTTTCCCTGTCTGTATAAACCAGAGAAAGCAATAGCGTCTAACTTATAGAGCTGTTATGAAGAGTTAATTCATGAACAGCAGGGCCCATCAAACTTCTGTAAAGGACCAGGAAGTCAAAATTTTAGGCTTTGCAGGCCTGAGTCCACTCTGCTCTTGTGCAAAAGCAGTCATAAAGGATATGGTAAACAAATGGGCATGGCTGTGTACCAGTGAAACTTGATTCATGGGCCCAGAAATGTGAATTTCATATCATTTTTGTGCATCCCAAAATATTATTCTTTGATTTTTTTTTCCCCGCCAGCCATTTAAAAATGTAAAACACAGGTGCAGGGCTGTATTTGACCTTGGGCCGACCCTGGTGTAGATATAGCATTGACAGTCGTGCTTAGCACACAGAAAGTGCTCAACAGGTATCACTACCGGTATTATTGTTGCTGCTGCTGTGGTTAATCCTGAGGTCATGGAGGCAGTGTCAGAGTCAGGGTGTGAGAGCAGAGAAGAACCTCAGGGATCTATTTCACAAGCCAGGCTGCTCCTCTTCTCAGCCATGTGACCCAGAGAAAGTGACTCCACTTCCCTGAGCCTCGGTCTCCCCATCTGTATAATGGGTATGGCGTTACCTCCCTCAGAGGCAAAGTGATGACTCAGGCCTTTGCCCCTTTGCACGACGGCACAACTCTGCCAGGCATGTACATCTCTCTCCTTAATGTTTCCGGGACTTCAGTCCCTGCTGGTTTCTCCACCCAGACCCCGCTACCTCATCTCACTGTTGCCTCCATCCTACCTTTAGGGGTCAGTGGAGGGGCTTCCTCCTCTAGGGAACCCTTCCTGACCCTCCCCGGGGTGAATCACACCTTCTCCCCAGGAGATTCTGTGCACCCATCACAGTAGGTGTCACAGCAGGTGTCACACCAGGTCTGTGTCTTCTCTGGCCAGAGAAGGCTGGGAAAATAGGGAATAACAAAAATGTGTTGGGATTTAATGTCTTTCTCCCAGTGCCCAATCACTCTTACCTTCAGCTCCTCCCGCCTTCTCTTTTTCTTCCTTCCTTCCATCCCTGAAACCCCTCAGGGCCCAGAGCCTTTGCAGACATTCTGTCCCTTTGCTTCCTGTGGCAGACAGACCCTAAGATGGCTCTTATGATTCCTGCCTCCTGGTGTCCACACCTTTGTGTGTCCTTTTTCCCTTGTATGTGGCTGGGATGTGTGACCTGCTTCTAACCAGTAGACTACAGCAAGGGGGAGAGGATGTCACATATAAGACTCTTATCGTTACGCCTGGGTGGCTCAGTGGGTTAAAGCCTCTGCTTTCGGCTCAGGTCATGATCCCAGGGTCCTGGGATTGAGCCCCGCATTGGGCCCTCTGCTTGGTGGGGAGCCTGCTCCTCACCTCCCCCCCACCGTCTGCCTCTTTGCCTACTTGTGATCTTTGTCTGTCAAACAAATAAATAAAATCTTTAAAAAAAAAAAAAAAAAAGGACTCTTATCTTGCTAGAAGACCTGCCACTGGCAAGTGATCATGTTGGTAACAGTCCATAAAGAGGGCATGTGGCAAGGAACTGGGTGGCTTCTAGAAGCCAAGAACCACATCCAGCCGACAGTCAGCAGGAATCCAGGGGCTTCAGCTTTTAGCCATAAGGAGATGGATCCTCCCAACAGCCTGAGGGAGCTTTGAAGCGGAACCCTCCCTAGTGGAGTCCGTTGTCTTGCAACCGAAATTGCATCCTAGTGAGATACCCTGCAGCACGGGAGCCAGCTAAGTCATGCCTGGATTCACCACCCACGGAAACTGAGATGATAAATGTGTCATTTGACGTTGCCATGTTTCAGGTAGTTTGTTACGCAGCAATAGCTGACAGATACATCTCCCCCTAACCACTTCCTTCAGGGCTCTTCTACAGTTCAGGTGACATACAAGGAGTGCCAGATTCCCCCACTCAACCCCCCTGGGCCCCCTAATGAGGCCCATGGGCATGGGGTAGGGTGTGGCTGTGCTGGGCCTAGGGAGTGTTGAGGAACAACTGCCAGAGAGAAGTGGCCAAGGACACGAGAGTCATCATCATCAAAGCCATGGGCCGAGGGGGTCTCATCTGGACATGGGCTCCTCCACTGTCCCGAGAGCCATTGGGCTGTGTCCACTCTGGGTGATAGGTTATCAAGTGGGATGCTAGTAAATGTGAGATGCTTATAAGATGTCATTTGTTGGCCCAGATGGGGTATCACATTACACAGAAGAAAGAAAACATTTATTTTCTCAATTCTCTTTCAATCCTTCTAGAGACACACTCTCCAATACGGTAGCCAGTAGCTGCATGGGGCTATTTCAATTGAAATTGATTAAAATTAAATAAAATTTGAATGAAAGCAGGGACTCAGACAGATGTTTGTACACATGTGTCGATCACAGAATTGTTCACAACGGCCAAATAGTGGACACTGCCCAGGTGTCCATCAATAGGTGAATGGTTAAACGTGGTGTGGTCCATCCAACATGGGAGTATGATCCAGCCTTAGGAAGGGACCCTGACACCTGTCACGACATGGAGGGAGCCCAGGGACACTGGGCTCAGCGAGAGGAGCCAGACCCAGAAGGACACATCCCACAGGACCCCACTCCCAGGAGGTCCCCAGAGGAGTCCTGTCCACAGAGACAGAGAGGAGGAGGTGGGAGCCAGGGCTGGGGCAGGGGGTGGGGAGTCCGTGCTTCATGGGGACAGGGTCTCTGTGTGGAGAGATGGAAAGTTCTGGAGACGGAGGGTGGGGAGGCTGAGTGACAGTGAGAGAGTGTTTTATATTTCTGAGCTGGGCACTTAGATACGGTTAAAATGGTGAATTTTTTGTGTGCTTTATCACAATTTTAAAAATTAATTAAAAAATGAAATAAATTTGAAATGCAGTTCATGGGTGCACAAGACCCACGTTAGTGGCTCTGAAGCCCGATGGCTTCCAGAGCAGACAGAGCAGAGAGACCCCACTTCCGTTATTGCAGAAAGTCCACTAAGAGTGCTTTCACACCTCCACACATGTGCAAATTTTCCTTTTCCAGAGAGAGGAGGCCTCGGGCTCACAGCTTGGGGCCCCCAGCAGGGAGAATTTAAGAACAGGGTTTTTTTTCATTGTGGATCTCCCGAGTGTTCTCCTCACAGCAGCCAGCGGGCGCCCGTGAGCTCCTGAGTCAGGTCTCCATCTACCAGGCTCACAGCCTTCCCACCTCCCCGTTGGTGAGGGAAAGCCCAAATCCTCCAAGGGGGTCCAGAAGATTATGCATGACCCGCCCCTGTCTCCTCTCAGTCCTCCCCGCCTCCCACTCTGCTCCAGCCACACAGGCTTCCTTGCTGTTCCTCCCACATTCCAGCAAGGTCCTGCCCCAGGACCTTTGCACTGGCTGTTCCCACTGCTGGCAAGCTGTTCCTTCGTCTTTCACTTCCTTTATGTTTTTGCTCAAATGTCCCTGCAGTGAAACTCTTGCTTTTATCCTAATTGAAAATCGCACACCCTCAGAATTTAGAGGCATCTCCTGTTCTACACTCCAGACAAGAGCCTGGGGCTTGGAATCTGGGACTCCCTGAGCAGTGCTCCTAGGATGGGGGTCTAGAATGCTCCTGCTTGCCCACGACCTTGTCCTCAGCCTGGCCTGTCCCCAGCTCACTCTGCCCCCTCCCTCCAGGAGCTCAGAAATTCACCCGGCGCACAGATGCCAGACGGGAAAATTAATTGGGCCTTGCTAGGGCTGCTCTCCCCGCTCCCCGTCAATAACAGCCGTAAAGCGGGATTTATGCGGCGGTGCTGGCTCCGGATGGAAACTAGGAGGAGGGGCAACGTTCTAGAAAAGTCAATCCCTTGCCATGAGAACAGGCAGCAGCTGGGACTCCAGGACCAGAGCCATCTTCCCATTGCCTTCCTGGAGGTCACACCTTTCCCGGGGTTGGATGGGTGAGAAGAGAGGAAGATGGCGTCTGGGTGGCCCAGTCCTCGGTCAGGGATCACTTACCTAATTAGAGTCCCCATTTCAAGCTCCTACCGTGAGACAGGCCATGTCCCAAGTGTTTTTGGAACATTAACTGTTTTCATGGGGAGGTAGAGATGGATCTTTTTTCTATTTTAACCATAGGGAAACTGTGGCACAGAGAGGTTAAGTAGCTTGCTTAAGGTTGCACAGCTGCTTCTGACACGCTTAACCCCTGATTTAGACTGGGCTATGACGGGATGATGCAGGCAGTCGAAGAAAGCATGACGGGCCAGCTAGGGGACTCCAAGAACACCCTGTCCTCATTACCATTGTGCCTAGGGGCACTCTCAGTGATGTACTTTCTTATAGGCTCTTAAACAGACTGGTTTAACTGAGGGCTGCTGGCCACAGCCATTGAATGGAAGCTGCTTGGAACCCCACATGTGCTGATTCCCTCAGCCTCTCTTGCCTCTTTCCTCCCTTTTCTCGTCTGGGAAGGAGCTCTCTTCGGGCACCCTAGGGGACGTCGAGTAGGGTCTGGGTTCAAATATTGGTTCTGCTCTGTGACCTTGGGGATGTGTCTTCCCCTCTCTGGGCTCAGTGTCCTCATCTGAAAAACGGGGATCATCACCACTGTGCAGTTGTTCAGGCACACGGAGAGGGCAGATAGGGGAACATCTGGCCCTAGCCAAGGGCTCAGCAAGCCGCCACTCTTTTATTATTATTCTTACAGCTTTTATATCGCCCCCCAACTGCAGACAGAGACAAGGCAGCTGCCTCTCCCTCTCCCCAGAGCACTTCTTGCAATCCCCGGACCAAATCCAGCGGCCTCCGTTTCCTGCAGGCACTGCGGAGACGGTTTTGATGGACATGTTTTTTGCACAGAAAAAAGCTGGAGCAATTGTATTTTGCCAAAAGTGTCAGCCGGAGAGAAAATATTTCCCGCATCTCTGGCGAGTGTTGATGTGTGAGAGCTAGCACGTTGGTAGGGGATGGGGGGGCTCCACAGGACAGGGGCCAGCTGTCCCCCACCAGCCCCAGCAGCCTTTTCATCCTCCCGTTCCCTCTCTCCCTACAGCCTGGCCCTGGCTCAGCTCCCCACCCCCTCCTCTCCCGTCTCTGCCTGGCTTCTCCCCTTGGACAGTCTCACATTCCCTCTCAGACACCCTCACCTGTCTCTCTCTCCTCCATACGTTTGGAATGAGAAAATGGCATTGGAGCTGTGATTTGCAAGAGGAAGCATTTGCTTGGAGAGGGGGGCGGGCAGGAAGAGAAATCCAGGCAGAGTTCAAGCTTGTGCAAATGCCCTGGGGCAGCACCATGCCCAGTGTGAAGGAAAAACAGTGAGGAAGCCCGTGTGGCTGGAGCAGAGTGAGCCAGGATGAGAGGGAGGAGGCGAAACGGGGCAGATTGCGTGGGACCTTTTGGGCTGTAGGGAGGATTTTGAGTTTTGTTCCAGGGGTACTAGAGAGCCCTGGGAGGATTTTGAACAGGGGAGGAGGGGAGGGGGGCATGGATCCAGTGCCCTCACATATGGGGCGGACAGTGGGAGATGTCAGCAGCACCCTGTGAGACTCAAAATAAAACAACCTTGGCCTCTACCTCCCCTTCCACAGCGACAGAAAGACATGTCCAATCAGCTCTGCTTCAGCGTTGAGGTACAAATAACTTGGAGCGACCAGAAGCTCACCACTGGGAGAAGGGCGGCCCCTGCGACGGGTGTGAGGGAAACCCTACACAGGCGTGATGCGTGGTAAAGGACGGGGCTGGCTATGCGAGCTGATGTGAGCTGCTGTCTGGGGTACGTGGCTGGGGCAAGAGGAAGCTGCAAAACAATGACATGGAGGAGAAAGTTCTGGAAGCATTTGTACCAGACTGTCAGTGGGGGTCACCGAAGGCAAACGGGTTGTTACAGCAGGATTTTATTTTGTTTTATTTTATGATTACTTTTTTAAAAATCCAGGTGAGATTAACCATAACACGAAATTAGCCAGTGCAGTCCAGTACCTTCCCTGGGTCGCCCTACTTAACTCTAGTTTTAATATTTCCATCACCGCCAAAGAACACTGAGTATCCCCAAATATTAATTTTTTTTACATTTTAAAATTATTTTTTATTGTGGTGAAAGACACAAACATATATGTATCATTAGTGACAATTAGTACCTTGACAATGTTGGGCAACTACTACCTCTATCTAGTTCTAGAACATTCCATCACCTCAAGGCAAACCTTATACCCATTAGCCATCACCTCCCCTCTCCTCCCAATTCCCGGCCCCCATGAGCCCCCTTCCTGTCCGTGGAGGAGCCTGTTCTGGGTGTGTCACACACGTGGACTCACACCCGGGGTGGGCTTCTATGTCTGGTTCCCTCCCTGAGCATCGTGGGATCAGGATCCGTCCCCCGGGCAGCATGTGTCGACGCCTTGCTCCTGTTCAGGGCTGAATAATATTCCAGTGTGTCACGGACTGTGTCTTCTGTACACACTCATCAGCAGATGACCATGACGGTCATTTCCATCTTTTGGCTACTGTAAATAAGGCTGCCACGAATATCCGTGTGCAAGGTTTTGCTCGGAGACCTAGTTTCAGTTCCTCTGGGTAGACACCCAGCAGTGGAGTTGCGGGGTCATTGGGTAGGGTAAGTTTATGTTTAACTTACTGAAGAGCCACCAAACTAGTATTAATATTTTTTAAATTTTATTTATTTGTCCGAGAGAGAGATAGGGAGAGGGAGAGAGCACAAGCAGGCGGAGCGGTAGGCAGAGGGGGAGGGAGAAGCAGGCTCCCTGTTGAGCAAAGAGCCCCATGTGGGACTCGATCCCACAATCCTGGAATCATGACCTGAGCTGAAGGCAGCTGCTTAATGGTCTGAGCCACCCAGGTGCCCCCTAACACTAATATTTTTAAACCAGAGGAAGGCTCCTGGGGTCAGTGTGTGGTGGTGATGACTTTCAGGGGGCTGAGTGGGCTCCCCTGGGGGATGGAGGTCGCTGCTCCCATTAAAGGAGATGGTACCCCTCAGTGCCAGCCAACTGTTGCCACAAGAAAACGTGGGTCCCACATGGCCAGATTCTCCCATTCTTCAAAGCAAACCCCAATTTTCATTGGCAGGAGATTCCAGATCCAGTGTTGCCAAAGAGGTTTTTTTTTTTTTTCTAAGATTTTATTTATTTATTAGGCAGAGAGGCAGGCAGAGAGAGGGGGAAGCAAGCTTCCCGCTGAGCAGGGAGCCCGATGCGGGGCTTGATCCCAGGACCCTGAGATCATGACCTGAGCCAAAGGCAGAGGCTTAACCCACTGAGCCACCCGGGCGCCCCATGAGTTTTAAAACCCAAACAGAAACGCTGATTGGAGGAGACCCAGCTACGGGCTGGATGTGGCCCCCGGGTTGACAGCTTGCGGCCTCTGCTTCCCGCGGGTCTGTATGGTTTGAAGGGGACGGAGGACCTGGGTGGTCCTTGTGATCTGAAGGACAGTGATACACGCAAGAGGCCCGGGGTGGGGGGCGGGGCTCTTGCTGCGGCAGCCCCGGGGCAGGCAAATTTGCTAGGGTGAAGGGAGAGAGGAAAGGCAGTGGGCCTGGGGGTCCATCAGCGGGTCCCCAGCGGACTGAGAGCCTGGCTGGGTGTGAGCAGCTGCCCTGTGCCCAGATCGGCACAGATTCTGCTCCTTTTAAGTAGAAACCATGAAAACATCTGTATGAGCTCCGCATGGCTGCTGTAACAACGGATTTCAAACTTAGGTATTGTCTTACACTCCTGGAGGCTGGAAGTCAGTGATGGATTCGGGAGGCTAAAAACCCAGGTGTGGCCAGAGCCGCCTCCCCATCCCCCCAGCCCCCACCTGGCCACCAGGGAGACCCAGATCTGGCCTTTTCCTGGCCTGACACCCCCTCCCCCACTCCATCCTCACCGCCAGCAGCGCAGGGGCCGCCCATCTCCAGGACCCCTGCGCTCTGCCTCCCTCTTGTGAGGACCCAGGAGATCATACTGGGCTCAATGGGCTCCATGAAAAGCATTTCTTCATTTCTTCGTCTCGAAATCCTTAATCCTTACTGCAAATTTCCTTTTCCCTGGCGTTGCCAAAACGAAGCAGCAGCACACTGGGGGGGCTTAAGACAACAGAGATTTATTCTCTCTGTCCTGGAGCCCATGAGTCTGAGATCAAGGTGGGAGCAGGGCTGTGCTCCCTCCGCAGGCTCTCGGGGAGGGTCCTTCCTGCCTCCTCCAGCTCCTGGGGGCCCAGCTGGTCTCTCCATCTCTGCCTCCCCCATCCCCCCCCAACCCCGGCCTTACTCCATCTCCATCTTCCTCCTTACATGGTCCAAGCTTGTTCCTGCCTCAGGGCCTTTGTCCTGGCTGTGCCCTCTGCCTGGAGCGCCCTTTCTTACCCCTTTTCCACGGCGGCTTCTCCCTCACCTAGAACTCAAAGCTCACGTCTTTAGATTTCTTCCCAGACTACCTGTGCTAAATCCTTCCCTTCCTCCACTTTCAGTGACTAAGGTGACTCTGTCGCCCATGGGGGCACCTGCCCTGACACCCCCACGAAATGGCCACCAGAGGGCACCTGCGAGCACCAGTCAGGCCCTATCCTCTGTCCACAGCCCTCCGAGGCTCCCATCTCTTTTGGGGAAAAACCCAAATCCTCCCTGTGGTCCCCAAGACCCCGCATGACCTGCCCTGTCCCCTCTCTGCCCTCCCCTCCCCCCCTCCTCTCCTTGCTCACTCTGTTCCAGCCACACCAGCCTCCAGGCTGTTTTTGGAACACACCATGCCCAGTGCTACCCCAGGACCTTTGCATAGGCAGACCCTCTGCCAACAATGCCCTTCCTCCAGATATCCACGTGACTCCTTTCTTGACCTTCCTCAGGTGTCTGCTCCGATGTCAGTGAGGCCTCCTGCCCCATTTATAACGCTCACTTTCCTCCATCTCTGGCTTCCCGTACCCCTCTTCCTGCCTCTCTCTTCCCTGTAGTATTTATCACCAACATGCCACACGATTATGTATAATGTTTATTGCTCACTGCCCATCCTCCCGCTGGACATGAACCCCAAGAGGGCAGGCCCAGATCCCAGTCCAGGGCCAGCAACTGGGGGGACCCAGACAAGTTCCCGTGTGATCCAGGATGACTTACTTTCTGTTCTGGAGCCTCAGTTTCCCAATCTGTCTAGTGGGGTCCTGATCTGTCCATCCTTGGGGTCAGTGAGAGTCCCCAGCTGTCTCCTAAGTCTGCTTTAGAAGTTCCTGGCCAGCTGGGCTCCGGCACACAGTAAATGCCCAACTCTCACTCCCTCGGTCCATCACTCAGACCCGGAGTAGGAGGTGACAGGCCTGCAGATGCCACTGGCTCAGGCTGTGCCATTGGGGCCAAGACACTGTCTCATTTAGTAAATTGCAGGCAGGCAGCTCCCGCGGCTGCAGTGCTGAAGACAGGCGGGGCCGTGGCTGGGAGAATGTGGAGCCCTCTTGAGGCTGGAGGGCTGAGCTCGGAGGTGGAGGCCTGGGAGCTCTTCCTGCCCCTCACTGGGCCTCACTTTCCCTATCAGCAAAAAGAAGGGCCATGGGAACGTTGAGGCATCTTCGAGTTCCTTTGTCCACATTCTGCACTAGTTCCTGTGAACCTCCATATATAAAGTGCATGGATGAAAGAAGAAGAAATAAATTCTGAGCATGGGGCTGGGTATAGAAGCAGAGACCGTCTCCTTTGCTGTTCCTTCCCCAGCTCCCAGGATAGGGCCCGGAGCTCAACAAACAGTAATAGCGACGCTGACTGAGTTTCAGCTGTGGGTCTTTGGACGCACACTGAGAACTTTAGAAGGGTTTTCAGATCTCATTCAGGCCTCACAGCAGCCCTGTGATGTAGAGAACCGCCATTATCCCCATTTTGCAGATTCCAAGGCCGAGACCCAGAGAGGGGAAGACACTCACCCGAGGTCACACAGCCAAGGATAAGGAGCTGCGCTCGCGCTGGTCTCTGATCTGTCTGCACCCTGACTTGCCACCCTCTGAGCCCCAGGGACCTTGACCTTCTGTCAACCAAGAAATGCATATTGCCTGGTCCTTTGGGAAGGGGGATTGGGCTCTTGGCCACGTTCCCTAATTACACAGGGGCCTCCAGTTTTCCCCAAGAGCAAGGTCATGACCAAGACCTCCCCCCGCCCCCTCTTCCAGCCTCCCAGCACGGCTGCTGTCCCGCAAGGAGACAGCCAGGGGAAAGGATCCCTTCACTGAACCCCGAGCCAAAGGCTCAAAACCATCACCTCAAAACCCCGGTGGCAGGGACAGGACTGAAAAACACACAGGAGAGCAAAGGGCAGGGGTTGGGGAGCCCTTGATTTGTCCCCTGCAGCCTCCCGTAAAGAAAGGCAGGATAAAAACAAAACAAAACAAAACACCGAGAGTCAGCCCACCGGCTGCGTGTGTGTGCCTGTGTGTGAGCACACACACAGATCTATGAAATATTTAGGTGGTGCCCAGTGTGTTTGTGGCTGTAATTAATCTTGTGTCTTGTTGGCAGAGAGCAGTGCGTTAAGAAATTACTTTCCGCGGCCCCGGGTAAAGTGCAGGCTGGCGAGGCCCAGGCTCTTTCCCCGGGCGGTGGGGGTCGGGGGGTGCTGTGTGTGCAGAGGAGGACTGGGGGGCAAGCTGCTGGCCCTGGGCCAGCTCCTTTGGAGATGCCCCTTCCCCCCGCCATGTGTCCATTCCCCATGATGGCTGCGATGTCCCCAACCCAACCGGAACCCCCCTGTGCCCTGGGCGCCGGGCTAAGTGAATGCTCTCTGGTTATTTCATTTTGTTTTTATGGCTTTATGGAGGTACGGTTTGTATGCGGTAAACTGCAAATACTGGAGGTGTGCGACTGGACGCGTTCTCTCTCCTCTCTCTCCCCCCACCCCCACCCATGCCTGTCAGTCCATCAGGACAGTGGACGCCTCTATCACCCCCAGAGTTCCCTTGGCTGCCCCCGTAGCTCCTCCCTGCTCTCTGCCCCCTCCCCAGCCCCCCCTCCTCCCCCTTCCCAGGCAACCACCCATCTGCTTGCATTTTCCAGCTGTCCCAAAATGTGCATCTTCTGCACCTGGCTTCTTGGGTCCAGCATAGCGATTTTGAGGTTTGCCCGTGTTGTCGTGTGTCTTTCTATGACAAAGGAATGGTCCGTGGCCTGCCGGAATCCCTGCTTATTTATCCAGCCACCTGCTGATGGACACTTGGGTGGCCTCCAGTTTGGGCTGGTAGGGATCCCGCTGCTCTGAACACGAAACTACAGTTTTTGGGTGCATGGGGGGCTCTGGTTTCTCCTACGTAAATCCCAAGGGGTGGAATGGCTGGGTCATTCGGTCGCTGAGAGGTTCACTTTTTTAAAAAATATTTATTTGACAGACAGAGATCACAAGTAGTCAGAGAGGCAGGCAGGGGGCGGGCGGAAGCAGGCTCCCTGCTGAGCAGAGAGCCCGATGCGGGGCTCGATCCCAGGACCCTGGGATCATGACCTGAGCCGAAGGCAGAGGCTTTAACCTACTGAGTCACCCAGGAGCCCCTGTGGTTCGCTTTTTGAGAGATCAGGGGTAAGAATTTGAAACACCTTGCCAGTGCATGGGAAGTTCTAGGAGTGAATCTTGTTCCATCCACGAGACGACTCAGTGACAAGAAGGGAAACTAAGGACCGATCATACGGTGGGGAGTGGCAGAGCTGGGGCTCAGCCCCAGGGCTGTCTGTGCCCACAGCATCACCCGTGAGCTGCACTATGTTGAGCTGGGACGGAAGCGTGTGGGCATATCCAGTGTCTTCCTTTCTCTCAGCGTGGCAGTGAGCAAGTCTAATTCTGCATGGTCTTGTCCTGACGCCCCGATATCTAGTAGAGGCCCAGATGAGAGCCCTAAGTGTGGCTGCCAAGCAGATCTCACTCCCCACCCACCCAAAACCTGCAGTGGCTTCTTAGTGCTTTGGGATAAAGCTTAAACCCCTTTAAAGCAACTGAAGACCGATCTGAATTCTGGAACTGCTCCTTTTGTTCCCGCCACACTGGCCTCTTCGGTCTTTGTGGACAGTCCTGCCTCAGGACCTTTGCACCTGCCATTCCCCCTGCCTGGAAGGCTCACCTCCCTGACTTCCCCATCCACGGCAGCCCCACCCAGTCCCCTCTGTGGCGTCCATCACCTTTTATCTCCTCTCACTAGCCCTCTTTGCTCTTTGAAATTCTCTTATATATATACTTACTTTTTAAAAAACCCCAATCACGCATTTACATAGTGCTTACTGTCTACCAGGCACTGCGGCAGGCATTCATTTAATGAGCGGTAACGCATCTAAACTTTTCTCCAACTCCCTGCACGAGGTGCTACCCTCCTCTCCCTTTACAGATGGGGACACTGAGGCACAGAATGATTCAGACCAAACAGCCAGGAAGCGTGCGAATCCCGGTGGGGTAGGTCTGTGCTCACGGTCTGTCGCCCCCGTGGGACCCGCCTGACAGCTGCGATCCCAGCATGGGCGGGCTGCTCAGTGCGATGGGCAAAGAGCCCCCTTTGTGCGGAGAAAGAAGCAGAAATCCCGGGGGTGGGGGGTTGCTGGTGTGCGGGTGACCTGCCTGGTGGCCAGGTTGGATCTGAACCCACATCCAGGGCCATGCTCCCCACCGTCCCCCAGAGCCGCCACCAGGGCCCCCGAACCGTGAGCTCAGAGCCTCGGAGTGGCCTCGGCGGGTGCTGGCTCAGACGGCGAACAGATGCTCGCTATTTTAAACCCACTGTTTAACTCATTAAGACAGCTGTTTCCCATCCCCAAAGTCGGCGGAATTAGAATTAAATTCATTCCAGAATTAAATACACACATACACACACACACACACACCCCGCCACCATTTGGAGGCAAAACTTGTTAGCATTTAGGCAAGCCGCGCCTGGGCGCCTGGGGACGCAGCTCTGTGTCTGTCTGACAAGTTACATCACGGCCCAGTGGTTGCCGGCTGGGCCCGCGGCCAGAAAGCCCTGCGGGCCCCCATTCCTGGGCCGGCCAAGGCTGCTGCCATGATTGTTCACTTGGCAGTGGGGTGTTCGCCTGGATGTCTCCCTGACCCCTCAGGCCCTGCAGGGTCCAGACAGGACTCAGTGTTTGTGCCTGAGCTGGCGGCTTCTTCTCCCGGGACCCAACCCCTCCTCCCTCTGCCTGGGGCTCTCAGCGGAGTCCAGATGCACCTCCTCTTCCCCGTCTTGTTAAAAAATGGTCAGGACTCCCTGGTGATGCTACTTGCAGAGGGCTTTGCTCCACTCCTGCCAGCTACTGCACTGGTCCGAGCCTCCGCTACCTCCAGCCCGGATGCTTGCCCCTGCTTCCTCCCTAGGCACCCAGATTCCATGGTTAACCCCAAATGGTTGTTTTTTCTTCCTCCTTCTCCTTCTCCCTCTACTTCTTCTGTTCCTTAAGGCTGTTTGGGTATTTTAAATGTTTTGTTTGGCAATAATTTCAGATTTCCAGAAGAGCTGTACCCATCCCCATGGCCAAAAGTCCAGAGATGCTGTATACACCTCTCCTTGATGATGACATTTTACATAACCCAGCATGACAATCCAAACCAGGAATCAGTGTGGGCTCAACAGTGCCAGCAAACCTACAGACCTTGCTTGGGTTTGATCAGTTTTCCCACGGACCGTCCTCTTCCTGGTCCAGGATCCCACCCAGAGCCGCTCATAGGCGTTGCTGCCACATCTTCCCGGTGCCCTGCCCTCTGGGACGGCGGTTCCTCAGTCTCTCTTCATTGTCCATGACCTTGACATTTAGGAAGAGCACTGGCTGGGGATTTTGTGGGATGTTCCTCAGTTTGGGTCTGTCTGGTTATCGGCTCACTATGAGCCTGGATTGTTCATCTTCACCAGGTCCCGCGGGGGTCACGTGGGGGGCGACACAGGGGAGTCACAGGGGGTGACGTGAGAGTGACACGGGGGGTGACGGTGCATCCCCAGGGCAGGAGATGAGGAGTCAGGTAAAGCTGATCGTCTCATCACTGGGGATGTTAACCTTGATTCCACAGTGACCACCATGTTCCCCCCTGAAAAGTTACAGTTTTACTTTTTGAATGACTAAGTATCTCAGGAGCCCTGCTTGGCACCGTGCCAATACCCTGCCTGTCCTCACACTGTCTACCTCACAGAGTCTACCTTGCCGTCTTGGATTCCTCTTGCCTCTCAGATACTCAGTCTTATCTCCTCGTCGTGGTCTTCTGTCACGGCACCTGTCACTGTGGGAAATGCTTGCTCCTTTGTTTGGGAGCTTCCCTCCTCCATTGGATGGAGCCCTCGGAGGGTAGGGACTGGGTCTGTCTTGGTCACTTCTGTGTCCCCTGCGTCCAGCCCAGGGCCTCACACACAGTACGCACCCAGCACATAGTTGCTGGACAAATAAAATGAAATGGCGCCAGCCAGCAAACCCCAGGTCGATTTGGGGGAGTGTGATTTGGTGGCAACCCAAGAATGTTCTAGAAGCAAAGTCCTTTCCTCCCTCCAGGCCTCTGTTCCATTGTGCGTCCCACCCAATGCCGTCCCTGCTCAAGTTCCTCTCCTGCACTTCACACCCTGAAATTATTCTGTCTGATGCCATTTATTCATTTAGCTAATCCGCTGTCTGGCTGCCTTCTCTTTTCTCAGCTAGACCAGAACGTCTGTAAGGTCAGGGGTTTTGTCTGGGTTCACGGCGGTCCGCGCAGCGCCTGGCACACTGTCCCGTGCGGACAGCTCCCTCTCCCCGAGCCGTCTTCAGTCTCGTCTGCACCAGCTCAGCTACGCCGCCCGAGAGCCGGGACCTCGGAGCAGGAGAGGTAGGAAGACAAATGAAGGAGTCTGGCCTTGGACAGTAAACCTGTTCCTTGGCAGCTGCGGCTGGGCCACTGGGGCAGGAGATCTGGGGAATCCGGGGCGGAGAAAGGGGATCAGCCCCTTCTTGGCTGTGGCACTCAGGAGGGATTGTCCCCTCTCTGGATGCTGCTGGCTTCCTCCTGGGAGAAATGGGGAATGCACTGTCCCATTCAAAGGGCAGCGGGAGGTCCCCGGGTGATGGAGTTCAGAGAGCCTCTGCTGACCCTCATGTTACCGATAGGGAAGGACAGGTTCCTTCAGCGACGGTCCGTGTTGGGCTCCAAGCGCAGCTCGTCCCTCACCATGTCAGGCTTGTCCGGGTGCCCAGAGGGGCATCTTGGGTCTTGAAGCCGACCAAAGCCGCTATGTGTTTACTGTGGGCCAGGTGTAGGGCTGAGGGGGGCGGGGAGAGAGAGAGAGGGGGGGAAACAGAGGCCAACACAGATAGACACAGGCCTCAGGGACAGACACGGAGGCCACGGAAAGAAACGTGACAGGCAAGAGAGGGTAAGTCCAAGAGAAACACAAAAGGAGATAGGGAAGCAGTGACACGGACACAGAGAGACAGGGACAGACAGAGGCAGGGTCAGGGAACAGGAATAAGGGTAAAGACAAAAAGAGATGCTCACCCAGAAGCAGGACGATAGAGAAGGAGGGAGAGAAACAGAGATGCAGAAAGAAACAGGCATACAGATGCAACAGAGGAGAGGCACAGAGACAGAGGGGCCCAGGTGGGGCTGCTGGTGGGCCATTCACTGGCATCTTCTCACTGACGCCTTAGGTACCTCTGTCTCCTCCCCGTCCCAGCCCCTGCCCCTGCACCAGCCCCAGCCCCAGGGGCCGCAGGGTCTCCTACACCGCAGCCAGTCCAGGGTAGGAGTGGCTGCATAGCCCCACAAGTATGGGCGAGTTGAACACTGACTCCAGCCTGACATGCATGCAGGGGAGGAGGGGTGGAGATGGTGTGTCTTGGAGCTCCGGGAAGTTATGGCCACAGGACACTCATTCTGACATGTGTTTTATGTCCAACAGCCTGAGGAGCCAGACATCTTCAGTGTATCCTAGCCCCCAGCACCACTGAAGGAGGCTCTCCCTGCCACACATACCCTGGGTGGGGTGGGGGAACATGGTGAGGCAGGAAAAGGAAATCATGCTTACAATCATGCCCAGTGTTCCTTCTCCTATGAGGTTCTGGAAGCCTCACCCCTCCCCTATGAGGTTAGTTGTGTGGACCCAGAAACCCCCTCTTAAGCAAAAAAGGAACGTATTGGTTCATCTAACAGTTTACAGATGGGTGGCCTTCAGGCTCAGTTTGATCCAGGTGCTCAGATGATGTTTTTAGGACCTGGGTCTCTCTCCGTTGCTTTGTTCTGCTTTCTTATACATTGCCTCTATTTTCAGGCAGCATCTTAGTTTTGGCTCCTCCAGAAGCTGACCCTGAGACAAGAATTTGCATCGAGATTAGTTATTTTGGCAGTGATTTCAGAAGATGCGGGGAGGGGAGTGGGGGTTGGTCAGAGGCAGGAAAGGGAGGGCAACTTAGAAGCAGCACTGTCAAGCACGTTGTCATGGGGGCAGCAGGAGCTCAGTCCCACTGGGGTCCTCTGGGAGGTGGTGAGGACATACTCCCGAGTAATTTCATTGGAGGAGTGAGACAGACTGTCCCACTGGTCGTGGGTCCTGGGCTGCTCCCAGGGCTGGCTCGTCCAGGTTATCTGCACATGGGCCAAGAAGCTTCCAGTAGCCTGAGGAGCCCTCAGAAGGAGGGCCAGACGGCCAACACTTTGATCTTGGACTTCTGGTCTCCAGAACTTCGAAAAAAGAAATTTCTGACCTTTTCAGCCACTCAGTTTGTGGTACTTTGTTATAGCAGCCCGAGGAGACCAAGACACCGCGTTGACAACTGCCATCATTGGAGAACCTCTTTCTCCACTACCACCATCCGTCACTCCTTCAGTTACCAAACGGTCCCTAAATATCGATTCTCCTATTGTCCTTCGTTAAAAATTCTATGAGAGTCATAAAAGAAAAACCCCAAATCACTTGCCACCAAGAGATGAGACTTGCAAAATACAAAGACTCCCATGTTTTAAAATTCCAGTGGGACCAAGGATGGTCCCTTAGGAAAATTTGCAGTTGCTTGGAAAGGCACCAACCCCAGCGACTTCCGGGGGTAAACCTCAGAGGGACAGCACGGGCAGGGGGGCCACCGCTCTGCCCCACGCACCTCCTCTCTCCATCACTCACTCATTCAG
The DNA here is from genome assembly GCF_022355385.1 of Mustela nigripes. NCBI lineage: Eukaryota > Metazoa > Chordata > Mammalia > Carnivora > Mustelidae > Mustela > Mustela nigripes. Next base: position 3,778,238 of record NC_081558.1, on the reverse strand, counting down.
GGCTGCTGTCCCCTCCAGTCCCCTCTCAGTCCCCTCCCTGAGTCGCTGTCTCCCGGCCTCCCTCTTTCTCTCCAGTCCCTGCCCTGCAGCCACAGGAACCAGAGGCCTCTTTCAGAAACACGAATTGCTTTTTAGTTCAGGAGTAATAAGTGAATTCGTTCCCATCGCGAGAGAGGCAATAGTGCAGAAATGCAGAGTGGAGGGGGGAAAAAACTGACCGCGTCCTGCGTCTCCGCTTTCCTGTGGCTCCCGAAGTCCTCTGCGGCTTTGCCCACCGGCTCCTGTCCTAGAGTCAGACCCTCTTTCCAGACACTCAGCTCACCTGTCCTCCCGCCCCCTCCCCTCCCCCCCCCCCCCCCCCCCCCCTCCCTCTCCCCACCCCCTCTCTTCAGGACCTTCTCGCGCTCTGTTCACTGTCCCAGCACGCTGCTCTCTGCCATCCTGCACCAGGTTCATCTTACTCACCTTACCCTGGGGCCTCACCTGGTCGCCCACCTGGGACAAGGGTTTCAGGGACCGATCCTTGTTTCCAAGCCACTGTGCGGATGTCCCTCTGCTGTGGGCGGGGTTGGAGACGGGGCAGGAAACGACAGAAATGTGTCCTCTCCCGCCTCTGGAGGCCAGGAGTCCACAATCAAGGTGTTGGCAGGGTTGGTTCCTCCCCGGAGGCTCAGAGGGAGAACCTGCCCCATGTCCTGCCCCCCACCCCAGGTGCTCCCGCTCCGGGAGGCGTCCCTCCGACGCCTGCCTCGGTATCACCCGGCCCTCTCCCCGTGGGTCTCTGTCTCTTCTCTGCTGCGGGCTGCCCTGGGAGGCATCAGGCCTCCCAGAAAACCCAAGGAGCAGGTGGTCAGCCTGGCCAAGTGCCACTGAGGAGACAGAATGCTTGTTCCTGGCACTGGAGGCCGCCTTTGAAAGGTCTGGAGGTCAAGGACTCCGCAGCATTGAGAAGTCCTTCAGAAATGAGCAGGGTCTTGACCATCATGGGGACGTGGAGGGCTCGCAGGCCACTCAGGAGAGTGTGGCCTGCATCTGGAGGGCAATGCGGAGGACAGAGGTCGGGGATTTTAGAAAAATCCCTGACCAGGGGGCACCTGGGTGGCTCAGTGGATTAAGCCGCTGCCTTTGGCTCGGGTCATGATCTCAGTGTCCTGGGATCGAGCCCCGCAGCCTGCTTCCCCCTCTGTCTCTGCCTGCCTCTCTGCCTACTTGTGATCTCTCTCTGTCAAATAAAATAAATAAAATCTTAAAAAAAAAAAAAAAATCCCTGACCAGAAAGATTTCAAAGCGGAGGTGGGGTCTGGTCCGTGGGGTCTGGTCCGTGAGAGGGAGGAGGTCAGACTCCCCGCTGAGCACCAATCCTGTGTTGTCTCATTCACATCTCTCCCCACCCATCTTAGAAGACCGGTTCCTCATCATTGTGCCCATTTTACAGATCCGGAGTCTGGAGCCCAGAGAGGTCGAGTGATTTACCTGGTGTCACACAGCTTGTGAGTGGTAGTCCAGGCAATCAAGAGGTGAGTAGGCTGCCTAGCCCAGCGGGGGGCAGCCTCAGGGTGGGAGGTTTGGGGGGTGAGAAGTGGTGAGGACGTGAGGCTGATGCCCACGGTAGGAGGACAGCTGGGGACAGGCTGGGGAGGAGGCACTGAGGTGGGAGAAGAAAGCGTGTGCAGGACCGGAGGCCTACCAGGCGGTGAGGACAGAGGACAGGGACCACCCACGCCTGCCGGTGCCACCGGGACCGGGCACTTCTCTCCCCCCCAGATCAAATCTAGTTACACTCCGAGGACGTGTGAGCTCAGACCGAAGTCCTGAGAAAACACTGGCCTCGGGAGAAAGGGCATTTCAGGCAGAGACCACAGCGGGTGCCAAAGCCTGGGGACAGGACCACGCCTGGTGTGGCCCGATGTGTTGTAAGAAGGGCAAGGATGTCTGTGCGGCTAGAGCAGAGTGACTAGAGCGGGAGAGAGGGGGGAGGTTTGGGATTTGGATCTTAAGAACCGACCTCCTGGGGGAAGGGTGCCCTGAACAAGTCTGGGTCCTCCTGGGTATCTCAAAAGGGGGTAACATTGACATCTCCCTCGGTGGGTCTCTGAGAGTCTTGGGGAGATAAGGCTTTCCAGTAGCAATATAAGTCCTAGATCGGTGCCACCAGGGGCCATCAGCCTACTTTGGGGCACCCTGAGCCTTATGAGGTCGAGGAACGGGCTGCTCTGAGCATTCCACAAGTTTCCTCAGAGGCTGCTCAGGTCTCCCTGGGTGTCAGCGATCCAGGGATTCTGCCTTGGCCACAGCCCTAGGCAACGGTGGGCCCTTGGGGACAAGATGGAACTGGACGATGTCACAGAGGCCAGAGGCATCTAGAACCCCAGGGTTTCCTGCTCTCAGTGTCATCTCCTGGCAAGACTGCCTGGGCAGGTGGGCAGCTCCTGAGACCCCCCTTCAGAGACACGATGCATATGGGGCTGCCCCAGGAGCAGTTTCTGCCTAGGGACGTCCTGGCCCCAGCTGTCCCACTTCCCTGCCCCTGAACCGCCCCCCCGATTCGAGCTCACCTCACTTCCCATCTCGGCCACGGGCCCCCCGGGAGGCCCTGGAGATGCCCGAAGGCCTCCGGTCTGCTGTCCCCAGCGGGACCTAGTCCACGCCGCATCCGGGGGAAGAGGAGGAGGAGGGGGGGCGTGGCTATGGGGCAGCTGGAGCCAGCCCGGGCCCCGCGGGCAGTCACCGCCTGGCTGACCCTGCTGGTGCTGCTGGTGCCCTCGGAGGCGGTGGTGCGGGCCGTGTTGGATGGCAACGCCAGCACCGTGGACTTCGCCGACCTGCCGGCCCTGTTCGGGGTGCCCCTGGCCCCTGAGGGCGTGCGGGGCTACCTGATGGAGGCCAAGCCGGCCAACGCCTGTCACCCCATCGAGGGCCCGCGGCTGGGCAACGGCTCGCTGGGCGCCATCGTGCTGATCCGCCGCTACGACTGTACCTTCGACCTCAAGGTGCTGCACGCCCAGCGGGCGGGCTTCGAGGCGGCCATCGTGCACAACGTGCGCTCGGACGAGCTGGTGCGCATGTCCCACGTCTATGAGGACCTGCGGCGTCAGATCGCCATCCCCTCGGTGTTCGTGGGTGAGGCCGCCTCGCAGGACCTGCGGATCATCGTGCGCTGTGACAAGGGGGCCCACGTCGTCCTGCTGCCCGACTACCCGCCGTGCCCCGACCTGGACTGCCACCCAGTGCTGGCCGTCTCCTGGGTGCTGGGCCGCACCCTGGCCCTGCTCGCCTCTGTCTTCCTGGTCCTCCGCCCGCTGTGGGGCTGGCTCTGGGCCCGGTGGAGCCGCGGGCCGGAGGTCAAGCCGCGGGCCGGCCAGAAGGCCCAGGTGCGCACCTTCACGCGGCGGAACGACCTGTGTGCCATCTGCCTGGACGAGTACGAGGAGGGCGACCAGCTCAAGATCCTGCCCTGCTCCCACACTTACCACTGCAAGTGCATTGACCCCTGGTTCTCCCAGGCCGCCCGGCGCTCCTGCCCCGTGTGCAAGCAATCGGTGGCCGGCACGGAAGACGGCTCCGACTCCACCGTGGACAGCCTGGGCGACGAGGACCCCTCGCTGCCGGGCCACCGACCCCCCATCTGGGCCATCCAGGCCCGGCTGCGCTCGCGGAGGCTGGAACTGCTGGCCCACGCCGGCTCCCAGGGCCACTCCAGTGCCACGTCTGTGGGGGTGGCCGAGGCCACCGCACCCTCCCAGAGGCCTCCAGAACGGCTATGAGGCACTATGGCTCCCCCGCCCCGGGAGGTTGTGGCGATGGATGGGGTCAGGGAGGATGGAAATGCCGAGTGTTTCTAGTCTAGAGAGAATAAAGTGGGTTTGAAAGCGGAGTCTCGCCCTGACTGCTGTGGGGCCGCGGGCTTCTGGCCGCCCAGGGCCACCCATGTGGCAACTCCCAGCATCTGCGGGTAAACCAGGAGAACCCCCGGGAGAGGTGGGCAGGAGGGTGTCTCCAGGGACGCTATGTCGTCTGTCGCACCACTGGTGGCCTTGGGATGCCCCGCACCTCCTTTCCAATCCTGGGCATGTGGGGTCCCAGCTTGGCTTGGTCCTTTTGCATTTCAACTTTTTTTTTTTTTAAATAAAATTTTTCCTTTGGACTGATCTTAGATGTACAGAAAAGTGGCCAAGGTACTAACTCCAGAGAATTCCTGTGTGCCCGTCGCCCAGCTTCCCATAATGCTCACCTCCTGCACATCACAGCAAACTCCCCTGTCCCCACTGAGAAAGCGACGTGGGTACGTCCGTGACCATGTACTCATCTCTAGCTTTGATCTGAATTTCCCCATCACTGCCGCTTTTTATAGTGATAAAAGTCACACAGGGCGCCTGGGTGGCTCAGGGGGTTAAGCCACTGCCTTCGGCTCAGGTCATGATCTCGGGGTCCTGGGATCGAGTCCCGTATCGGGCTCTCTGCTTCCCTTTCTCTCTCTCTCTGCCCACTTGTGATCTCTCTGTCAAATAAATTCTTTAAAAAAAAAAAGTCACACATACCCAAGTACAGAGAATAGGATAATGACCCCCCCACATGCTCCCATTACTCAGATTCGACAGACAAGACAGACAACTCTCTCTAGGGCGACTCTCAAGTCAACATCCTTCAGGCTCCTCTGTCCCTTGTCATTCTGATGCAAACGCCAGATGGTTTTCATCTGTAAACATCTGGTGTTTCTAAAGCAGCAGCCCTCACCTGGGTTGGGGGTTCTGCCCCCAGGGGACTCTGGGCGATATCTGGGGACATCTGTGGTTGTCATGCCTGGTGGGGGAGGGGAGGTTCCTGGTGTCAAGGGGGTGGGGACCTGGGTGTTGTTCAACATTTCCCCCCCACCCCAGCACGCAAGACAGCCTTCCATGACTTGGTCCTGGGGTTAGCAGTGCCAAGGGGCACAGCCCCTGCTCCAAGATAAGACTTTTTTTTTTCTTTCTTTTTTTTTTTAACATGGGGCTTATACTCAAGACACAACCCAAGATCCAAGATCTAGAGATGAGATCTAGAGTCAAGTCTTAACTGACTGAGCCACCCAGGCACCCCCTAAGATAAGACTCTTTAAAAAAAACAAAACCCACCAACGTCAGTATTGTGTTAAAAATGACGATTCCCTGAGAGCATCAGATCTCCATCCAGCGGACACACGGAAATGCGAACCCTTGTGAAGCGCGTTTTTTTAGGTTGTCTGGGTCAGGACCTAGGTCAAGTCTAGAGTCGGTGGTGGTCTCCTAAATCTTCATTGACAGCCTCCCGTCTCTTTTGCCTCTTACCTTTGCCTCTCTCACTTTTGCCTCGCGATCGTTGCGATCGTTGAAGCCACTAGGTCACTTCCTCTGTGGTGACATCTCCCACCTGGGCATTGCCCAGCTTGTCCCCCTGGTGCCGTTTAACACGTTCCTCAGTCCCCTGTGCCTCCTGTGAGTTTGCAGCGGGATTCAGAGACCAGCTCAGATGTGGCTTAGTTTTAAGGCGAGTAAATAAGGTGCTTCTTCAGAAGGGTTGGGCCATTTCAAGGGTCTTCTGGGCATTGAATGAGGGTCACTTGCTTGGGCAGGTGGCAGGCATGATGAGGAAGGCCTGGGAGGGAACACTGGATCTGACACTGCTGACACTGGAATGGCGAAAAGGAGGTGAGTGTGCAGGAAGTGTAGTCCAGGCTGAGGGAACAGCACATGCAAAGGTCCTGGGGCAGAACCAGGCCTGGCATGTTTGAGAAGCCGTACCAAGGAAGGCTTTGTGGTTGGAGCAGAGTGAGGGAGGGAGGTGGGACAGGGAGGAGGTGAGGGCAGGAAGGGGATGGGGCAGTTGGCACAGGACATTGTAAATCTGGGGAAGGAATTTGATTTTTCTTCTGCGATGCTGAGTAAAACCACTGGAGGGGTTTTAAGAAGCTCAGACAAAATCCTTCTCAGCAGCACTTCTAGGTCTCAGTTTTTCAGATGAGGCAACTGTGGCCCAGAGAGGCCAAGTCACTCTCTCGGGGTCACAGAGCAGGTGCGTGATGGTGGAGTTTGGACCCCGCAGTCTGGTCTTGGGAGGTCTGCTAGTGAGTATGTGTGTGCAGTCAGAGATTTCCTGTGTTATGCATATGGAAGTGTTTTTCATTGTGCTTTGCTGTCTTCATGACCAAGACAAAGCTCGGAAACTTCAAGGTGGTTGAAGGAAAAGGGTCTCCCTTCTTGGATTGATGATGTCAAAGGACAGGCCCTTGGTCATGGCTCTGATGTGTGTGTATGTGCGTGTGTGTGCACATGTGTGCATGTGTGTGTGTAGGGGTGGGCTAAGGTCCTTGCACATGCATGATCCCCGAGGGGCTGCAGCTCCGTGATGAGGACCTCATACCCAGCTTCTGAGGGCCCTTGTTCCCAGCTCTGTGTAATGCCACAAACAGAGGCTGCACTTTCCGGGGCACCCTGTTTTAGTCACTGGGAATGGCCCATGGCACTGGCAAGGGAAGGATAAGCCTCTCTGTCCAGCAGGCATGAAAGGGGGTGAGAATGGAGAGATGGACGGGGAGGGATAGATGTAGCAGTCAAGATTGGGGTTGGTGATGGGATCCAGGACCCAACCAGAGCAGATTAAGCCCCTGGGGCTCGTGAATATGAATAGTCAGTGCAGAGATGGCATGGAGGCTCTACCGCGTCCAGGGCCTGGAATCCTTCTATATTATTGCTCCAAATCCTTAGCAAGTAGGTCACCCCCTCATGGGACAATGCAGTTGCTTGAGCTCCAGCTATCACATCTGCCTCCCAGTCAATGAGTAGGAGTGAGGAAGGGCTCCCCACTTGCTTTTAAGGTCACTCCCAGAAATCCCATAAACCAGTTCTGCTCACACCCCATTGACCAGAACCAAGTCATGTGGTCACACTTGCCTAAAGGGACACTGGGAAATGTAGTCTTTATTCTGAATGGCCAACAGTCCAGCTGAAAACCAGAGGTTTCTATTCTTAGGGAATAGGGGAGAAGAGATATGAAGGTTGGCCAGCACTGCCTCCCACTTGGATACACTGTGGAACATGGCTCACATGTCTGTTAAAGGAGAGAAAGGAAAGGAAAGGAATCTTCTCACCTCCATCCTGAGCCTCCTACAAGATCACAGGCAGAACAGAGAAGTTAGGCACATCCCAGGTCAAGGGACAGATGACTTTTCTCACAACCAGGCTGCTAGGGGAAGGAGTGAGCTCACCGTCCCTGGGGATAGAAACCAGCTCTCACTGAGGCCCTGCCGTGCTCCAGGACTCCTGGCTTCCACCAGTAACCCTTCCTGAGCCTCAGTTTTCCCATCTATACAATGGGCACAGCAGTAGCAATGGGCTCCACAGGGCTCCCTAAACATGGACGATGGTAAGCACAGTGCCTGACACTAAGTGTTCTGTCGGCATTTGTAAATTGACTAAGCGACCTGCCCACAGCCCAGCTAGAATACTGGGTTATCAGAGCTGTGCGGGGGAAGCCCTGGCCCTGTGTTAGCCCAAAGGGGGGTGCCTTGACCCAACCCAGAGAATGTGGGAGGCTTCCTGGAGGTGTTGTCTTCTCGACGAGAGCAGAAAGAATGGGAATCAGCCCTGTGAAAAGGAAGAGTGACCCTGTCACCTAAAGCAGCACAAGCAAAGATCTGGTCTGGCATCCAGTGGGTACTTAATAAGTGTACATAAGGTCCTTGCCCCGCAATCAGAGCCTGCCCCCTCCAAGAAGGGGCCTCAGTTTCATCCTAGCCTCCTCGGTCCCCCAACGCCTGGGCCCGGGCGCTTCTCCAGCCGCCTTCGGGGAGCCTGCGCGCTGCCAAGGACTGCCAGCTTAGCGAGGCCGGCCGGTGCCAGCCTCCTCGGCCCTGCTTGGCTGCCGCCCCACGTAAGCACCAGCAGAGGCCTCCTCCCACCCATCCAGACAGCATCCATCTGGGTTGTCTAAGGGGGAGTTGGCCAGATGGGGAAACTGAGGCTCAGGGGTGGGGGTGGGGTGGAGTCAGGGCTCCCAGCAGGACTCCTGAGCACACACGCTGTGCCAGGCTCCAGGCCACCTTCCTTCCGCACGAACCCCTTGCCTCTCGAGCCAGGCTCCTGTCCGATACCCCCATTTTCCGGAAGAAGAAATTGAGTCTGTGAAAGAAGGTGTGGCTTGCCTGGGGCCACACACCCGGCCGCTCGCTCCCGCACCGTTTTTAACTGGCTGTCACTTTGATTTCTTTTCTTTTTTTTTTTTTTTTCACTTTGATTTCTGCCTTCTGCTGGCCTCTACCTCCCCAGCGTGGGTCACAGCTCCAGCTGTCCCTTCAACAATATGCATAGGCCCCCTTCTCACCTAGGCCTTCACTGGGGAGCCTAAACACAGCCGTGACTGAGACGGACCCAGGCCCCACCTGCATAGGGCGCCTACTCCTCCCCCCGTGTGGGGGAGGGACCGTGATGGGTTGGGGGGAGGTACAGGTGCTGGGAGGGCCTCAGCCTGCAGGGTCGGGGAAGGCTTCTCGAACAGGGGGCATCTACCTCAAGACATGAAGGACAGAACAGAAGCAGTTTGGCAAGAGATGGAAGGGTGCTCAAGGGGGAGGGAACAGCATGTACCAGGAGCCAGAGTCCTAAAAGCCACAAAGGCTCTTAACCTAATTGGACATGACTCCTGCCTCAACACACATGCGCATTTTTGGTTATAACAAGTAATGACACCTCAAGTTTGTAACCACACTCTCTTCTGCCTTCCAAGAGTGCGTGGTCTCCGCTATTCTAGAAGACAGATGGAAGTAGGTCCTATTTTGAACAATCCCATTTTTCAGATAAGGAAACTGAGGCCCAGAGAGGTTTAAGTGGCTTGCCCCCAGGGAAAACAGCTTAGAAGGGACAAAGCTGGGTGCTGAACTCTAGAAGCCCACCTTTGGAGGCCGTTGGCATCATCATCCTGGACAACGGTAGAATAGAAGGAGTGAATGGTAGAATGAGAGGCAGAGAGACCCCCTCCTCCCCCAGGATTCTCAGGGCACACAGCACCTCTGCTCTGTCCCAGCTCCTTCTCCCAACTCCCAACCTCATTTGGTGGGTGCCAATCCACTCCAATGAGAGCTGAGGACGCTCACATTGCGTAGAGGAGGTGCTCTTCACCTCCTCTACTCCACACGCTCTGCTCCTCATGATACAACCAATAAAGAGCGGGTTCCAAGGAACTTATTGTCACTCTCAGCGGCTACTGGAGGCCACTGCAGAACTGATGCAGGCTGCAAGGAGACGGAGTGCCAAGTTCTCACCCCGATGGCATCTGGAAGAGGGCTGAGAGGCTCTGATTCATCCCTGGGTCCTCCTTCCTCTTCCTCTGGCCCCACCTCTTCTCCATGCCCTGCCCTCTTCTTTGCCCACCCCTCCCAGCCTCCCAGCCAGGCCCGGGAGGGGAGGACGTTTTTAGGAACAGATGGCTGCCTTCCTCGCCCAGCATTCTGTCAGTTAATTAACGCCGCCTGTAATTAAACTTCCCACAAATTAGCTGTCAGCTACGCTAAAGGGAACCGTCCCTCTCAAATGCCACCTTGACTTGCTGAATTGTGAGCCTTGTCGACAAAATAATTAAAGGCAGAGGGAGGCAACCAAAATTTGGAGCCTTTTCCCCCTAATATCTCTATCTGTGTCCATGGCTACACTCTCCCATCCAGGACTTGGGGATACAACCAGGCTGTTTCCCGAGTTGCCATGAATTAATACCCTCCATCGTGGAAGGAATTATTACTGAGCTCCTGCTGTGTGTGCCAGGCACTGTGTTAGGATCTGGGGACCTAATGGTGACCAAGATAAACACTGTCACTGCTTTCTCAACGCTTCCAACCTTGGCATACATTTTTTTAAAGGGAAGGAAATAAACGAAGTTATTAGAGCTGGGGGAAGAACACTCAAGGAGAAGGGACAGTCAGTGCAAAGGTCCTGAGGCAGGACCAGGTGGAGACTGATGAGGGGGTAAGTGGGTAGATTTGGGATTGATTCTGCAGGCAGAGGCAACAGGGTTGATGATCTATATAGGGGGAGGGTAGAAGAAAGGGAAAGAAAGGAGCTACACCCAGGAAGCAGAAGAAATGGAAAGTTGATCCATAAAGTTGCTGGATTTCCAGAGTGAAGTCTTTTTCAAAAAAGAGCAGTCTTCAGCCTCAGACAGGCCCATTGTCAAAGCCAGGGGAGCATGCTTGGATAGTAAGGCCCCCCAGCTGCAGCCCCCCAGCCTCCCCTTAGCGGGGTGTCTCCCTGGCATCAAGCATGGGGGCAAACGCTGTCCACACCTGTTAGAACATAATGAGGTCCCGACAGCTGTCCAGCTGGGCCCCAAGGAGACCCCATGGGAGAACATCGATGTGCCTGCCAATGTCCAGGCTGGAGAGGCTCAAGCCCCTGCTCCCGGGGGTCCGAAGAAGGTTCAGGAAGCTTCGCCTGAACGTCAGGAAAGCAATCATGGGCCTCGGCATTCTTGCCTTCCCCAGGACACTCTGCATCCCCAAAGGACAGATTTCAAGCCCTTGAAGCACCTCCGGGCCTGGGCAGAAGCTCTTCCTTCTCTCCCCCCTTTCTTAATCTTCAGATCTTTTCTCAGGTAACACCTCCTCCAGGAAGCCTCCCTGATGCTCCAGCCTGAGTCCTCTGGGCGGGGGCTGCTTTGGTCACTGTGGTGTCAGAGAGTGAGTGACGTGCAGGGGCTCAAATATATATTATTTAAGACTAAACACTAATAGAGCTTCTCTGAAGCTCTTGGGGCCAGCTATGTTTTGGAATTCCGAATATCCTAAATTTTAAGATACTGACAAGAGTCACTCAACAGATATACTGTGTCGTACTCCCAACAGGGCCTGGGCTGCCCAATCTCCCCTCCTGGTCAAACACAGCACCAATATGACGGGAAGAGTCACAATAAATGGAACAAAGGAAACCGTATGGGTCACACCTCAGTCAAGGCTCAGAAATAGGAACGCCCCGGGCGCCTGGGTGGCTCAGTGCGTTAAGCCGCTGCCTTCGGCTCAGGTCATGATCTCAGGGTCCTGAGATCGAGTCCCGCATCGGGCTCTCTGCTCGGCGGGGAGCCTGCTTCCCTCTCTCTCTCTCTCTCTGCCTGCCTCTCCATCTACTTGTGATTTCTCTCTGTCAAATAAATAAATAAAATCTTTAAAAAAAAAAAAAAAAGAAATAGGAACGCCCCGAAGCCCGGCTTGCAGGTGCTCGCCTCCGCTGCCCGCGGCGGGAAAGGCAAAATGGTACAGCCACTCGCAAAGACGGTTTGGCAGTTTCTGAAAAAGTTAAACACACACACCTACCATATGACCCAGCCATCCTCCTCCTGAGTGTTTGCCCAAGAGAAACGAAAGCATATGTCCAGACGAAGACGAGTGTGACAATGTTCCTAGCAGCTTGATGTGGAAGAGCCAAACACAAGAAACAACCCAAACGCCCATGAGCCCTGGTCTGTCCGCGCACAGCAGGACAGCAACGACAGGGAACGGGAGACACGGACGTGTCACAAACCCGGAGCAAAAGAAGTCGGCTTCCCAAGACTGTGTCCTGTGTGATTCTATTTACATCCATTTTTAAAATAGGCACGGTAATCTGTGATGATGGAGTCTGAGAGTTACCTGGGTGGGGGGCGGTTTACCTGGGTGTGGGGTGGGGGGATTTTTCCCTGGGAACCCCCATCTCCACCCCAAGCCTTCTGGGTGGTGGAATGTTCAATACAGAGTCCCAACTAAGGTAAGCTGGAGGGAGGCACAGTTCTCGGTGACAAACTTCAAGGAAGCACCCAAAAAAATCAGCAATCAAGGTAAGTAATATTTAACGGTGATATTTTTAAAAATCGAAATTGACACACAAAAAAATTCCGGGGTGAACAAAATATCAGAATTCCGTATCAAGACAGGATCCCACCTTGCATTTGTACCGATCAGTTCCACTCCCCACTGGCCCCTCTGGGGCGCTGGCCCCCCAGGATCTTGGGTGTTCAAGGCAAAGCTGTGCACTTCAGTTGTGTGCTTCTGCGATGTGGACGCTAAGCCTCAATAAAGCAAGGAAAAAAGGCAGATGAGACTTTATCTAATCTCGACAACGCCTAAAATTTAAAAAAAAAAAAAAAAAAAAAAGGCCTGGTATAAGGGCTGGGGAGGAGGGGGGATAAGGGAGAATGAAATAAGTGGGTAAAAGAACGAGTGGGGTGTGTGTGTGTGTGTGTGTGTGTGTGTGTGTGTGTGTGTGTTGGGGGCAGAGGTGTCAAATGTTTGTTGAATGAATACAGCAGTGAATAAAAAGGCACAGCCCCCCCCCCCAGCGCGTCCGGAGCTCCCAGTAAACAAACAAGTGAAAGTGATAATTAAGGGGAAAGCCCCTCCTGCCTCCCCCTCCTCAGTCTCCACCGGCCCTGCCAACCCCTTGGCAGCCTCAGACCCGCACACGGCGCGGCCCAGCTGCCAGCACCGGGAGCCCCGGGGGACCCGGGCCTGGGCGCGATTTCGTCCCCGCGGGCCCCGGGCTCGTAGACAGTGGACACTCAATGAATGTGCAATTATCCAGAAAAGTCGATCAAAACTCGGGGGTGTTTTGGTTGCTGGGGGGTGCGGTGGGGCGGGACTCTTCCCTCCTTCCCTCCTTCCGGCCCAGACCGGATTGCTGGGGCGCCCCTGCGGGCCCGAGGGGCAGCGCAGGGGTCTCTAGGTCTAGCACGAGCCTTGAGAAGGGCAAGGGCAGGTAAGGGTCCCACGGTCAGGAGAGGGTGCAGGTGCCTAGGTGCCACCTCGGGGCGGTGCCAGAGGCTGTAGGGGACCCCCTTCCCGCGCCGCACACGGGCACCGCCTTCCAGGGGGCGAGGAGAGACCCGCCTCCAGGCCAGCCAATGGGAACGCGGCTGAGGCGCATTACCTCATCAGGCGGAACGGCCATTGGCTGCGGGCTCCCGGGGGGGTGGGCTCCGGGCTCTGCTCTCGGGGACCTGCAGGAGGTTGCTGGGGCTTTCTGGGAGGGACCTAGGGGGCCGAGGAGAGGAGAGGGAGGGGGATGGGCGGGAGCGCGTGGGTGAGGAATTTGCAGGATCTGCCGGGCTGTGAGTGTGTCGTTATGAAAAGCGCGTTGCCCTTCCCTTGGGGTCGCCCTCCCCGGTCTTCCTGAGGCCGATTTTAGCGAGAAAGCAGGACGGGGAAGGGGAGGATCCTTTCCACTAAATTAGACCCCCCCCGCCCAGGTTAGGAGCCCCCTCCCCCGTACACAACACACACATTGTCTGCATGGCAACGTGGACGGCAGCCCCGCCCCTGGGTCAAACAGAACCTCAGTTTGCACATCTGTCTGAGACACCACCATTCACTCGTCCCACAGAGTTCGGGGGGCACCCTCCAGCCACAGACAGCCTCGGAGCACCCGCAGGCGGCAGGTCCCCTGCCTCGCTCTCAGAGCCTCAGGTCCCCACTGCGTGAAATGGGGTTGATAAAGGTCCCCCTTTGACAGGGAGGTGCTGTAAAGATTCGTTCAGTCAACAAGCACATATTGACTACTTACTGTATACTGGGCCCTGTGCAGAGTACTGTGGACACGGGGAGACCCAGGCAGGCCTCCGCTCAGCTCTCTAGACCTTCAGTGAGGAAAACAAAGGTAAACAGGTAAGGATCCGCTTGGGAGGACTGTAGCGCTCGGAGGAAAATGAAAGCAAGGAAGAAGATGGAGAGAGTGGGGTGCTACTCCAGCCCAGTGACCAAGAAGGGCTCACCGAAGAGGTGATGCTCGGGCTGAATAAAAAGAAGCTATGAGAAGATCTGGAGGATTAGCATTCCAGGCAGAGGGACCAGCATGTGTAAAGGCCCTGAGGCAGGACAGCGCCTGGCTTGTTGCCAGAACAGCAGAGAGGCCTGTATGGCTGGAGCAGAGTGAGCCAAGGGGAGAGAGAGAGAAGGGGAGGACAGGGAGGAGACTGACGCAGGTCACCCAGGGCCTTGGTTGGGATGGAGGTGGGGTGGGGGGGGGGCAGGACTTGGGCTTTTACTTACCAGAAGTGAGAGCTCTGGGGGTTTGTGGGCAGAAGAGGGCGGGACCTGACCCAGGTGTTCACTGGCGCCCTCTGGTGGCTGCTGCGGGGAGGACAGACTGTGGAGGGGGGGCGCTGGTGCTAGGTCGGGAACCAGGATACCAGGGTGGAGGAGACTGTGCTGGTCCCCGTGAGTGATGCGGGGCCGATCAGGGCTGGAGCCACGGAGGCGCTGACAAGTGAATGCGATAAAGGTATATTTTGGAGTCATGAGATTTCATTCCACAAATGCTGGGTTGCAGGGAGGCCGAATTTTGGTTCTGGCACATGACTGGACCCACAGTAGCTGCTCAGTGAGGAGCCCTGAGTAGCAGCTGGATAACTGGGTGGCCGTCTCCTCTCCACTTCCCCTAGGGCTCCACACTCAGGACCAAATGAATGAGTGAGTCACCCCCGGCTGAGTGTGTGGGGGGGGAGAGGTGTACACTGGGCACTGACTCAAGTCTCCCGCCCAGGCATCTTTGACTCATTCACCCCCCCCCTTCTCTGTGAGTCCAGGTGTGCCCCCCAAGCGAGATGAGTAACACACTGCTCCCCGATCTCCAGGGTCCTCCCACCTTCTTGGCTGAGAACCCTAACTCTGCAATTCCGGTCTCCACCTGACCCCAAAGTCCCCACCAAGTCCCTCAGGGTGGTTCTCAGCCCTACCTTACATACCTTTGGGACTGGGAAGCTCCCTCTTTTTGAGCAAGTCAAAGATCTTATGACTGAGCCCCACATTGGCCTCCATTGGGAGGGATATCTTTTTTTTTTTTTTTTTAGGGAATCTGAGCTGGACCCCATCACCCTCAGAACGAGGTCTTCTCAGCGTGCCTTAAAAGGTCCCGCGTGGTGTGGCTTGCGCAGTACTCAGCGCTGTCTGCATATTTGCTTCCCAGCCTTTGCACAAGCTGTTCCCTCTGCTTGGAAAGCCCTTCTCCCTTCCTTCTTCCCCTGCCTCATCTCAGCAGTTGGCATCGGCTCCAGGAAGCCTTCCCCCACCCCCTGGAGAGAGTTAAAGAATCATCTCTCCCCTGGCTACATTGTATCCCCACCCTTCCCAGCCCGGGCAGATCGGACTTCCCGCTGGCCAGGGCCGGCCTCTGGGCTGGTGGCTGGCTGCAACGCTCCGGAGCTCACCCCCCAAGACCAACGTGGCAACTGCTCTCCCCGGAGCTGCCCCTCGGGCTCTCCCTGAGGGCATCTTAGTTTAAAACCCTGCCCTCCCACCGGCTCCCGCAGGCTCCACCCCCTGACCCCCACCCCCACACAAGCCACAGCGGAGCCCCCTTTGAAGAATGATTGACGAACAGCCATTAGATTAATGGGCAAGGCGCGTTTTCATTTCTGCTGCCTCTACAAACTAAGTGTTCCCGTGTAATTACAATTAAGGACATGTTGGCATGTGACGGCTCCTGGCTTCCCGGCCGCCCTCCCCCGCGCACAGGCTCTCTGCCGGCTCCCTGCCCCTTTTGTGCCTTGGCTTTGGCCTCCCCTCGCTTGGTTTTCTTCCCACCTTCTTCCTTCTCCCCACCTTCCTGCCCTGAGAGCTTTCTCCTCCTCTCTTCCTCTCTCTCTTGCTCTTTCTGTCTCTCTCTGGTCTGCCCCTTTCTCGGTTTCACAATTTCCTCCGGCTTTCGGTCTCTCTCCCAATTTGTTCCCATCGCTTTCCTTCTTGGCCTGTCTCGCTGCGTCTGTCTCTTGATCTCTCCTCCTTTTGCTTGCTTGCTTTGAGAGTCTTTTTCCCTCCATTTTAGCCATGCCTAGCCTCAGTCCGTGAGTGCACCGAGACCCAGGTGCCTTAGGACCCAGGCCTCCTGGGGACAGGTCTCCTGAGGGTGGCCCCTTGTTTTTTCCCCAAGTTTCTCTTTCCTCATCTGTGAAATGGGAAGCAGAGGGGGGAGCCAGGGGTGCTGGGCTCCGGGCTGTGGATCCAAGCCCCCGGTCCATGCCCGACGCAGGTGGGCAATCCTGGGGGAATGGCAGGAGGGGATTTCTTCCTGCCTGTGAGGCTCAAGGCCAGAGGTGAGCTTCCCGGGCCAGAGGGCAGGTTGTACTACAGTCTCTGCATCGGTGACCTGGTGCGGAGGATTTGTAGCGCTTTCCCTGGTGCCCTAGGATGCAGGACTAGTGCGGGGCAAGGCGGGGCTCCTATGAGGAATCTCATGCCCTCTGATCCTGTCTGTATCCAAGATTCTCCCTGACTTGTCTAGCCTCAATACCTGGTCAGTGTCTGGTCCCCAGTACATTCCAGATTGGGTCCCATTTCCACTTCTTTGCTTAGGCCAGTCCACGCCCCACTCCCACTCCCCGCAGGCCAGGCCATCCTTCCCTTTCCGACCCCCCCCCCCACCCAGGGCCCAGGCCTGACACCTCTTTTTTGTGCCCCCCCCCCCCGCCCCGCGCAGTGACCTAACACAGTTTGCACCTCCCGTCGGAGGGCAGCGTCTACTAGGGATGACCCTCACCATCTTCGTCATCTTCATCACCCCGGCATTTCCTGAACATTCAGAATGTGCCAGGCGTCCTGCTAAGGGCCTGACCTGAATCCTCGCAGATAATCCATTATTCACCAGGCTTCTAAGACCAGCACAACCACTGTTCCCATTTCACAGATGCATACACTGAGGCACAGAGAGCCTGGGCTACTTGGCTCTAGGTCATATAACCAGTGAGTGGCAAAGCTGGGATTGGAACCCAGGTCTGGGTGACCCCAGACTCACCCCCTCCCCACTGCCCCACCGGACGTGAATGTCAAAACTCAATTCAGCTTCTCCTTGCCCCGCCCCCCAACCCTTGTGGCTGAAACTGGGCTCCCAGAGGACAAACGCTGGCTGTCAGCGGCTCCTCTGGCCTCTGATAAATCGAGAGAATTAAAATCCATTTAGAGGGAAATCTCTAAATAGGTCTGTGTTGTGTTTTGTGTGTGTGTGTGTTTTTTTCTTCCTGTCTTTTTTCCCCCCTGCTGTCTCCAGCTGGGTAATGTATTCTAGGAGCAGAACTGAATCTGACTTAATTGAATTTAAAAGCCGGTATTACATCTGCACCTTGTAAGGGAAAGTGGGTGGAGGATGGCTTGCTGCTGAGATCGGTTCTACCCGCATCTCTGATCTGTGCACCGAGGCAGGGACGTTAGTCCCTGTTTGGGGTTCCTTGCATGGGGCTTCCCCAGGCCAGACCATAAAGGGTGGGCTTTGGAGGGAAGAAGCCTCCAGACTTGCAGATAAGATGGGTGCCTGGGGCCTCCGGAGAATGGGTACAGTGAACCCCACAGCCATGGGGCCAAAAGGAAGCTGTTACTGGCTCCGCCTACGACCCCCCCCTCCTGTCAGCCCCGCTTCCAGAACACACCCCCAGACGCCCACTTCTCACCCTCTCCCCTGTCACCACTCTGGTCTGCCTTGTACTCATCGCTCTGTTCCAGATCTTCCGCAGCAGCCAAAATGGTTTTTTCCCCCCTTTCTTCTTCTTCTTTTTTAATTGTAGCTCTTTTTAAAAAATGTGGTAAAATATACATAACATAAAACTTACCATCTTCACCATTTTTAAGGGTACAATTCCATGGCATTAAGTACATTTACAACGTTGTATAACCATCCCCACTATTTCCAAAAAATTTTTATCACCCCAAACAGACACTCTGTACCCATTAAGCGGTAACTCCACTGTGTGAAATCACACAATTTTTGTCCTTTTGTGGGGGGAAAAAAAAAGGCTTATTTCACTCGAGCATAATGTTTTGAAGGTTCCTCCAAGTCATACCATGTACCGGTACTCTGCTCTTTTTTTAGGCTGAATAATCCCGCACCGTCTGGAGGGACCCTATTTTGCTCATCCGTTCAGCTATCAGTGGACACCTGGGTTGTTTCCCCCTCCTGGCTCTTGTGAACTGTGCTGCTGTGAATGTGGGTTACAGATATTTATTTGAGTTGTTGCTTTCAGTTCTTCTGGGGATATACCTAAGAGCAGAATTGCTACATCCGTACGATGATTCTATGCCGAAATGATTTTTAACAAATGTCACTTCCTCGCCCCTTCCAAATTTGTCTGTGGCTTCCTAGTGTTTACAGGAAAGTCAAAACACCCTCTCATGGCCCTCAAGGTGCTGCCAACGTTCCAAGCCTCATCTCTCGTTACTCTTCAGTCATACCAAATCACCCTCACTTGCCCCTGGGCCTTTGCACATGCTGTTTCCCCTCCCCAGAGTCCTCTTCCCATTTCTGATTTTGATCTGACATCTAATTTTTCCTCTGCCTTCAGCTCTCAGTTTTTTCTCACTCTAGGAAATCCTCCCTGATCTCTCCGGCTGGATCAGGAAACCCCTCTTCATTCTCAGAGCTGCCTGAGCAACCTCGTCTTGGCCCTGGTCATGGGTCACAGGTGACCTGTCTGTCTTGTTCACTGCTAGGGATGTACAGAGTAGGTGCCCAGTACTTGCTGGCTGAACATTGCCATGATTCTTTCTCTTGTCCCGCAGACCCCACGCCCTTGAGAAATGAGACACAGCCACTTCCAACTTCTTCCAACTAATGGCAGATTTCAAACGGTATCTTGGGCTGTCGATGAGAAATAGATCCAATCGATATGCTTGTTTTTCATCCTGCGGTGCGTCTGTGATAGATGGGCAGGCGGGTGGGAGCACTATGAAGCTGGGAGAATTTTCTATATGTTCTAGGCTCTGGGCAGACTGTCTTCAAAAAGCTATTTGGCCCCAACTCAAAATGAGAGAGTCATTAAGCACACACACACACACACACACACACACACGCACACACATGCGCATACATTGCAGGAGAGCGTCTTGTCCTCAGCAGGTGGGGGAGGGACCCACAATTAATACACACTGCAAATGTCGCGGTCTGTGTGTGCAGACGGCAAGGTCCACAGCTGACAGGGAGCAAGAAGCAGTGGTTTTTGTTTTTTGTTTTTCGCCCCAAAAGCGTGTCAAAGTTCTCCCTAGAAGTGCTGGGCAGTTGGAGTCGGAGCTGAGAGATTTTCCCTGAAGCTCTGAGTTTGGGTCGCCTGCAAGAGGGCCCTGAGGGGAGGATTTGGGGGCAAAGAGAACACGTGGGAGGGGCCCCAGGAGGGGCAGCGGGAGGTGAGCGAAGGGAAGGGAGGAGCCAATGTTCATGATCCTGAGCAAGTGATGGCGGAGGAAAACGGGGCTCCGTCCCCCTGGGAACCCCGGGGAGACAGCGAAGTGTGCACGTGAGCTGCCGCTCCTGAGTGGGTATTTAACCCCCAGCGCCTGTCCGTCACTGGCCCAGGGCTGCCTCCTGAGGCTGAAGCTCCCTGACCCTTCCTGCTTCCCTGCACCCGGCCCAAGAAAGCCTCAGCTAGTGAGTGACAAGTGACGGCAGAAGGATGCTGTCAGCAGGGACCTCGATGTGGGCGCCGAGGCTTGTGGATGGGGCACTCACAGCATCTGCTAGGCACGGGGGTGTTCTCTATTTCCAATCGCCTTCATTCGTTCCAGAAGATTTATGAAGCTTCTGCTGGGTGCCAGGTGCTGTGTTGGCAACCGGGGACAGTGGCGAACAGGACAGACCCAGTCCTTGTCTCCTGGGATTCAAGGACACATACCCAGGCAGCTGAGGCAACTCCGAGGCTTCTCCTCTCCCAGCACTGGGTAGGAGGTCAGGGGACGCTTTCTGGAGGGATGGCGTTTGAAGATGTGCTCGATGAACAAGGAGGGGCGGGGCAAGGAAGCGTGGAGTCGCTGGGCTAGGAGGCATTTTGACAAACAATTTGGACTTTTTCTTGACGGCACTGGGGAGCCATGGAGAGCTATAGAGGCGTGGATGGGAAGGATCAGGAAGAGGAGCTGGTGTGGGTGATTGAAGTGATGCACTGGAGATTGGGTAGGTTGCACCTGGTGGACCTCCGAGAGGAGGTGTCCCAGGGGCACTGGCTCTGTGGCCAAATCTGGTTGGAGATGGAGGTCAGGGCATCGTCAGAAGCCGCAGAAACACGTTTCCGAATTTGGGCTGTCCAGGAAAAAGGCCAGAGCATTAAATAATAACCCATCAATTAATGATAATGATAATAATAATAATAATAATACATCAAGTTCTTTTTTTTTTTTTTTTTTCTTTCCCAGGAGTAAATATTAGAAGCCCCATCTTCTGGCTTTGTGCACTGAGCCCGCAGCCTCACTGATTCCCAACAAGAACCCGATGAGCCCCAGAAACCCTTCAAACCTCTCGGGCGGCGCCCTGCGGCCACGTGGCCACGGCTGAGCCAATCAGGAGGCCACAGGAGGAGGCTTCCGTGATGGGCTGAAATCATCTAAGCCTGCCCTGTAGTTGGGGGTGGGGCCAATTAAAGCAGAGCACTGGAAGGTGGGAAAGGTGCAGATTGGTTAGGGTAAAACACCCTCCGGTCGGCAGACCTCAGGGACCCAGCACGACAGACGGCTGTTGCGCACGTAAGGTGCAAACAGGTGTCCCGGCTTGGCAAGCAGCTTTTCTCCACCCGGTGACTCAGGAACTAGCCACCTCTGTCTTGTGGCTCCTCCATCTTTTGACGTGGAAAGAGCTTGGCCGGGACTGGAAGTGACGGAGTCATCACTTCCACCCACATTCCACTGGCGGAATTGCACTGCCCCGACCGAAGGGGTGCTGGGAATGTGGTCGGCTGGGTGCGTAGAAGGAGGATACGGATGTAGCCAAGGCTCTGAAGGTCTGTAACATGCGGTACCGCCCCCAGGCGGGGGCAACACCTGGGTGCTGCTGTCTCCTGAAGGTGGGGAGAAGCAGGTTGGTTGGCGAAGGCCACAGGTGCCCACCAGGATGACCCTTGCCACTAAGCAGTGTAGTGAAATTCTCTGATCCGTCTCACGATGTTGCTCAAGGGGTGGAAAATGTCCTCACTAGCTGAGAAGCTCCTGTTGGGTAAGAACGTGATTTGTCTTGGTCACGATTGTGTCTCCATATCCTAGAACAGTTCCTAATATACAGTAATTGCGAGATGTATATTTACCGAATGGATGAATAGGTGGCTGAGTGGGAAGGCGGGTAGGCAGGTGGATGGTTGGGTGGATGGTGAATGGATGGGTGTAAAGTAGATGGATGGATGGACGGATGGACGGATGGATGGGTGGGTTGGTGGATGGACCGATGGGTGAGTGGGGGGTTGGAAAAATGGAGGAATGAGTAGATGGGTGGGTCTTTTTATGAGTGAAACCATCTCTTCTCTGTGTTTGGGCTGCGCTGGTAACAGCAGTAGACACACATAGTATGAACCCCCAAGTAGATCTCTGCCCATAATTCTAGAATTCTAGGGTATCAGGACCCTTGTCTGTCTTGGAGATGGACACCAGGCTGGTTGGTTTTAAGTTACATGTAAAACTTGAACTCCCCTAGCTCTGAGGCAAGAGAGTTCTTCCTTTCACTTCTTTTTGAAGGAGAAAGTCTTAATTGGGTGCTAATTGGTCTTTAACACCTCTTTGGTACCTGGGATTCTCCCTCGGACAAAGGAGAGGAAACCCCAGTGCACAGCCCTAGAGACAACCGTCTCTAGTCAGAAATTAATAATATGATTTAGTTTTTATTGAGTTAACTTCTACTTATGGTCATTGATGCTGGCTTTTCATTTACAGTCATGATAAACAATTTCTTTTTAAATAGATTTAGGATTTTAAGAAGTGGGTCAACTTGAAGGAAAATATTCAGGGAGTAATAGCTTTGGAGGTGGAAAGGTGGGGTAAGATGGACTACGCTTTGAGAATCCCGAGGTGTGGGTAGTCTCACAGCTGCTGTGTGGCGTGAAGTTCGCTGCACCTCTCTGATGCCCAGTTTTCTCATCCAAAACACGCTTTCAATCCCCCTGATGTCCTGGGATCGTTTTATTGATTAGGTGAGCTAGCACAGGAGTGTGACCCTGGAAATACGTCCTTTCCCTCTCTGGGTCTTGTTTCCTCTCCCAGCCTTAGAAGAAAAGCAGGGGATGAAAATTTTCTCCTGGGGTGAAGGAGAGCAAAAAAACTCTTACCTGTCCAGACCCTCGGGAGATTTGGGGGTGTCTTTCATTGGGGGGATATGCTGTGTTTAACTTATTCTCAGGAAAACTTCTGTAGCTTATCACCTGTGCTGGTTTTCTTCTCTGGAGAGTACGAACCTGTGGACAGAGGCAAGGCCTCCCTGGACACACTTTCCACCTGCTCCGCAGTGTCCCTGAGACCTGGATAGAGGGCCGCCCTGGGGGGTCTGCCCAGGATAACCCTCCGGTCCACCAGAGTGTGTGGGGCCTGATGACAGGGCGGGAATGCCTGACCTTCCTCCTAAGTCAGGCTATGTCCTCCTCCGGTCTCCAGTCTCCCACCCCGAACCTGACCGGTGTGTTTTCCCTCGATGACATTTGGAATCTTTTAATAGTTGTCACATTAGCATACATTTGCATACCTTATGCTAATCAGGCTATTTATTTTTGAAAAAGCACTTTGACTTGTGGGGCCCTTTCTCACCAGGGATCTCACGGTGTCTTTCCTGGAGACTGGCTGCTTCCCCTTGGGGGGGGGGGGGAGGCTGCACCGGCGAGACCCCAGGCAGGGGCGCCCACCTCATAGGCGCACCCCGGGGAGAGGGGCATGTTGCCCAGCCGGCCCTTGTGAGACCAGTGCGAGGGGAGACACTATTCTCGAGCCCATTTTGCAGACAAGACTGCAGAGGCAGGATGGACATGGCCTTGGTGGGGGGGGGGGGGCCGGAAACAGCTCCCTGTCCTACAACACCTCTGGCTCCCTGCAGCCCACAGCTCCGCCTCTTTCTCCCGTGGATCTCCTTGAAAGAGTCATCTACACTCGCTGTCTCCCTGCTCCCCACCACACACACACACTTTGTCCCCTTCTCACACCTTCCCCTTTCCACCGCTGAAATCCCTCTGGTCAAGGTCAGGAGTGGCCTAGTCTATCCTCCTGATACCCCTCCTCTGCAGAGTCTGACCCCCTCTCCCCTGCACTTGCTGGCTTCCCTCCCATCTCTCCAGCCCCTCCTCCGTCTCCCCCTCCCGCACCCCCCACGCTTGACTCCAGTGGGGTCCGCTCTGGGGCTCGACCCACCTCTATGTCCCCACTACGCCCACAGCCTTGTCTCCAGCCCTGAGTTCCAGGCTTGGGGTCCAGCTGTCCCTCCACATCTCCACGTGGGGGCTCCCAGGGAGCCTGCACTCAACACAGTTCCCCGGGGCTGCGCATGCCCCCAGACCTGCTCTTCCTACAACCCCCTTCTTGGCTGAAGGCAGCCCCTTCCATGGAGCTGCTCAGTCTGCATCCTGGATACACCCTCCAGCCCCACATCTGCAGCAAACCTTGGCCTTCCACCATTAAGAATGACGTGATGTTCCCTCATTTCCCAGATTCTACCCTGCTTAACTCCCTGCGGACTGCCTTGCCCTCAACTCTCACCCCCAACACCCCTGCCTGCACTCTGGTCCAGCCGCCCTGTTCCTCCAATGAGCCCGGTGCAGGCCTGCTCAGGGCCTTTGCATCAGGTGTGCCCTTTGTCTGGGGTGATCTTCACGTAAGTCTGTTGTTTCTTGTTGTATCCCCAGCCCCCAAAATAGTGAGTGAGAACTCTGAACATCTTGCTCCCGAGTGAATGTGTCTGCAGAGACAAACAGCTCTGGACAGACATAAGCCCCAAAGTTGGGGATGGTAGGCGATGTCCGTGTTTTCTGAAGGATTATTTCTCTTTTCTAATTTTCGCCACCGGAAATATAACTCCGGTGAACGCTGAAACAAAACATCTCAGTGCTGTTTGGAGGTAGAGCACCATGGTTGTGTGATGCTGAGCAGCTGTGAGCCTCTCTGACCCTCAGTTTTCTCATCGGAAATTGGGGATCATCCTAGCACCACCCCCAGAAAACCCCTTGAGAGCCAACCCTCTGTCTGGAAGAAAGAGTTGAAATCCAGTTTGGGCGGTGACTTTTACAAGGCCTGAAGTTTCAACATTTTCAATAAAGAAAAACAAATCTAGGCCAAAGCTTTTTTCTGATTTATAGTAATTATAAACCAGCAATAGTTAATATAATTGTCCAGCGGAGGGGGCGGTGGGGGGCTCCACACGGGGTCCAATCAGCCCCGGATGGGATGTGGCCCCAGTCAGGTTAAGCAAACGCATTACTTTAATAACTTGGGGAGGCGGCTGGAGCCATTAGCGAGAGGGGAGAATAAATATTATCCCAAGAAACTCCAGAATCGGCGGTTTTATCACTGAGAATTGTCCCCGTGCTATTTACTTTCAATTTAGGTTTTAGGGAAAGTGGCTCTTGGCAAATTTTATGTGTGAAGGAGAAGGACTGGATTTTGCGATCCGAGAGGAAAGGCTCCATGGTGCTGCTCTGCCCCCCCCCCCGAGTCACCTTCCCGCCTGATCCCTCTTCACGTCTGAGCACTGGGTCCCAGGCTCAGGAACATTCTGGAAGTGCTGGAGCTTTCCCTGATTGCTTCAGAGGCCAGGGGAGCATGGCAGCAAATATCCAGGGACTTGGTCTCACTTAGTTACAAGTGACTTTATCTATCCTCTGATCTGCTCTGTTTGTTTACTGATGGGGGAAACAGGCGCAGAACGCGGCGGTCATGAGCTACCGGAGTCCGCTTGCCTCCGTCCTCTTCCTTCCTATACCTCCGGTCACCCAAGAGCCCCCCTCGGCTCCCTGTGGTCTCCAAGGATAAAACCCTCTCAGGTCATAGGTCATATTCAGAATATAATCCAAAATGGATTGTAGATCTACATGTGAAATGTAAAACCATGACATGTTTAGAAGGAAACCAATTAAATCCTCAGTGCCTGGAGTTAGGGAAAGACCAGACGTGACCCCAAAGGATGATCTATAAAGGAAAAAACTTGATCTTAGACTCCATCAAAATTAATAACTTCTGCTCTGACAAAGATACTGTTAAAAGGACAAAAACACAAGCTAGCTCCAGAATGGGATAAAACACTTGGAGGGATCCAACAAAGGATGTGTACTTAAAAAAATATATAAAGGGGGGTGCCTGGGTGGCTCAGTGGGTTAAAGCCTCTGCCTTCAGCTCAGGTCATGATCTCAGGGTCTTGGGATTGAGCCCCACATCGGGCTCCCTGCTCAGCGGGGAGCCTGCTTCCCCCTCTCTCTCTGCCTGCCTCTCTGCCTACTTGTGATCTCTCTCTGTCAAATAAATAAATAAAATCTTTATATATATATATATATATATATATATATAAAGGACTCCCAAAACTCAATAGTAAGAAAACCAACAAAGCAGCTAAAAAAAATGGACAGAATCAGGAACAGACATTTCACTGAAGGAGATATGTAGATGACAAATAAGTCCAGGAAAAGATGTTGAACATCATTTGCAAGTAGGGAAATGCAAATTAATACCACACGTGGCATGTTGCTGCATACCTGCCAAAATAGGTAAAATAAAAAATAGCAACAATGCCAAATGCTGGTGAAGATGCTGTGAAACTGTATCACTCATTCTGGTAAGAATGTAAAATGGTACTCTGGAAAGGAGTTGGGTGAAGTTTCATTTCGTTTCGTTTTGTTTCATTTTGTTTTGCAAGGCTAAATGTGGGCTTGCCACATGACCCAATGATTGCATTTTGGGGCACTTATTCCAGAGTAATGAAAATTTATGTTTATACAAAAACCTGCCCAAGAATGCTCAGGGTAGCTTCATCTGAAATCGCCAAAATCTGGAAACAACCCTGATGTCCTTCAAAAGGCTGGGGTGCCTGGGTGGCTCAGTGGGTTAAAGCCTCTGCGTTTGGCTCAGGTCATGATCCCAGGGTCCTGGGATCGAGCCCCGCATCGGGCTCTCTGCTCAGTGCGGAGCCTGCTTTGCTTCCTCCTCTCTCTCTCTCCTCCTGCCTCTCTGCCTACTTGTGGTCTCTCTCTCTCTGTGTCAAATAAATAAATAAAATCTTAAAAGAAAAAAAAAGGTGAATGGCTAAACCAGCGGGGCTCCATCCATACCTTGGAAGTACGACTTGGTAAAGAAAAAGAATGAGCTAGTCATAGATGCAATGATGTGGATGGGTCTCAAGGGAATCATACTGAATGAAAGAAGCCAGTGTCCAGATGTTACAGACTATATGGTTCATGTGTGCAGCATTCTCGAAGTAACAAAATTATAACACAGAAGACAGACCAGTCCAGAGGGGAGGGAGAGAGGTGTCTGTGGCTGCAGTAGTGTAGCATCTGTTCTGTGTCTTGGTTATGATACTGGTCCTATGAATCTACGCATGGGATAACATAGGCCAGAAATACACACGCACACATGCATGCACACACATGCACACGAGTGTGTGTGAGATAGGGGAGATTGGAAAAAACTTGATGCATTATATTCATGTTAGTTTCCTGTTTATGATGTTGTAAGATGTTGGCATTGGGGGAAACTGAGTAAAGAGAACAGGAGATCTTTCTGTATTCATTTTCTCTTTCAAAAACACTTTTACTGAGCTAATTCGCGTACCACACAATTTCCCCATTCACAGTGTGCAATTCGGTGGTTTTTAGTACATTCGCTGTTAGGCGAACATCCTCATAACGTAATTTCAGAAGACTTTCATCCCTCCCACCCAAAAAGAAACCCATTAGCAGTCATTCCCCACGTCTTCCGTGCTCCCGCCCCCGGCAACCCTCACTGACGCTCCATCTCTGAGGAATTGCACTCCTGGATATTTCGTGTGAATGAAACCAGACGCTGTGTGGTCTGGCTTTTTCCCTGAGCGTAGTGTTTTCAAGGCTTGTCCACGCTGTGGCAAGTATCAGCGCTTTGCTCCATTTTATGGCCAAATAAAATTCCATTGGGTGATGTACCTTTTATCTATCCTTTTATCTATCGATGGGCGCTGAGGTTGTTTCCATTTTCTAGCTATTAGGAGGATTTGTGCATAAGAATTTGCATGGAGGGGTGCCTGGCGGGCTCAGTCAGCAGAGCGTGTGACTCATGATCTTGGGGTTGTGGGTTCGAGCCCCACGTTGGGTGTAGAGATGACTTAAAATAAATAAATAAAATTTAAAAAGACTCTGCATAGACATACATTTTTAATTCTCTTGAATTTGTAGGAGTGGAATTACTAGATCGTCTGGTAACTCTTTGTTTAATATTTTGAGGAGCTGCCAGACTGTGTTCCAAAGCCATTACCCTGATGAGAATGCCACTAGCATTAGCAGTGGCTGATGGTTCCCACTTCTGCATATCCTCATTGGCACTTCTTATTGTCTATCATTTCTTTTTTTTTTTTTTTAAAGATTTTATTTATTTATTTATTTGACAGAGAGAAATCACAAGTAGATGGAGAGGCAGGTAGAGAGAGAGGAAGGGAAGCAGGCTCCCTGCTGAGCAGAGAGCCCGATGCGGGACTTGATCCCAGGACCCTGAGATCATGACCTGAGCCGAAGGCAGCGGCTTAACCCACTGAGCCACCCAGGCGCCCTGTCTATCATTTCTTAAGAAACCAATCCTAGGAGGTATAAAGTGGCCCCATTGCACATTCACTTTGTGTTTCCCTAGAGACTAATCATTCTGATCATTGTGTGTGCTCATGGGTCATTCGCGTATTTTCTTCGAAGAAATGTTTATTCAAATCCTCTGTTCCTGTAAAGATTTGGATTATTGATTTTTCTTGGAATTTTGAGAGTTCCTTATGTACTCTGGATAGAAGTCTCTTCTCTCCCCCCATCCTGTAAGTTCTTTTCCTTTCTTGGTGGCATCATTTGCAGCACAAAAATTTAAATTTTGGATGTGATCCAATTCACCTGTTTTTTCTTCTTTGGTCCTTGTGCTTTGGGTACCAGATCATCGCCACACCCAACATCGTGAGCATTTGCTCCCATGTGTTTCTATATTATTTTTTTAATAACTGCATGTTGTACAATTTTCCCTAAATAAAAAGTTTAAAAAAAGAGAGAGAGAGAGAGAGAGGATGGGTGGGTGGCAAGTGACTCAAACTCTTCATCAAAGAGGATAGTAGATTGCAAATAAAAACATGAAAAAAATGCTGAACGTCATTAGCCTTTAGGGAAATTCGGACGTGAGCCATCGGCAGATACTACTGCTCACCTATGAGAGCGGCTAAGGAGCATCGACAATACCAAGTGTCGACAAAGATGTGAAGCCACCGGAACGCTCGTGCCAGGCTGCCAGGAATGTGCAGTGGCTCCGCCGCTCCAGAAAACCCTTTGTCTGTTTCTCATGAAGGTGAACATACATTTGCCATGGGGTCCAGAAACTGCATTTCAGCGTGAGCTCAATGACCCCGGTGAAATGAAAACTTACCTTCATTCAAAGACCCATGTGTGGATGTTTACAGCATCTTTCTTCACAACTGCCCCAAACTGGAAACAACCAAAATGCTCTTCAGAGGATGAAAGGGTAAACGAGGTATGGCCCGTCTTCACAACGGAAGTACTCGGTCGTAAAAAGGAATGATTATTGGTAGGTGCAATGACATGGTTGATTCTCCGTGGTGTTATGCTGAGGGCAAGAAGTCAGACACGGGGCGCCTGGGCGGCTCAGTGGGTTGAGCCTCTGCCTTTGGCTCAGGTAGGTCATGATCTCAGAGTCCTGGGATCGAGCCCCGCATCAGGCTCTCTGCTTGGTGGGGAGCCTGCTTCCCCCTCTCTCTCTGCCTGCCTCTCTGCCTACCTGTGATCTCTCTCTTTCTCTGTCAAAGAAATAAAAAAAATCTTTAAAAAAATCATTTATTTGACAGAGAGAGAGGGAACACAAGCAGGGAGAGGGGCAGAGGGAGAGGGAGAAGCAGGCTTCCCGCTGAGCAGGGAGCCCAACACAGGGCTCGATCCCAGGGCCCAGAGATCATGACCTGAGCCACAGGCAGACGCTTAACTGAGTGAGCCACCCAGGCGCCCTCACCTGTGTCTTTAAAGAGGGAAGCAGAGAAAGATTTGCCTACATGTGTGACCAACAAGGCAGAGACTGAAGCCACATGGCCACAAGCCAACGAATGCTGGAGGCTGTAGAAGCTGGCAGAGGCAGAGCACGTGGATTAACTTGCTGGGACGTTACAACGGAACGCCACAGACCAGATGACTTAAGCAGAGACGTACTCTCTCACAGTCCGGGAGGCTGGACGTCTAGCATCCAGGACTCAGCAGGTGTGGTTTCTTCCGAGGTCCCTCTCCTTGTCTTGCAGGTGACATGTGTTCTCCCATGTGCTCGCATGGTCTTCGCTCTGCTTGCCAGTGTCCTAACTTCCTCTTGTAAGGACACCAGTCCAATTGGACTAGTTCCCAACTATATGACCTCATTTTGCCTTAATTGCCTCTTGAAAGCCCCAACCTCCAAATGCTGTGAAGGGCTGGGGTTAAGATTTCAACATACAAATTTTGGTGGGGACATAATTCGACCCATAACAGAAGGGTGTGTTCCCTAGGTTCTCTGGAAGGTGTGCAGCCCTGCCAACACCTCAATTTGGGCCTGGGTAGTCTCATTTTGGACTTCTGACCTCCTGAACTGTAAGGGGATAAATGTATTTTATTGGGTTAAGCCACCAAGTCTGTGGTCATTTGTTAGAGTCGCCATGTAAGAAACTAACACAATGACAATTTCAAAAACACAAAACTCAGGGCACCTGGGTGGCTCAGCCGGTTAAGCCTCTGTCTCCGGCTGTGGTCATGATCCCAGGGTTCTGGGCTGGAGCCCTGAGTCAGGCTCCCTGCTCAACCGGGAGTCTGCTTCTCCCTCCGCACCTCACCTGCACCTCCCCTGCCATGCTCTCTCTCACCCTCTCTCGCAAATAAATAAATAAAATCTTTAAACACACACACACACACACACACACACACACACTATAATGACAGAAAATAAGAATTAGGGTTGGGGGCAGCATGAGAGAGGTTAGGGGAAAAAGGGATTTCTCAATATCTTAAATGGTTTACTGAATATATGCATGTGTTAGATTTCATAGAACTTAATATACCG
Organism: Mustela nigripes; assembly: GCF_022355385.1. Lineage (NCBI taxonomy): Eukaryota > Metazoa > Chordata > Mammalia > Carnivora > Mustelidae > Mustela > Mustela nigripes. Next base: position 3,748,270 of record NC_081558.1, on the reverse strand, counting down.
TATCAATTGACTAAAAGACAAAAACCACATTACCATCTCAACAGATGCAGGAAAAGCATTTGACAAAACCCAACACCCTTTCATAAGCAAACACTCAATAAATAGAGGGGAATAGAAGGGAACTTCCTAAACCTGAAAAGGAGCAACTATTTTTGAAAACTGACATCATCAAACTGACATCTGACATCTTCAAACTCACAGCTGACATCATCAAACTCACAGCTGACATCATATTTGATTAATGCATTCCCACTAGGATCACGAACAAGACAGGGGAGCCCACTCTCACTATTTCTATTCAACCTCTTACTGAAGGTTCCAGTAGGGCAACTGGGGAAGGGAAAGTAATAAAAGCTATCCAGAATGAAAGGAAGAAGTAAAATTATCTCAATTTGCAGACGTCACTGTCTTATATAGAGGAAATCTTAAGGAATACACACACGTACACCATGCATTGGCATGCACACACAAATATTAGAGATAATAAATGAATTTAGGGAATTTGCAGGATGCAGTCACTACAGAAATATCAGTTGGATCTATATATATCAGGAGAGAACAATCTGAAGATGAAATTAAGAAAGGAATTCTCTTTGCAATAGCATCAAAAAGAGTAAAATTATTAGGAGTAAATTTAAAAGAAGAAGTGCAAAGCTTGTACTCTGAGAACTACACAATATTGTTGAAGGGAAAGAGAGACCTGATTGAAGACATTATATGTTCATGCACCAGATGACGAACTATTGTTTTCTTTTAAAGATGTACTACTATTAGGGTGCCTGGATGGCTCAGTGGGTTAAAGCCTTTGCCTTCAGCTCAGGTCATGATCCCAGGGTCTTGGGATCGAGCCCGAATCAGGCACTCTGCTCAGCAGGTAGCCTGCTTCCTCCTCTCTCTCTGCCTGCTTCTCTGCCTACTTGTGATCTCTGTCTGTCAAATAAATAAATAAAATCTTAAAAAAAGAAAAGAAAAGACGTACTACTATTGTTACTACTCCTAAATTGATCTGTACATTCAACACAACCCCTATCAACTCTCAGCTGACTTTAATATTTTCTTCTTTAGAAATTGATAAACTGGGGTGCCTGGGTGGCTCAGTGGGTTAAGCCTCTGCCTTTGGCTCAGGTCATGATCTCAGGGTCCCGGGATCGAGCCCTACTTTGGGCTCTCTGCTGAGCGGGGAGCCTGTTTCCCCCTCTCTCTCTGCCTGACTCTCTGCCTACTTGTGATCTCTGTCTGTCGAATAAGTAAGTAAAATTAAAAAAGAAATTGATAAAGGAATCCCAAAATTCATGTGAAAATCACACTTCCTGGTTACAAAACTTACAGCAAATCAGGAGCCATAAAGATGGTCTGGTATCTGTGTAAGGATAGATATACAAGTCAATGGTAACAAACTGGGAATAAACCCTCACATTTATGGTCAATTGATTGTCAACAAGGACCAAAAACAATTCAGTGGAGAAAAGAATAATCTTTTCAGCAAATGAAGTTGAAACAATTGGACATCCGCATGTAGCAAAAGAATGCTGTTGGACCCCTACCTCACACCACACACAAAAATTAACTCAAAATAGATCATAGGCCTAAATGTGAAAGCTAAAGCTATAGAAACATAGGGATAAATCTTCATGATCTTGGGTCTGGTGGTGGTAATTTAGATACAACACAAAAACACAGACAATCAAACAAAAGTTAGGCGAATTGGACTTCATCAAAATTAAGTATTTTTCTGCTTTAAAGGATGCCTTTGCAGAATGGGATGAGGGACTTGTATCTAGATTCTACAGGGACTTATAACTCAATAACAAGGCAATCCAACTTAAAAAATGGCCAAGGGGTCTGAATAGACCTTTCTCCAGAGAATGTTAGGTCCGTAATCCCGAAGGAGCAAGACTGATACAAAGTGAAGGTCAAGCAAAGCTTTATTTGGCGCCAAGCATCAAAAATGAAGCCGACCGTTCGGGGCCGCCTCTTACAGAGAGGGCGACTCTTCCCTTCCTTACCGACTAACTTTTTTTTTTTTTTTTTTTAGATTTTTTTTTATTTATTTATCAGAGAGAGAGGGGGAGAAAGCAAGCACAGGCAGACAGAGTGGCAGGCAGAGGCAGAGGGAGAAGCAGGCTCCCTGCCGAGCAAGGAGCCCGATGTGGGACTCGATCCCAGGACGCTGGGATCATGACCTGAGCAGAAGGCAGCTGCTTAACCAACTGAGCCACCCAGGTGTCCCCCTTACCGACTAACTTTTAAAGGGCAAAGGCCATGTGGTTGAGCCTGGCCACACACAGGTGGCCAATGAGATTGCAACACACAGAGAAAGCTGCACAGTCATGCTAGGTCACACACGAGTGACCAATTGAATCACAATTTTCCGTATAGTAGATATTTGAACTAGCCTATCACCTTGGTCAGAATTGGCGCCCAAAAGGCAGGGTCCACACTCCTTGGTAGCTAGGGAGACAGTATGCACACCCCTTTGATTGGATGTCTCCACCTGGCCTATTTGGGCTCTCTTACCTGGGACCAGTTGACCATATTTTACTAGTTTCCTGGACTTGCTTTTAAGTAAGTCCCCTGGAGGGGGGCGGGGCAGGCTCAATTTAAGTTTTACTGCATAAACAACAAAATCACTGTTTAACCAGATGGAATCACTCTGGCTGAATAGGCCATTCCAAGAAGGCACACTAGGCATCAGAGAATTAAAAATCAAAAGCACCACAAGAAAGCACTCCACACTCGGTAGCATGCGTGGCTAGAAGAAGTGAAGAAGACACTAACAAGTGTTGGTGAGGATGTGGAGAAACTGAAATTCCCATGTACCGCTGGTGAGATGTATGAATTTCTGTCTCATGAGTTGACCTTCTCCTGAATCTGTCTCCTGAGTCGACCTTCTCCCGAACTTCAGAGGTCATCTGTTGCAGCCCATAGATACTTCTTTTTTTTTTTTTAAGATTTTATTTATTTATTTGACAGAGAGAGATCACAAGTAGGCAGAGAGGCAGGCAGAGAGAGAGAGAGAGGAGGAAGCAGGCTCCCCGCTGAGCAGAGAGCCTGATGCAGGACTCGATCCCAGGACCCTGAGATCATGACGTGAGCCGAAGGCAGCGGCTTAACCCACTGAGCCACCCAGGCGCCCAACCCATAGATACTTCTTAAAGATACTGTTGCAGGGTAAACAGTGGTCCCTCAAGGGTCTCCCTATGCTAATCCCCTGAGCCTGTGAATATGTTATGTTAGATGGCAAAGCGATTCTGCAGGTGTGATTAAATTAAGGCTCTTGAGATGTAGAGATGATCTGGGTGTGTCTGATGTCATCATAAGGGTCTTCATAAGAGAGAAGCTGGAAGGTCAGAGGCGAGTCAGAAGCAGAGGTTGGATTGAGGCAGGACTCTGAGCCAGGAACGTGAAGTTGGAAAATCAAGGAAACAGATTCTCCCCTAGAGCCTGCAGAAAGAATGCAGCCCTTCAGATGCATTTTGTATTTCTAACTGTCAGAATTCCAAGATAGTAATTTGTGTCCATTTTAAGCCACGAGGTTTGTGGTCCTCTGCTACAGTAGCAATAGGAAAACCGAGACCCACTCAGGAATAGGGTGTACCACTTCCGCTCGTGTCCTATTGGCCAGAACATGTCACGGGACCACACCACAGCTAAGGAGTCTGGGAAATGTAGTCCATAACCTCTGGGCAACCTCTTCCCCAGGGGATCTCCACTCTATGGGATTTTTGGTGGATGCCGGATCCTCTCTGCCAAGCCGCGCATTACCTGAGAATGTTACGGTCAAAAATCTCTCAAAGTCCCTCACCACTGGGGGCCTATCATCCGAAACTTTGTGGTTTAATATCCAGGCTTCTAACACCACTGGAAATTCCACTGTCTGGAACTTTTTGGGGGTGGTGTCCCAAGATTTCCATCGTCCTGGGGGGCAGGAAGAGCATTGTGTAATAATGTCTAATAACTCTATGGCTTGTCATACAATGCTCTCACCTTACAGAAAAAAGCCAGGACCCTTACGGTTCTGTACCTGAATCATTCACAGTCCCTAAGAAAATGGACCGTCGCTCAAACAGGGTCATTAGGGAACATTGAATAAAGGACTTTCTTAATAGAGGTGTGGGCAGGTAATGGGACACCCTAGGGGTGCAGTGCAGCACCTGGAGGCTGCAACCACTCTAGGGGAGGTCTGTGTGGGTGCAGGGGACGGGGGTGTGATTCGCACAGCGCAGTGGGAGCCAGACCTGGAGGGGCTCAGCTGCTCAGCCATAGGGCCCCAGAGGAATCTGGAGAATAAAGACATCCATCTCTTTCTTCTCTCCTTATCTGATCCCCTCATGCTGCCTCGCATTGGTGGAACACAACAGGATTTGGCCAGTGGTCGGAGACTGTGGGTTCTGTCTATGCCGATGAGCCTCTCTCCCAGGCCACAGGCAGAGATGGGACCGGATTTCAGACTAGATCCGCAAAGGGGGATGGGCAAATGGAGAATTTCCAGCACAAGCCCAGGGCTCCAGCCTTCGTGAGGTCTGTTATTTGAGTTTCCCATAGAGTCTGACTGGGTCACAGCTGAGGCTAAGCGTGGGCTTCTGCATCTCTTGCTTTGGGATGGGCTGGGGCTCCCTGCAAGGCGTGGGACTGGCCAAATCAGAGCGGCCTGGTCAACTGTGGCTAGGATTGGGCTGCCATGTTTTCTTCCAAGATAAAGCCCTCATTATTGATCTTGATCCCCAACACCATCTCCAGCTCCCCAGCGCTTAGCCTTTCTTTCCGGCATCTTTTCCCCCACCCTGGTTCTCCCCAACCCACCCACCTCTCCACCTGCACATCCTTACTTTCAGCTGATTCAGTCTCAACTCTCTTGGCACCAAGTCTTTGCCCACACAGAGCTCCCCGCCAAGCGCAGCACAGCCTCCCACTGCACACCCCCCTCCAAATCCTACCACCGTGAGATCCAGGGGCAACATATGATCTGAGGCTTGAAGGAGGAGAAGGAAGAGCTGGGGTGGAGCATGCCAGGAGGAGAGCATTGCAAGTGCAAAGGCCCTGAGGTCGGAATGTGCTTGTGGGCTGGAGGAATGACAGGGAGGCAGGGAGGCCGGGGCAGTCAGAGCAGAGTGGAGGGCAGTGGGAAAAGTGAGAGCAGGAAGGTCACAGAGGGGCTGGATTTCGGGGGGGGGGGCGCTTTTAGACCATCGGTTTTAAGTGCATTGAAGGGCCCTTCGAGAGTCTCATAGTTTGCTCAGGCTGTCCTAACCAAACACCACAGAGTGGGAGCCCTAAACAACACACATTTATTTCTCACAGTCTTCGAGGCTAGGAGGTCCAAGAGCAACGAGCCAGCAGATTTGGTTCCCAGTAAGGACCTTCTTCCTGGCTTGCAAATGGGTTTCCTTCTTGCTGTGTCCTCACCTGGAGGAGGGAAGGCACGCTGTCCTGCTTACAAGAGCACGAATGCCCATCATCGGGGCTCTGCTCTTGAGATCTCACCTAACCCTAATTAACGCACCCTACCCCCAAGGCCCCACCACCAAGTACCAACACACTGGGCCTTAGGGCTTCCACATAGGAATCTGGCGGGGGGAGTGGAGGAGGCATAAATATTGGGTCACAACAGACAGTTTGAATGGGCAGGTGAATAAATGCTTCGGTGAACAAATGAGTGGGTAGAAGCAGAGGGACAGCAAGCCGTAGCCGCTGCCTCGGTCCGCTCGGAGCCCATGGACCACGAATGCCATCTGACCCCCTCAATATCCCTTGAGACACCCTGTTTCCCCCCACCTCCTCCCCCACTCCTGCCGGGGTTGGGTCCCTCCTTGGGGACATGTCACCTTGGCGAATCCAGAGATGCTGCAGTGACAGGACCCATCCCGGGCTCTATCTTAATGACACCCAAACAGCTCCTTAAAACCAAACAGCTCATCACAATTATTATAAAATATTAAAATGACTCACAAAATAAATTATTCACACACCTCATGTACGGCTTCCAGGTGTTTGGGGACTAATGAGTTTTTTTTTCTTTTTCTTTTTCTTTTTTCTTAAGCAGGCAGCTGGAGGGGCCCTCAGAGATCAGGGAGGGGCTGATAAACCATCTACCAGTCATGTCCCTGTATAGATGGGGACACTGAGGCACAGGGATATGGGGAGGCAGAGGCGGAAGGAGGGCAGGACGTGGTGACCATTTATGCACTTTTTTTTTTTTAAAGATTTTATTTATTTATTTGACACAGAGAGAGAGATCACAAGTAGGCAGAGAGGCAGGCAGAGAGAGAGGAGGGAGCAGGCTCCCCGCCGAGCAGAGAGCCCGATGCGGGGCTCGATCCCAGGACCCTGAGATCATGACCTGAGCCAAAAGCAGAGGTTTAACCCACTGAGCCACCCAGGCGCCCCTATGCACTTTTGTCTATACTGCCTGACAAGCGGGCAGGGGGAGAGTCAAGGGTCTTCCCTCGGTCCCCTACATTCCGGTGGCTGGAGAAAGCGGGGTCTCTTGCTTTGGAGAAAGCTGTGGGGGATTTCTGGTGCATTTCCCATGTGCCTGACCCTGTGATGAGTGTTGGAGCACAGCAGTGACTGAAATAATGAAAGTTCCTACCTTTGTGGAGCGGACAACCAATAAAACTATTGGAAAGAGAAAATTCCTGAAATGCATTCTTTCTGATCAAGACTGCAAAGAAAACAAAATGGGATGACATGCTGGGCGTGTGTGACTTTAGTTAGCAAAAGGGGATCGGGAGGGTCTTTCTGGGGAGGTGACATTCCAGCAGGCAGGGGGACAAGCCTTGGGGAGGGTGCTCCAGGAAGGGGACAGAGCAAGTGCAAAGGCCCTGAGGTTGGAGAAACCTGGGTGAATTCAAGAAACAGAGAGAAAGCCAATGGAATGTAAGGCCATTTTCAAACAAGTGGGTCTTAAACCAGCAAAATGAGAGAGAGAGCGTGAGGCAAACCAAGGAACACTCTTCACTACAGAGGACAAACTGGCCATCACAGGAGGGGAGGTGGGGGGGTGGGAAAAGTAGGGGAGGGGATGAAGGAGCGCACTTTTGATGGGCACCGGGTGATGTATGGAGGTGCTGAATCGCTATCTTGTACACCTGCAACTAATATTACATTGTATGTTAACTAACAGGAATTTAAGTAAAACTTTAACAAGAAGGGCACTCTGCAACCATGCATTTTAGGGGGGCGGATGTGATCCAAAATGCTCCCCTTGCAACAAGTCAGGATAAGGGTTCAGCGGGCCATCATTGAGAGCACAGGATTGGGCAAGTCTCTGTGGAGTCCTAGGTTCAAGTTGCAATAGTTACATCCAACCGTGTGACCTGGGTGCATGATCGCCTTACTGGTTTGCTATCATTGTGTAAAAATTACCCCCAGACGCCGTGGCTTAAAGTGACATTCAGTATCTTGGTTTCTGTGCATCAGACATCTGGGCATGGCTCAGCGTGATCTTGTGCTTGGAGCTGTAAAACGGCGTCAGCCAGAGATGAGGTCTCATCTGAAGTTGCGACTGGGGCAGGATGGCTCCCAAGCCCTCTGGTGGTCATCAACGAGCACTGATCCCAGTGTGCCTGCTGCATTCTCCTCCTCAGAGGCAGGAGACGGATGGGGGACCCAGGGCAGGCAGATCAGGGAACAGAGACCCGTGGGACCTCTTTGCAGGGCGGTCTACCGCAATGGTCTCTCTGAGCCTTAGTATCCTCATGGGGAAAAAGGACAGTGAGTCCCTGCTCTGCAGGGGGAGGTGACGGGGAGGATACTGTACAGTGGGGCATAAGAGGGTTCTGGGCATCGAGGGTCATCCTCAGCTCTTTTCTCTGGAAATGGTTTGGGTTATCTGAATTGGGGATTCCCAGTTAGCCTCTTGCTCCGATCAGAGGCAACACTGACAGACACTGAGCTTTGCAAAAACCATTCTGACTTCTCAAATGCCATCATTTGTTAACTCATTGGCTTGTCCCCATATTAGTTTCCAGTGGCTGCTGTGACAAGTTCCCGCAAACAGGATGGCTTACACAGCAGAAAGTTATTGTCTCGCTGTTCTGGAAGCTGTGAGTCCAAGATTAAGGTGTTGGCAGGGTCAGTTGCTTGCAAGGACTGCGAGGGAAGGATTTATTCCGTGCCTCTCTCCTTGGGCTTGTAGATGACCCTCTACATGGTCACGGGCATTGTCCTCATATGCGTGCCTGTGTCTGAATTCCCCCCGTTTATGGGAATAATCCCCCAATCATATGTGATTAAGCACCCTTCCTTCTCCAGTATGACCTCACTTTAACTGATTACATCTGCAACGACCCTATTTCTGAATAAGGGCACATTCTAAAGTCTTGGGGTTAGGACTTCAACATATGAATTTGGGGGACACACAGTTCAACCCGCAGCACCCACCAATGAAAGATTCTTGTCTCTCTCTCTCTGTTGATTTCTCTATCTGTCTCTCTCTTTGTCTCATCGTCTGTCTGAGGCTCTATGTGTGTGTCTCTGCCTCTCTCCCCAAACTCATCCCCACCCCAGGACCCTTGAATGTGCTTCTCTCACTGCCTTGAAAGCCCTGGCTCTTGTGTGTCTGCTTTCTCAGCTCAGATGACAGGTTCTCAGCAGGAAGCTCTTCAATGCACCTCACCTTCAACCCTCCTCTATCATCTCTTTGCTGTTCTTCAAACACACCAGGCACGTTCCTGCCTCAGGGCCTTTGCCCAGGCAGTTGCCTCTGCCTGGAACACCCTTCGCACAAGTGGTTCCTTCCTTCATCTTCTCAGATCTCAGGACAAGTGGCACCTTACTGGCTAGATTGTCCCTCCTGCAGTCCCTCCCTGAGCCCCTCCTCCCTCCTCTGTTCCCCCTTGCCAGTGTCCCTGCCAGGTAGATCACCACCCACTGCTTTAACTGTTTCCTGCCTGTCTCCACCCCACACTGTCAGTCCCACCGGGCAAGTACTGTAGTCTTGGTCCCTGCTGTATCCCCAGCTTCTAGAACAGGACCTAGCTCACAGCACTTGGTGAATAAATGTTTTTGCAATTGATGAATCATATGACTAGTCAGAAGATCTCAGAATGGCTGCCTAGACCTCTAGCATGGAAGAAGCTGCTGCATCCCAGGCATAGAATCTTAAAATTGTCACCAAATCTTACTTAGATCCAGAAAGAAAGAAGTTTTGGACTCTTTCCTCTCCAATTCGCTCCACTCCCTTCCCGCTCCAGTTCCCACTCCAAGCCTCATGGGCATGGTTCAATAGCTTTCCTTGGTTACCTCCCGTGACGGGGAGCTCATTACAACCTAAGGCAGACCATTCAGGTTTTGGATCAGTCTGCAGCCACAACCCTTCCTTAAGAACCAAAACCACATTTTTCATCTTGCAGTTCCCTTTGGTCTCAGAACTGCCCCTCACCTGCTTCCCACTCATGTCGGCCACAGCCAAACAACTCCTTTGGCCTCTGGGGCCAGAGAGATGGGGAGGAAGGGATCTGAGGGTAAGAACCCTGCGTTCTGAGGTGCAGTTTCCCCGCTCTCCAGCCTTCCTGGAGAGTTTCTGACAAAGATGATAGCTGAACGGTGAGCTGATAGCTACAGTGTGTGCTGATGACTAGGTGTGAGAAGCAGAAGCTGATAGCTGAAAGGTTAACTGATAAGGGATGCCCTGGCTGATAAGTAAAACGTTGGAAGATAACTAGCCTTGGGTAAGAACTACCACGCTTTGGCCAAGAATTCCTTTCTCCCTCCCTTTCTCTCGTTTCCTTCTGGAACATGTATTGAGCGCCTCGTGCATGCCAGGCCCAGCGCTGGGAGTAACCGTGATAAACATGGATCCCAGGCAGTCTCTCCTTCAGAACACTCAGGCTGCCGCTGCCGAGATCTGAGCTCTCCTGGAAGCCCCCAAACCAGTGAAATCATTCCGACAGCCAGGCATGGAGCTGTAATGGGGGAACGGCAGGTGGCAGGCAGGATTCCCCCCACCCAGCTCCTGCCTGCTGGGGGTTGAAGCAAACCCCGGAGTCCGTCCCTGCTGTTGGCACTTCTGAACTGGCTTCCCTCTCTCCTGCGTGGGTGGCGAGCGACTTCATCTGGCCCCAGTGGCTGTCACTCAGCCCCAGTCAGACTGGAGACAACACGGTTGCCATGGGAACGAATATGCTTTCCCCCTGGGGTTGGGGGGAAGCGGGTGAGCCAAGGGAGGCAGAAACTGTGTGTGGATGTGTGAATTCGGCACAAAGTGACCCAGGCCTGGTGACTCAGTGGCGTCGGGGCGGGGGTTTAACTCCTTTGCTCCTGCTGTCCCCTCCTCTTGGCCTCACAGTCTGGGTCCCTCAGGAAGCAGGGTGCTGACATGAGAGTTAACCCTCCGCCCTAGAGAGCCTCATGCCCAGCAAGCTAGTCTCTGTGCCTCCGCTTCCCCATCCAGAAAGTGGGCACAAGAAGGACTCATGTACGTGTTCATGAAAGGAGCACTTCGTGTATGTCTGTCACGTGCGAGGCATTGTTCTAGTTCGTTCCGGGCTCCTTGGCCATGGGGGAGAGTCAGACAACAGAGGAGAAAAATCAGAAGGCGCGGTGCAGGCAAGACAAGAAAGTAGGATAATGTCAGAGGGAATGAAGGGGGGAGCAGTGACATTTGAACTGAGACTTGAGGGAAGAGATGAAACCAGTCGAGGGGGCATGGCTGTGCAAAGGCCCTGGGGCAGGACTGCGCCTGGCGAGATGGAAGAACAGAGAGGAGGCACATGTGGCTGGAGTGGAGTGAGCGCCGGGATGGGAGGGAGGAGAGGAGGGCAGAGGGGGGTAGGGTAGGTTGTGCAGGACCTAGGGGACCGCGGTTGGTCGAGGACTTGAGCTTTTCTCCGGGGACGTGGGTGCCCTTCTGTGTTGTGGGCTGAGGAGGGCAGCTCTTACTCGGGTGCTCCCGCGCGCCCTCTGGTGGATGCTGCGGGAATGACAGCCTGTGGGGACGACAGGCGAGGGGACGGACCTTGGCCCAGGATCTGCGTGGGTCCAGGGAAGAAATAATGCGGGTCAGCGGGCCAGAGGCTGCCTCTGCTGGCCTTGCAGCGTCTTTTATCATGGTCGCGCCGGAGCATTTACATATTGAAATACATAGACTTTTACAACGAAGAATATTCTTTTTATTTCTCCCTTACATTCTAAGCAGCAAGTTATGTTTTTGGAAATTGCATGTGTAGGTTGGTTATGTTGTCTATGAATTTTACTCCAGAACGGGCTGAGACTCGCAGCCCCGCGGCGGCCCCTGTTGCGTATCTGTGTGACGAGGCCTGGCGTATAATAAAAACTCAGGAATCTGGGCCTGTGGTTCATGGGGTCATGGGACAGAGGCAGGAGGGAGGCAGTGTCCTCCCCAGGTTCCTGGGAGTTCCAGACACCGCGCAGCTCCGTGGTCCGGGGACCCCATCCCAGCTCCCCATAGCTCTCTTTTTGTGGGCGGAGAAACAGACTTCAGAGAAGTCAGGCCGTTTTCCCAATGTCACACAGCCTGTCATGGTGAGTCTACGCTGTGGGCCCTAGCTGTCTGGGCCCGTCCAGATGCCTCGGGGTGACCAATATGGGCTCTCCCTTTGGGGAGACCCCTGCTCCTCCACTCTTAGCCTGACCTCCACCCCCACATACTTTGGACTCTAGGGGGACCCTAAGCTGCTTAGCGGGATGGGGGGGGGGGAGAATCACACCCCTGGGCCAAAGTGACTGGTTCAGTGGTAGCCACGTGACCCGAGTCAAGCCAGTCAGAAAAGCCTGGCTGGGACCAGGAGGCAGGAGGGTTTCCGTTTCGGCTTGGGTTGCAGACTGGGAAGACCGAAGCAAGGTTGGGGTCTCTTTATTCCTCGGATGGGATGGCTGAGTGTGAAGGAAGCCCACTCAGAGGAAAGTCAAGCTGAGACACAGAAAGACTTCCTGTAACATCATCTCAGCTCCTGGATCCAAGCTGTGCCAGAAACTGGGAACCCGGGACTTGGCCGTTGCTGGAACCTCTGGTTCATTTTGCCCAGACCTGTTTAAGTTCCATTGTTCTCAACCAACCAGAGCCATGACCAGGGCGCTGGGTTTCACACTCTCAAAGTGCATGTCCTGTTATGGTTTCTTCATGTGCTGGGCAGCTCTTATAAGGCGGCACAAGGAAAGTTTGGGGGATGATATATTCTTCCTCCCGATTGCGGTGATGGTTTCCTGGAAATACGCACGCATCAAAACCTATCAAATTATACACTTTTGCATCTTTACCTCTCAAGTACGCCTCAATGAAGGCCTAGGTCTTTCAAAGTGTATCAATATCATCATTTCAGCTCCTGGATCCAGCCATGCCTGAAAGCAGATATTTTGGACTTTCCAGATACATAAGCCAGGAAATATCCCATTGGGGGAATTTTCATTAATTTTTATTTCATTGTGAGCTTTGTTAATGTTTCTCTGTCTCATGTTGCAGTCTAGATACAAGAGGAGACCGAGAGGGGGCAGGAAACTGCTGTGGATAAAGAGTTTAAGTTCATGCTCATCCAGGAAGTTGTTCAACAGGCTCTCTCTTCTGCAGAACTTGTCAGAGCCTTTAGCGGGCCCACTCTGAGGCTTGCTCTCCACAGTTTACAGTAGGTTTCCTAAATGTGAGTCCCAGATAGCCACAAGAGTTACCTACTCATCACTGCCCCCCCGTTGGCTCCTTACTGTGCTAGTCTTTGTTTACCCTCACTTTCTGCTGCTCCCTGGAATCGTCTTCCAGATAACACTTTCTCCTCCCTGAAAGCTCTGCACGGTAGTCCTTCGGAACTCGGCCCCAAGGCCCTTCTCACTTGGACATCTTGTTCCTTTGCTTTTTTCTCCTCCCGTGTTGGAAAACACTAGAAACACTCGGAGGCCCTGTGCGTCCTTGCCCAGGGGAAATACCTCTCCTAGCCGCTCCCTTGCAGTCCTCTCCTGTGCCTTTGCTTATGCTGTGTGCCCCGCCTGGCTGCCTTTCCTCTCCAGCTAACCAAATCCTCCTGTGGGTCAGGATTCCCCTGGATGCTGGAGCCCAGAGCGATTCTGGATTATTAAATAAACAGCATAATTCTCGTGGTGAGAAATGAGTCCGTTTCCAGTCTTCTTTGACTCCCTCCGATGATGTAGAGGAGGAAAGTCTCTGCTGGGGGCTGAGGTGCTCTTAACCCTTTCCCGTCTCCCCCTCATCCTCTTGAAAGCAAAGCGACAGCAGGCAGTGGCTCTGAGCCTTGGGCGGAACCACCGTGTTTTGTTTCCATCCTGTGTGTTTTGTCGCCCACTTCTATTTGTGACAGGTGTAAGCAGCTCTCCATTTCCAGGAGGGAAGCAGAGACTCTGTTTTTAAATACACTGACTTGAGAAGACATGAGTCAGCTGGAGGCAAATACTAAATAAATCGTAGAACAGGTGGGGCGCCACCTTTCCGGATGAAGTTTGGGAAACGTTCGCCTCTTTCAGGAAGCCCTTCTGGATTGCCCTGGCCAAGCCTTGGAGGTCTCTGCTTTGGTTCCTAAGGCCCTGCCCTTTCCCATTAGCCGCCCCCAACCCCCCCGTATGTTGACATTTCCCTCTCCGAAGAGTGACCTGGAGCAGATGACCCGTGTCTCCAGGCCACGGTCTCACCGGCTGCACCAGGAGGAGGGCTCCAGGGGTGGTGGCAGCGCTGGGATCTCCGGGGTGGGGTGGGGCAGGCGCCTCCATGCCAGCTGGGCTTGCCTTCCTCGGCTGCTGGCGTTGCCATGGTTACCAAGCAAGCTTTCTCTTCCCCCCACCCCAGCCCCCACCAACCCCTCACCCTCGGACCTGGCCTTCCAGGGACTGAGGCTCCTGGGTGTCATGGAAACGGTTTCCAGGCACCTGCAGCCAGCGGGCAAAGGTCACCCCTGGGGTCACCTCAAGGAGCAGGAGCTGGGTTTCTTCCGGGCCCCCAAGTACGTGGAGTGGGATGTCTGTTGTGGAATCTTGATTTTAACTCCTGGGGCTACTGAGTGTCTCTGAAGCCCCCTGGGTGGGACTAATCCCCAAACTCCCAAAAGCCCCCCCCCCCCCCCCAAAGCCTCTCTTCCAAGTTAAATGCACCGCACCGGCTCAGTCTGTAAATGTGGTGCCGAGAGGAACCGCTAGGCAGCCTCTCCATCTTCTTTTAGAACCTTCTCCCAACAGTGGTAGCTGCCACAGAGCAGGGTCTGGGGGCCAGGACCCTGTACTCAGAGGCGGGGGAGAACAGGCTGGGCTTGGGCCCTGGGGGATTGAAAAGAGAAGCAGCCGTGGCTGACGCTGGCTGGGGCCTGGTGTAGATCCAAGTGCAGAGAAAGTCCTCAAGCCCTTAGAATGAGGTGAAAGGGACTGTATGTCCATTTTAGAGATGGGGGAAGTGAGGCCCAGAGCGGTCAAATGCTTTGCCCAAGATCCCACACACTCGCCAGGCAAGTGGCAGTCTCGGATTCGATCATGGTCATGTGATCAGATGTCCCTAGGTGACATCTGCCATCGAAAATGGGGGGAGGGGCCCAGGATGGGGAGGGAGCTTTCAGGAGGGGGGCTGGGACCCTGGGGAGCCAGAGGGAGAGACAGACGCTGCCAAGGGATGGGTTGGGGGTTTCAGATGCTTCTAAAATCTCCAAAAGGACGCAAGGACAGTCATCCTGTAAGATGTGAACACACGGCACAAACCTGGCTTTGAGGTGGTGGCCCCCTCCGACCGCCGCTGCTCCAACTTCTTCTGAACAGACGCTACTAGCCACGCCTCTGATCCGTGGAAATTTTGGAAGGAAACGCAGGCTGGGAAGGAAAAGGGAATTCAGGCAGAGCAGCACGTGTTTTCTGAAAAGCCGTGTGGGTGTGGCCAGCCGCAGGCTGGGCGCTCCCCGAGGGGCCCCAGGAAGACAGACAGACAGACGGCTGGACAGAAACACGTCCCAGGTCCTTGGCGTCAGGGGGATCCGGAGAAGGGATATTGGGAGGCCAGGTAGGAGGGAAGAGGCGAAGGCGGGACGCTGAAGAGGGGGATGGGAGGAGAGCAGGAATGGGGTGGGCCCCAGAGAAGAGAGGGAAGGAACGGCTAGAGCAAAGGCCCTGTGGCCGGACAGCAAGCTGCAAGGCAAACCATGTGGCAAGAGCAGAGGGAGCAACGGGGTGACGTGGGGTCAGGGAAGACATGAACTCTAGACGTGAACTCCCTCCCCACCACCCCTTTCATAGGTTGAAGTCTACTCCCCAGTGCGATGCGGTGAGGAGGTGGGGTCTCCGGGAGCCCCCACAAAAGAGACGCCAGAGAGCTCCCTCACCCCTTCCTCCATGCACGGGCTCGGCGAGGACACAGCTGCCTCCAGAAACCAGGAGCGCGTCCTCAGCTGACACAGAATCTGTCCGCACCTTGACCTTGGACTTCCAGCCCTCAAAACTGTGAGAGACTGAAGTCTGTTGTTTATCAGCCCCCCAGGCAGTGGAATACTGTCATAACAGCCCAAATAAACTAAGACAGAGGTTAAGTCTGCGAGGGATGGCAAGAGGGCTTCTTGGAGGAGGTGATATTTGAACAGAGACTTGGAAGAGGGGGAGCTGGGGGGTGAAGAGCCTTCCAGGCAGTGGGAACAGCGTGGGCAAAGGCCCTGGGGCGAGACTGTGCCCAGAGTGTTCAAAGAGCAGCAGAGAAGCCGGTATGGCAGGAGCAGAGTGAGTGAGGGGGTCGGAGGAAGTGAAGGCAGGAAGGTCGTTGGGACCAGACCCAAGAGGTGCTACTGCACCAGTCTAGGCAAGCGCTGGAGGAGTCCAGCTGGAGCAGCAGCAGTGGGAGTGGAGGGAGCCCAGTGCCTGGATTCAGAGTACGAGGCAGAGATGAAGTACAGGTCTTGCCGAAGGAGAGAGCTGGAAGAAATCAGGATGACAGTCGGATCTGGAGCCCTTTCCTCCCGGGCCCAGAGAAATCGTCAGGCAAGTTTTGGCCGCAGACAGGTGGTGGAACCGGGTGGTGACTCAGGGCCACCCCAACCTCCTGGAGATGTCAACGCACTTCACAGCATCACAGCTCCCACCAGCTGCCAGCAACATGCGGCCCAGATGTTGCATCCCGGGGACATCTGCGCCGGGCCTTCCCCAGCATCAGGCGGGTTTCAAGTGCGCGCCGCGGCGACATCTGGATGCCTCGGAGCGGGGAGGCAGCAGGGCGGGGCTGGGGCTAAGAGGGGCCCCTTGCTCTTGGCCAGGAAGCTGTCACTGGCTCTCCCAGGGAGGGGGCACGTGGGTGCCCAGAGTGCCTCATGACGAGCTGGAGACGGGCATGTGCCGCTTGAATCATCAGAAGCAAACCCTCCCCAGAAGAGGAGAAAGCGGGGGCGGGGGGGATCCGACACAGCTGCTCGGGGTCACAATTTCTTTTTTTTAAATTAAAAATTTAATTAAAAAATTTTTATTAAAAATTTCAGAAAAATTTCTGACCACAAAGCCCTACCTCCCAGCCTTTGCTCCCACCATCCCCTCCCCCACCCTCCCTGGTCAGGGTGATCTTCTTTTATTCATGTCCTCCGCAAGCATGGATTGGGCACCTACTATGGGCCAAGCACTGTCCCAGGCACCAGGAAGACAGCAGTGACCAAAGTAGACCAAAATACGCAACCCCCCCAAAAAAAACAAAAAATCTCTGACCTCGGTGGGATCAGTCTACTGTGAGACAGGCAACAAATTAACCAATGGGTAAATAAAATATTTTCAATGACCGTAAGTGCTGGGAAGGAAACAGAACACGTCGTGAGGTGAAAGGAAGGCCCGGGAACCATCTTCAGCTGGGGGTAGTCAGGGAGGGCTTTTCAGAGGAGGTGGCATGGGAGCTGAGAGCTGAAACAGGAAGAAGAGCCAGTTGGGGGAAGGAGTGGGGGAAGGACGTTCTAGAGAGAGAGGGAACAGCAAGTGCAAAGGTCCTGAGGCAGGACTGTGCCTGGCAGAAGATCAAGGAGACTTGAGTGGTTGGAACCGTGAGGCATTTGCCTGCAGATACACAGCGATGGATGGCACCAACCTGGCTTTCCTCCCCAGCGCTGAGATTCGGAGGCCCCAAACCCAATACAAGTTTTCTCCGAGAAAAGAAAAAAAATCACGCGGCCAGCTGCACAAGCTCTCCCAGCTGTTCGGCAGGGGGGTAGGCGGGGGGAGGGTGGAGATGGCAGAGGAAGAAGAGGGAGAAGTGGGGGGAGAAAGAGCAATATTTCTATTGTCCTTATCCAAATAAATTGAGATGTATTTGTGAAAGTGTCAAGGAAGCCTCCAGGAGCGAAACTATAAAATCACAGCTGCTCTGAGGGCCCGTGACAGACAGCTCAGATTAATGTAGCTGTATTTTTATGGTCTGTTAACAACTGATATGGGTTTTAAATATATTATCTTCCATTGTATTGTCTGTCATTTTAAAAACTGCTCAAGTCTCCTGTGTTTGCTTTTAAAAGGTTCTTATAGAACATTCTGCTGCTGAGCTCCCAAATCTTTTTTTTTTTTTTTCCTGTAGATATATCACTGCAGATCTTCACCCCCCCGAGCTAGGTTTTTCCTGGTACTTTCATGGCTAATTTACCACAGAACCTATTGGAACCCCTTGGGTTTCTTAATTCAGGGAGCAGCTGTAGGAGGCTGGCTCCTGTCTAGTCGGAGGTTTGCGACATGGGCGCGTGGAGCGCCTCCAGATGGGACGGACGTCTGGGGTGCAGGGAGCTCCGCTTTCACCGCTGTCCACGGGAGCCTGACCTCGGAGGGATCAGAGCCTGTTTACAGGGTCTTGTAGCAGTCTGCTAAGGCTGCGATAATGCCACGGAACAAACCAGCCCTGCAGCTCGGAGGCTCGGCGGCGCGTACCAGCCAACGCCGGCTTCTTGCTCCCAGGTCTCCGCTCTCTCTCTCCATGAGCCCACCCACTCCTGCAGCTGCGGAGTTTCCTGCCAAGTCTGATCCCAACCTCGAACTCTTTTCTCTGCTCTAGACCAGGCTAGTGAGCATGTCAGGCAGGATTCAGTCGGGTTCAAGAATCGTCACTACAAACCCACATGTTCCTCTTGTTGGCCACGGCCCCATCCCCTAGCTCATCCCCTTGATCAAAGACCCAGGCACCCACGGCCCCTCGTCCCACCCCCTGGCCCATCACCCGTCACCTCCACATCCTGCCGATGACAGCCCATTGCCTGCTCTCCAACCCCACAGCCTGTGATCCATTCCACGTACCGAATCTTACCTCCTTCCTGGTCTCTGGGCCTCCGTTCTCCCCCATTTCCAATGTCCTCTCTTGACCGTAACGAGAGGGATTATTTCTTTTAAGAAGACTTAACCCGATTGCATCTCCCTCCTGCCCGAACCCTCTTGTGGATTCTCAACCTAGTCTTCAGTGTTCTCATGTGGAAATCCCATTAAATCTGTCTTTCTCCCTAAATTTCCCCCTGCTGTAATTCCACACTCCACCAGACTGTCTCACTAATCCTGACCCTCCCCACCCGAACGCCTGGCTCTTTTCAATATCAAACCTTCGCCCACCCTCTTCCCTCCGCCTGGAATTCCCTTCTACCTCACAAACTCCTGCACATCCTGCATGACCCAGCCTCCAGTGCCCCTCCGCCAGCAGAGGGCACCCTCGTTCTGCGCCCCACTCTACAACCCCAGGATTTGGGGCTCCCGCAAACACAACGTGAATCCTGCTTCTACGTGCTGCCTTCCTAACTAGACAATGACCTCCCTGTAGGCAAGGCTTGTTGCCTTTTCTTCCTCTGAGCTCTGCCGGCCCCCACCCCAGGACCGAGCGTGCCTCTCACCGCCCAGAGCGGAGAGGAGGACATCCTGGTACAGGCATTAATTACAGAGTCCCGACAATTAGAAGCGAGGCCGACAGCCTATAGAAGTGCAAGCAACCACGGAGCCATATATAACGAGGTACTAATTGTGCAGAGAAGACAATTAGAAAGGGAGGCTTTGAGTCACCAGTTCCACAGTCTGGACAATTAGACATCGGGCCGTATATAAAGAATGTGCTAATCGCTCGGTTTGGACAATTAACAGGGCGCCCGGGAAATAATAAAGCAAAATGCCAACCAGGCAGCTAGGCACAGAGCCAGGTGGTGCCGCCGTGGGGACTGGAGTCTGGCTGCGTGGGCTCGGATCCTTCTTGCTGTGGGACCTCAGCCAAGAGGTCGGCCCTCTCTGAGCCTCATTCTTCTCATCTGTGAAATGGGGCTGTCTGCGGCACCTGCCCCGTTAGAGACCACAGCACGAAGCCCGGCTGGCACCACCTGTATCATTACAAACGGCAGCAGGAAGGCCTGCCAGGAGGCGCTCATTGCCAAGTTCTGGGTGGCGCAAGATCCCAATGACCCAGCATGCGCCAGCGGAGAGGATGAAGAGGTAATTGAATGATGGACACACACAGGCTGGGCCAATCTAATGAGGTGGGAGTTACTACAAACAATACAGAGGAGTCTGGTGGGACACCCCAGCCCAGCCCTTATAATCTGTCACACGTGGATCTGCCCTTAATTATGTTCCCTGGAACCGACGGAGCAGACGCGGAGTGGGGAGCTATTGACGCTGGCCAGTGCAAAGGCCCTGAGGCAGCATCGTACTCGGCATGTTTAAAGAACAGTGAGGATATATTCCCTTAGATAATTGAAAGCAGGAACTCAAACAGATCCCCGTCAGTCAAGGGCTGCCCCTGGGCCCTAAGCAGGAGTTCTCCAGATGAGCAAAGGCCGGTGTTGTGGGCAGAGAAAACTGTGTGTTCAAAGATCTGGAAGTTGGAACAAAGATGGATACTGAGGGCGATTCAGGAGTGGTGGGACTAAGTCACACGGGGCATCATGATCTGGAGGGGAGGCGTTAGAACCGACTCCAGAGGGCAGCGGGAGCCAAGGAAGGTTGTAGAACAGTAGAAGAACTGCATGTGACATCCAGAAGACCCGCCCGGGGCTTGCTGTGAGCTTCCTTCCTCCATCCTGGGCGGGAATATCTGAGGTCTTCTTTGCTTTTTTTTTTTTTTTTTAGATTTTATTTATTTATTTGACAGAGAGAGATCACAAGTAGGCAGAGAGGCAGGCAGAGAGAGAGAGAGAGGAGGAAGCAGGCTCCCCGCTGAGCAGAGAGCCCGATGCGGGACTCGATCCCAGGACCCTGAGATCATGACCCGAGCCGAAGGCAGCGGCTTAACCCACTG
>NC_081558.1:3711187-3728021 GCF_022355385.1 Mustela nigripes | reverse complement strand
CGGGACTCGATCCCAGGACCCTGAGATCATGACCTGAGCCAAAGGCAATGGCTTAACCCACTGAGCCACCCAGGTACCCCTCTTCTTTGCTTTAATACAGTTTGGAAGGAGCTTGAAGGTCCCTCTCCCCCAAACAGGTGCCTTTATCAGAGGCCCCCGGTCCTTTGCCCACGCTGTGAAAGCCAGCATTTACCGAGGGCTTGCTATACACAGGACTTTTTTTTCCAGCTT
Source organism: Mustela nigripes (assembly GCF_022355385.1). Lineage (NCBI taxonomy): Eukaryota > Metazoa > Chordata > Mammalia > Carnivora > Mustelidae > Mustela > Mustela nigripes. The sequence continues at coordinate 3,727,790 of NC_081558.1, read as the reverse complement.
AAAAAAAAAAAAAAAATTCTTTCCCTCTTTGCCCTTGGGAAGCTCAGATCGAAACGTGAGGTCCGATGACGCCTGCGTGCGACACCTCGTTGCAGACTGCCAACGACACCAGGCCGTGTATGGTCGCGATTACCCGTCACATAACCTTCTGAGGTGAGAACTGCTCTCTCCCCCTGGCCCCCCACCGAGTGAGGACTCTGGTCCCACCTGCCCCCCGGGTGCGTGCACCTCCTGCGGTTTTCCCCTGCAGGTAAGACGCTCGACCACTGGCGATGTCCCCAGGACACGGGGCCTGGGTGCCAAAACTCTGGACAACGCAGGAGTGAGTACCGCTACGTGACAGCCTTAAAGAAAATCTAAAAGATCAAACCACAGGCGCTTCACACCCCGTCGCCCACACGCCCAGGACCTCATAAAGGGCCCATTTAGACATCACGGGAACAGCTGGGCCAAGTGACTTTTTTTTTTTTTTTGGCTGAACACTTGTTCAAAAATCAATACAAATCATATCAGTAAACAGCTTCTAATCTTTGTCCCCAGAAGAGGAGGCAGAGCACAGAGAAACTAGCAGGGAGGTGGCACAAGGGGCCCCGAGGTCTGGCTGTGCATTTGCTGTGTGACCTGGGGAGCAAGCTGGGCATCTCTGGGTCTCCCAAGGCCCCACCAGCTTGGAGGGTTTGGCGGCTGCTGCTGCTGATGGTGGTTCTCCAGCCGGTATTGCTGGGAAAGAGAGAGAGGAGTGCCCCTGCCCTGAGGATAAGCCGCTCAGAGCAGTGAGGGGTGATCCTGGAATGCTTGTAACTTCTTCCCGCTCCTGGGTCCAGTGCTAACATTGCCCACCAAGACGGCACCATTTGCCTCTAAGGTGGCTGCCTAGCTCCCACCCTTGCTGCCCTCCCCCAAGCAGTCTGTCCTTCCCACAATGGGCGCCCGAGTCCGGTCCTGCCCTCCTCTGCCTACAGCCCTCCAGGACTCCCACCTCCCTCAGGAGAAAAGCCCCCAAGGCCCTGCCTGATCTGCCCGGTCCCCTCCCCTCTCCTCCCCCCACCCCCCCCGCCAATCTGCTTGAGCCACACAGGCCTCCTCACTGTTCCTCCAACACGCCAGGCACAGTCCTGCCCCAGGACCTTTGCACAGGCTATTCCTCCGGCTTAGGACCCCCTTCCTCCACATGTCCCCAGGCCTGTCTCCTTCTCATTACTCAGGTCTCAGCTCAGATGTCCCTCCTCCCTGCGGGGCCCTCCCTGACCGTCCCGACTAAAGTTGCATCCCCTGACCCCGTCCCTTTTTCCTGCATCACCTGCTTCAATTCTGCCTACCACTACTTATCAGTGTCTGAAATGACCATTTTTGTTCATTTGTTAACTTGGATATTTTCTCTCTCCAGCTCCCAAGAGCTCCAGGAAGGCGGGGAAATATCCTCTCTTCTGTTCCTCGCTGGATTCTCCGGCATCTACAGCAGAGCTGGTACATAGTGGTCATCGCATGTTTGTTGAATGAGTAAGTGAACACAAGGGGCAGAGAAGGTAAGAACACAGTTGTGAACACCAGAGAGGCCCTGTTTAATTCCCAAGTCTGCCATGTGCTGGCTGTGTGACCTTGGGCCTGTGACTTAACCTCTCTGGGTCTCCACCTCCACATCTGTAAAATGGGACCGTCTGATGAGATAATCCATAGAACAGACCACACACGGCATCCGACAGCTCGTCAGCCCTACTAAGCTACAGTTACTAGGAAAGACATGTCCTACTCACACGGAGGTCTCAGAGACCTCCTCAGATTTCTTAATGGCTGCAGACACACATCCCCAGGTTTTATTACCGTGTCCCCAACGACTCCCCAGGCACACCTGTTTGCACGCACGTGTAGCTGCTTCTCGGGGTGTGCGATCGAGGACAGGACCACTACGCTGCGGTTTAACCGGATGTGGCCGGGCTGGGCACCAGCTGTGAGTCGTTCCCCCCCTCCCCTTCCTCCCCCTCATCCTTGATTTTATCCACCTTGCCTCCCAATTTTCTGCCAATCTGGTCAGTGCAAAGCAAGATCTTGTTCTGGTTCGATTTCCCATTTCCTTGACCACAACGACATCCCCCGACCCCTCCACCCCCGCCCTTCTCTTGGTAGAATGGACGTGCCCAGCCCCGTGGCTGCCGCCACCCACAGACACGCACAACGGCCCCAGCACTGCCCACCAGCAAGGCCAGCTCAGCCTGGGGATGAGGGGGTAGGTTGGGGGGGGCGGGGGGGGGGGGGACTGGAGCGAGTGTGTGTCTGCTGGGGGCTCTGAGCTGCCGGGGCCAGCGATCACTGTGTGTTCCACTGACATCAGGACACGCACTTCTTGAGCAGCCTTGGGGGACTGCTTGTTGGGGGGAAGAGTTGGGCAGCTCAGCAGCTCCCCCAGACACCCTCAGAGGGGAGCAGGAGGGAGGAGGAAGAAATGAGACTGGCCAGTGGGGCTTCAGGCCCAACTTTGCTCCTGACCGCCCGGGATCCGGGATGGGCTATGTCCCGCCTCTGCATGGGGGGAGACCAACAGCCTCGTCTCTCCCAGGATTCATTCATTCTTTCACTTATCCATGCTACAAGCTTTTATGGAGCGCCTGCTGTGTGCAAAGTCCTGTTCTAGGCTTTGCAGTTTGCGGCAGTGAGTAAAACAGAGGAAATTACTGTCGAGTTGGTAAAAGTCTGATGGGGACACGGGCGATAATCAGTGTGGGGAAAGTAATAATGGTTTGGAAAGAGCAGTGAAGAAAAATGCAGCAGGATGAGAGAGACCCAGTAGAGTCTCTGGAAGAGGAAGCACTCTAGGCAGACAAATCGCCAGTGCAAAGGCCCTGGGGCAGGACCATGAGGGAAGGGGAAGAGGGAAGAGGCCCGTGTGGCTGGAACAGAGTGAACGAGGGGGAGAGAGGTAGAGAGGAGGTCAGGGAGGGACGGGGACAAGCCGGACCGTATCATGGTTGGACCTTGAGTACTGGTACCATGAGGAGTTCAAATCCGGATGGGCTCCTCCGTAACTGGGTAACATGGGGACCCAGACCCAGAAAGGCTCAGACAGGGGCTTAGCACCCCTGTGCCTCAGTTTCCTCGTTTGCCAAGTGGAGCTGATGCCACAGTATCCGCTTCATAGAATGGAAACATATCCACTGATCAGGGAGCCTGACGCACGGCTCGATCTCAGGACCCTGGGATCATGACCCAAGCTGAAGGCAGACGCTTTAACCTCCTGAGCCACCCAGACACCCGTATCCGTGACTTCTTTTAAAAAACTCTCTTGGTCTGCCAGGCACCAAGACGGCGGGGGGCGCCAGGAGGCCGGAGGAGGCTGGGTGGTCTGTAGAGAAGAGATCGGATGTGTCGTGCCCTACACGGCTTGGCAGATCCTTAGCGGAAACCCATGCAGGCCCCTTATACAGGTGAGAAAACCAAGGTCACTTCCCAGTTGTGCTGCAGTTAGTAACAGCGGAGTTAGGACCATGCCCCCAACTTGTCCCCGACTTTACTCGGGTTTCCCTTTTCCCCTCTTCCTTCTGTTTGTTAAGAGCAAGGCTTTACCGATGTCATCTATCCCTGTTCTGACCACAGATGGAATGCCACTTGCAGCCAAAAATTTAGGAAGAGCGCCACGAACTAGAGCGAAGGGATAGAACTCGGCTGTCATCTCTCCCCCAGAGTACCAGCATCTCGGCCAGCGCCCCGTAGGTCTGTTTTCAGTGTGCTTAGACACGTTGCAATTTATTGAAGAGTCACATACTGGTTTTGAAATTGATCCTCTATTAAGCATTTACATTGTATTTGACGTGTTGCTATTATGGACCAGAGGAAATAACACCTTGCGGCTTCCTCCGTGTCCCCCTCTGCAGATATTTCTGGGGGGAAAGTGTCCGGCAATGATTTCTTAGAGGCAGACGTGATTATAATGACGCGCTGTCTCCTGCTCCTCCTTCTCCTTCATTAATTGAAAACTACTTTTTTGGAAATTTTTTTAAAGATTTTATTTATTTATCTGACAGACAGAGATCACAAGCAGGCAGAGAGGCAGGCAGAGGGAGAGGGAGAAGCAGGCTCCCCGCTGAGCAGAGAGCCCGATGTGGGGCTCGATCCCAGGACCCTGAGATCATGACCTGAGCCGAAGGCAGAGGCCTAACCCACTGAGCCACCCAGGCACCCCCTTTATTGGAAATTTTTATATGCACCTCTTGGTGTCCAGTGAATTTTCACACCCCAAAACAAACAAACAAAAAATGGGAGAATGGGGGATAGTTCCTTTTAGCAAAGTGGGACGGGCCGTGTTCTTGATGCAAAATACCTCAGGATTAGGTCCTTCGTGTGGGTGACCCACTGAATGAGGCCACCCTACTCGCTTTTTGTGCTCGGAAGTCCTGTTTTCACTTAGAAATGCTGGGTTCTGACAGTATTTATGCAGGGTCTCCTCCTCTGAAAGCTCGTCGTCTGCGATCCTGATCTAGGCATCAATCTCACCGTCACCGCTGGCCGCCAGGGCTCCTCTAGCCCGCGGTCACTGTTTTTACTTTTATTGAGCTGAAATTCCCATAGCGGATGCTGGGTTTGGGGTGTATGCTTCTGGCTCCTATTCCCTACTCCTTGTGGACATCCAACTGCCCTACCCGCGAGCCTCCCCCCCGCCTCCTGCTGGCCTTAGGTCCCGGCCACTCCTTTTGCACATGTTTCCTTCCCGGTCTTCTTCCAATGCCCAGTGGTTCTCTCTGCACCTGCTTGGTGTTTGTCCTCACTACAAATGGAATTCGATGAATTGCCAGAATGAGGGCAAGGGTTTTGGTCTGTCTTGGTCACCGTGGTGTGCCCTTGTGCCTAGAGCAGCCTGGCACCCAGGGCTTGGTGGGAAGTCAAGATGTCACCCGAATCCCTCCAGGGCCATCCAGTCTACCCCTCCCCATTACAGTTGGCGAAACAGAGACCGAGCAGGGGGAGATGTCTTGCCTAAAGGGACACAGGGAAGTAAGAAGAGAGTCTCATGATAATATTGTTGGTGGAGCATTTATTGAGCACCTACTGCATACCAGACACTGTGGCTCACATGCATTCCCTCTTTGAACTCTCACATCATTGGAAGGTCAGCGCTGTTTGCACATAGGCATTTCACAGAGCAGGGAAACGCGTCCCGGGTCCCGGCGGGGAAAGGATTCATCCAAAGCGGGATAAGAAAGAGAGGGTGAGCAGGTAGGAAACACAGCTCATGCAAAGGATCATGAGTGCAGGGTCTAGAAGAAGGTAAACAAATTCAGGAAGAGCCCCATTGTCTGGGGACTGACTCTGTGCCAAGTCCAGGACTGAACACTCCCACACATGGTCTTGGTGGTCGTCCAAGAGCCCAGGAAGCCCATTGGACAGAGGGAGAAACTGAGTCTTGGTTTAGGGGAGTGATATGCCCAAGCAGAGAAACCGCGATCTGGAGGGCGGAGCAGAGGGAGGGGCTCCAGGTGAGAGGACCCGGGGCCCACCTGGCCGGGAGGGAGGTTCTCTTACTCACGGTCCCCATCCCGGAGAGGCGAGGGTGGATGTCAATAAATCTTCCTGCATCCAAAATTAATAGGGAGAAATTTTATCTCAGGGGTGTGTGGCTGCTCCCCTTCTGCCTCACTCCGTCCCCTGGGACCCACGCAGGATGGGGCGGGGGATCTGGGAAGAGGCCACAGAATAGGGAGCCCAGATTCACCCAAGTGTGGAATGTTTTTGCTAGGAGGGCAGAGAAAAAATAGAGTCCCATACCTTAGTGTAGGGAGGGGAAACTGAGGCACAGGGCAGCAGGCACAGACTCACCTCACCCTCCTGGTGCCATCCACAGGGAGCTCCCTGTGGTGCCCATTCATTCAGGTCAAGCCTGTGACCCGGAACAAGCCCCCATGTCCAGCCAGAAACCCTGACCTGAATGAGCCCCGTCTCCAATTTCGCACATAGTTACCATTTTAGTTGAGCTATTTGTTAGGACAATCACACACACACACACACACACACACCCCAGTTTGCATGGGGAGAGACTGGCCCAGGAAGCTTGGATGGGTGACATGCCCAAGGTCACTCAGCCAGGGGTAGTTGGCACTCTGGTTGGCTGAGACCAGAGCCTGTACATTTTCAGCACATGTAGCTCTCTCTCGTTCTCTCTCTCCCTCCTTCCCTCAGAACCATTTAAACGATTACAAAGATGCTATTTTTATCTCAGGGAAAATTCAATTATAGACATTGACCTTTACGTGTTTTTCCCAGGCTCACGTGCTGCTGGCCCAGGGTGAAAAGTCTTCCGTGAATATTCTCAAAAGAGAAATTTCCTCAAAGTCAGAAACCTGAGGGGTGTGAGGGGGGCTTCAGAGGCCAAGGATGGAGGTCCAAGTCCATGGAAAGGGAGGTTCGTCTCACTCCTCAGCCCTCTCGGGAAGCGGGGAGGGCAGGGAGTCCCTCCTGCCGCCACATCTGGGGGCTGAGGTCAGGCAAGTCTGGCCTGCACTGGTCGTGGGCTTACCCTCTTGTCTCCAATTGTGTTTTCTCTTTTCCTGGACACATATTCCAGGGTCTGGTAATAGTGGATGCTTATTCAATGCGTTGGGACTTCCCTTAAGTACTTAATTATTCAACAAATATTAACTGTGTGTCAGACGCTGTCCTAGGTGCTGGGAGGAAATGGTAAACAGAACAGAATGAAAATCTCCGTTTTCAAGAGCTGACGTTGTACGCTAAAAAGTCAACAAGTGAAACAGACAGCGGGTCAGATGGTGGTGAGGGCTAAGGGGGAAATTCTAGCAGCAAAGGAGGATTAAGATTTGCGGGGAAGGGCTCCACGCTGAGATTTATAGCAGAGTAAATCTTAAACAGGGTGGTCAGGGGAGGCCCTAGAGAGAAGATGGCATTTGAATAGAGACCAAAGGGGGGGGGCGGGGGGGGGGGGGGGGGGGCAGAGGGCACAGCTGGTGCAAAGGCCCTGGGGCAGCACTGTGCCTGGTTTGTTGGAGGAACAGTGAAGAGGTCCATGTGTCTGGAGCAGAGAGATGGAGGGGAAGATGGGGAGGAGGGGAGGGGAGGGAGGGCTCAGGGCAGATCCTGCAGGACCTTGGGGACCGCAAGGAGGGTTTGGGCTTTTCCCCCAGGGAGATGGGAATCCCCGAGGGCTGCTGGCAGAGGAGGGCAGGACCTGACTGAGGTGCTCACCGGCGCCCTCTGGTGGCCGATGCGGGGAGGGGGGACTAGCCCGGGACTAGGATGGATGGGACTGCGTGGGTCCAGGCTGAGGTGCGGGAACTGCACCAGAGGATGTAGACCAGCGAGGAGGAGGGGCCCCTTCTGGACAGACTGTGAAGGCAGAGTCAATGGAATTTTTCACGGAACTGGTCGTGGGGTGTAGGGAAAGGAGGAGAGCCGAGGGCGATGCCAGGGTGTCTGCCCCGGGCGCCTGTTAGGGTGCGGTTGCCATCAGCCAGGGTAGGGAGGATGGGGGCGGGGCGGGCTTGTGGGGGCGGGGTGAGACTTGAGGTTTGGTCTGGGTTTGTTTTGGGGCACCCCGATAGAAATGCCAAGGGGCCGCTTGGACATTAGAGTCTGGAGTTCAGGGGAGAGATGCCCTCTGAAGACATAAATCTAGTGGTCCCTGATAGAAGAAGCTATTTGAATCCACGGGGATAGACCAGGGGGGCGGGGAGGAAAAGAAGATGCCCAAGGGCTGTCCTGTGTTTGGAAACTGAGCAGAAAAGGGGGGAAAGCTGGCAGAGAGATTGGCGGGGTCCCACAGAGAGGACAGGGGGGAGCCAGGAGAGGTGTAGCCTCCAGGGGCCCCGTGAGGACAGAGTTCCCAGGAGGAGGGACTGGCCAGGTGAGACGCCGCTGGGAGAGAGTGCAGGACAGGGGCTGAGGCGTGGCTGCTGGATTTGGATGCTGGGAGGTCACCTTGACGAGGGCAGTCTCAGGACAGCAGCAGGAAGGGCTCACCCCAGAGATTTTAGGGAAAGCCTCTAACTCTCTGATCCCCAGATGCCCCCAACTCTGGAGTGAAAGCATCAGCCTGCGGATGTGGAGAGCTCATGTGCTCAGCACGTGCTATGCTTGGTAAGGCACAGCCGGGGGATACCATTGGCTGTTGTCGATCCAGGTAAGAGTGCTACCTGTCCGTCCACCCAACCACCTCTTCCACCCACACACTCATCCATCTACACATCCACCCGCCCATTCACCCCTCCCTTCAGTGTCTGCACATGCCGGGTCCTATGCTCTGCTTCTCCTCCAGGCCTGTCCTGCTCCACCCCCCGCCGCTCTGGTTATTCTCCTGAGATCCTCAGAGGGATGCTAAGGTTCGCCTCCGTGGTTCCCTTCCTTACCAGCCTTGCTCACCATGATCAACCCGAGTTTGTTGAATGGACCAGAGCCAGCCAAGCTGCACCTTCTTGCTCCATGCTCAGGGGTGGGCAGAGCTCTGTCCAACGGAGCCCTCCTGTGAAGGATCGACTCCGGGGTTCAAGTCTTGGGGCCCAAGACATTCACATCAGCCAAAAAAAAAAAAAAAAATCCCTTCAGGGCGGCTTTTCTGGCCCTGGAGCAAGGTTGGCAAAGCCAACCTCCTCTTGTGCCCCAAACTCTGCTCGGCGCTCTTCTCCGTGATCAGAAGGGCCCTTGCCACCTGCACCAAACATTTCCTCATCTGAACTGTGTCTTATTTCTGTGGCTCTCGTCCCTTGGAAAGTGGGCAGGATTGGACAGGTGGGGGAAGCGGAACACCTCGCAGAGGCATCTCATCCCAGCTCTGCCCCATCATGCTGTGCGACCTTCAGACGTGTCCCCTCTCTGGGCCTCAGTTTCCTTGTCTGTACAATGGGGTCACCACTACCCGCATCTCAAGACTAAATGAGTTCTGCACCTAAAGCATGGAGCACTTAGTAGTTGCTTAATAAATATTATTATCAAATTATTATGATATAATTAGTTACAAGTGTTATTTAAATTTATAACAATTATTGTAAAACATTAATAAGACTTACTATCTATATTGCAGCTGCTAGAGGGGACCAGTACTGACTTGGTAAGTGTGTGTTCCTCACACGTTCTTCTGCACATGCAAATAGTTTGGGGATCACAAGTGAGGTCGTATTTAAAACCACTGTCTCCCAGTGAATGATTAATCACAGCCACAGTAACTCCCAACAGCGCTAGAAGGTAGATGGTTTTATTAGTCCTAATTCACGGAAGAGGAAAGAGGCCCGTGGCGAGAAGAAAGTCTGGATGGGAACCCAGATCAGGCTGAGTGCGGAGGCTGAGTGGCCAGGCCAGGCCGCTAGTGGAAGGGGGAATCGGGTTCCTCCTGGGGCACCCCAGGCCCGGCTCCACCTGAGACCACGACTTCCTCCTGAAGTCATGGCAACCAGCTCCTTCAAGATTCTAATTAAGGCAAATAGGAACCGATTCCCACCCTAAACCCTCCCCTGAGGACCAAATGCCAGGAGGGCCCTCCCTTTCCTCATCCCCTATGTAGGCAAGGTGCAGCAGGAGCTCCTGTGGCCAGAGGGACTCGGTTTCCCCAGGTTGCGTCACTTGCTCTAAGCCTGGGTCCCTGGAGGGCGAGGGTGGGAGCCGGGAGAAGAGGTGAGCTCACCAGCTGGGGGATTGAAGATGCCAGCTATGGGCTAGCTGCCAGGCACGAAGCACTCTCCACGCACCATTCATTCAGTGTTGAAGAAAATTTAGTCTTAGAGATTTCTTTGTTTGGATTGGTCAGGATGGAACAGGATATACGAGTCAAGAGCAATGCTTAGATGGCCCCCACCTTATGCCAAACCCTATTTTCAGCACGCAACCAGTGTTAATTCATAATATCCTCATCTGAACAGCCCTCTGGGGTAGGTCTCACCATTCCTGGTTTGTAGGTGAGGATACTGAGACACAGAGAGTTTAAGTGACTTACCCAAAGTCACACAGCTGGTCAGAGGCAGAGCTGGGCTTTTTACTATCATGTTTTTCTTCCTTTCAGACAATAAACAGGGCAAAAAAGAAATCCTCCTCCCCACGCTGGCCCCAGTCACTCGGCACCTGTCCCCAGAGGAAGCCACCGCTACAGAGCCCTATGTTCGTTCCAAGGACCAGATAAGGTGCGCACATAAGCACCTGTGCGTTTCCTGTCCGGACCTGCTTTCCTCAAGCACGTGTGTGTGTACTCACATGCTGTCCTGAACTTTCCTTGCTATCATTCAGTGATACGCCTTGGAGAGAATGTCTCATTGGTCCACGGGCTCCCTTTTTTTCTACAGCCACCTGCCCCTCCTCTGGGAGACTAAACCAGGGTTTTTTCTTTCATTGTGGTAAAATACACATAGCATATAATTCACCATCTTAACCGTCTCTAAGTGCACAGCTCCGTGGCGTGAAGCACCCTCACCCCATCCTGCAGCTGCCCCCACCGTCCGTCTCCAGAACGCTCCATCTCCCCAAACAGAGACTCTGTCCCCATGAAGCAGGGACTCCCCACCCCCGCCCCAGCCTCGGCTCCCACCATCTCCTCTCTGTCTGTGTGGACAGGACTCCTCCGGATCTTGCTGGATGACTGCTTCTGGGTCAGGCTTATTTTACTTACCGTAATATTCTGGTGGCCCAGCCGCATCGTGGCAGGTGTCAGTCATCCTTTTCAAGGCTGACTAGTGCTCCAGCGTGGGGACGGATTCCGCCGTGTGTACCCGTTCATCTCTCAGTGGACCTTGGGCTGCTTCTATCTTTTAGCTACTGTGGGTCCCGCTGGCAGGAATATGCGTCTACAGGTCTTTTTGGAAAACCTGTTTGCAGTTCTTTGGGGGTATTAAAGCGGACTGTTGGAACCAGTCCCCGGGGAGGGACATTTAGGTTGTTTGCATATTCGTTCTGCTGCGGCAGACAACACCTCTGTACACAGCCTTCCCAGTTCTGCGCCTCGGGCGAGACGTTCCCCCTCTCAGTTCTCGGTTTCCCCATCTGGCATGTGGGGTTCATAACACTTCCCGTCCTATAGGATGGTGGGAGAATTAAATGTGGAGACAAGAATAAAGGGCTTCGAACAGGGCTCAGTATACAGTAAATGCTTAATTAATGCTCCTCCTCCTGGGAGGCTCAGATGAGCCTCACTTTTCCACGCAGGTCCAGAGGGTCTGTCCGCTGGCTGACTGCATGTGGTGCTGGGGGGGGGGGGCAACCCAGTCACCGGCACACTGGAGGGACCAGTCCCATCTGCTCCCACGTGTGCCCTCGGATGGGTGGGCAAGGTATGTGTGCATGCAGGGAGTCCCCAGACATCATGGGATCCACCTACCTCTGCTCACAGGCCGGAGCAAGGACACACATGGGGGGCACAGATGCCACAGCCTTTCCCCTGTGCCCCCTTGCTCAGCCCCAGGGAGACAGAGCTCGGAGAGGCGCCAGAGGAGCCCAGCAGGATGAAACTGGGCCGCCCGGTTGGTCTGCTTGTTCATTTATCCTTTCATGTGCTGGGCGGCTACTGTGTGACAGACGCTGTTCTAGGTTCTGGGACACAGCACAAAACAAGGGGGCCAATTGTGGGCTCAGCGTCTGGTGGCTCATACCCTCCCCATCTTGACCAATCAACAAACTGAGGTTCAAAGGAGGGCAGGTGACACAGCTCTAGCAGGAGAGGTGGAGATCGAAGAGGTAAATAATCCATGGCAAATGCAGGGATTTTTACCAAAAAGGGCGTTTGGAGCTAAGAAGGAAATGAAAAGGGACAGAGAACAATCGGACAAGTTCTCCGGGTGATCAGGGAAGTCTTCTAGGGGAGGTGACATTTAGGCTTAGGGCTCAGTGATAAAGGGAAAGCTGGGACTTCAGCCAAGACTTTGGGAAACTGTGTCAGCCTGACACAGCACATGCAATGGTCCTGGGGCACGACCATGCCTGGTATGTTGCAGAAGCAGTGAGGAGGCTTGAGTAGCTGGAACAGTGGGCAAGGGGAGAGAGGTAGGAGGTGAGGTCAGGAAAGGGACAAGGCAGGTCGTGCAGGGCCGTGTGGGCGGGCAGGGAGGAATGCAGATTTGATTGAGAGCACCAGAGACCTATGAAAAAGTTTGGTTCAGTAGCGACTTAATCAACTGAGCCAAGTTTTTTTTTTTTTTTAATATTTTATTTATTTGTTTGACAGAGATCACAAGTAGGCAGAGAGGCAGAGAGAGAGAGAAGGAAGCAGGCTCCCCACCGAGCAGAGAGCCCGACGCAGGGCTCGATCCCAGGACCCTGAGATTACGACCCGAGCCGAAGGCAGAGGCTTTAACCCACTGAGCCACCCAGGCACCCCCTGAGCCAAGTTTTAAAGAAACTCTGGCTTCCATGTGCAAAACGGGCTGACATTTGTTCATTCATTCATTCGCCCATTCACTCTGCAGTCATTCGCTGAACAAGCCTCGCGTGTAGCCCCCATCTACAGACAAGGAAACAATCCGAGAGAGCTGGAACCCCAGATCCAAAGTCAAGCGGCATGCGGCTGGCCCAGTCAGGATTTGAACCCAGGCCTGGCAGGCAGACCTGCATCCTAGCAGCTTCCTTCAGCCCCAGGTCTGCATCTGAATCATGGGGACCCCCAGGAAAGCAATTGCTTAGTGTGACAGGAATGTCATTGCAGAGACGCACGTGAGCGGGGAGCACAACAGGCAGTGAGAGCTTAGATGGCAGCCACAAGGCAGTGGTAGGAGCCCGGGGCAAGGGCACTGGACTCACCCGAGGGAGGGGGGATGGTACCAGCAGGGCTTCCTTGGAGAGGTGACATCAGGGCTGAGACCTGAAAGTTGAAGTGTCGGCCAGGTGGGAGGGGGAAGGAAGAGCATTGGAGCAGAAGGAACAGCATATGCAAAGGTCTGGAGGGGAGATCCAAGATGGCCCATGTGAGCACATGAAGTGGGTGTGCGGAGTCTGGAGCTCAGGGCAGAAAGAGGGCCAGGCAGGGTGGGGCAGTGGAAGGAGGAGGAAGGGGATGGCTCAGGGACCGGGGGTGCCCCTTAGGCAGCGTGAAATCCTGGATTTAGCCTGGGGACAAGAGTGGCCACAGATGGAACCAGGCAGCCTAGGGACAGAATAGCCTTTGTGCTTTGAAATTTTCCCCGTGGCTGTTGAATGGAGGATAGGGTGTCGACGTGGGAGGTGAGAGTGGGAGCCGAAGGGCCGGGCAGGACCTGGGGAAGCTGGGAGAGGCCACCTCTGCCTTCTGGTCCCCAGACTGCTTCAGCTCTGTGCCGTCCTCCACACGCAATGCTTTCCAAAGTCGCCCCTGGGTCAGACACCAACAAGATGTCGCCTCTTCACAGGCCTCCAAGATCCCTGCGGTCCATGCCAAATAACAGAGGAGGCGACGGGGCCCGGCCACCTGCAGACATCAACATTGATGATGGCACGGCAGGCCAAGAGCAGGGGGGCGGTCGGGCAGAGGGACAGTCCCCACTCGGGTTGGCAAGGAGCACCCTCCTTGGCAGACCCAGGTAGGGGGAAGCGAGTGAAGGCCAGGTGTGAGACGTCCCCCCAATGCACGCGCGCACACACACACGCGCACACACACACACACTCAGTAGAGTCCAAGGCCCATCTGTCCCTGTGTCCACTTTGTTCTATCTACACCACCACCAGGTGGGGGCATGATGGTAGATGGTGGATGCCAAGGCTCTGGCAGTTCTGGGGACAGAACCCAGGTGCAAGATACAGCCGAGGGGATCTGCCAGGTCTGGAGGGCAGAGTTGGAACCAACCCTGGAGCTGGGTCTAGAGATAAAACCACCCCAGACCCTGGGGTGCAGCAAGGAGAGCCCGGGGAGGCCGACATCCACCACGGCCGAGCCCTACTACTGTCACCGCTGGGCAGGTGACACATACCACGTCACACCGTCCACAGAAGAACTCCTCGAGGGCAAGATTTCTGTTCCTCCTTTGCAGAGGAGGGAATGCTCTGTGGCAGGCAGCAACTTAACTAAAGTCAACCCAAGGAAGAAGCAGTCCAGCCAAGATTTGAACTCTGATCTGTCGAGTCCAGGATCTGTCCTGTTGTCATTGCTGGACGGATGTGGAGGATTTTCTTTCTTTTTTAATTTTTATATTTATTTATTTACTTATTTGACAGAGAGAGATCACAAGTAGACAGAGAGCCAGGCAGAGAGAGAAAGGAAGGGAAGCAGGCTCCCTGCCGAGCAGAGAGCCCGATGCGGGACTCTGTCCCATGACCCTGAGATCATGACCCGAGCCGAAGGCAGGGGCTTAACCCACTGAGCCACCCAGGCACCCCTGTGGAGGATTTTCTATGGGCAGAAGCACCCCTTCACTCTGGAATGGCACACATGCAACATACAGACCCAGACAGTCTATTCCGCTGTTCATGACAGGCATCACTAATCAACAACAGAACTCTTTCCCAGGAGACAGGATCCAGGCATCACTAATGGATTGCAGCATCTCTTTTCAAGCCAGAACTGGGACACCGGCTCAGCATCTTTCTCAACACAGCCCCCAAGCAGCCACTTCCCATCAATGAGCAGGTGTGCAGTTGGAGTTGTGGGGTAAACACAGGCTGACTTCTCTTTTCAGGAAACTCTGCTCCTCCATCTTCCAGAATGACATTTTTAAGTCACAAATGTACTCCCTTCCCTGTGAAAAAAGCCCTTCGGTTTCTTTTTGTTGCCCCAAGGATGAAATCCAAACTCCTGGCCCTCCCTTTGCCATTGCTCTTTGCTCTGCCCACTGAGGCATCTCTTAGCTATTCAGGGAGATCTTCTGCCTCCAACCACGCCCAGGCTAATGGCTCCCCAACACCTCCCACTCCTTGTGCTACCATGCTTTTGTTTCTTTGGAACAATCGTTGTGATCTGCAATTATCATCTTTGTTCTTCCATTTGCTTGTCCCTCCTACGAGGCAGGGTGTGGTGTGCGGGCTCTGGAATGTGCATTTGGCACTTTGGGGTCCTCTCTCTAAACCCCCAGAGCAAATAATCTGGTTGGTTCAACCTGTGGCCCTGGTCCCATCTGTTAAGACAGGAGGGTGGGGTCACACTGTGCTCGAGGCCGGGAGCACTGTGTTAATGGGGCAGAGGGTCACCGGCAATTCTTAGGAAAAGCCCATGCGCTGGGCAGACACCCCAGAAAAGGTGTTATAAAAGCAGCAATAAAACAGTAAGTAGGGGTGCCTGGGTGGCTAGTGGGTTAAAGCCTCTGCCTTCGGCTCGGGTCGTGGTCCCAGGGTCCTGGGATCGAGCTCCACATCGGGCTCTCTGCTCAGTGGGGAGCCTGCTTTCCCCCTCTCTCTCTGCCTCTCTGCCTGCTTGTGATCTCTCTCTCTGTCAAATAAATAAATAAAATCTTTACATAATAAACAGTAAGTAGAGCAAATGATAATGGTGAGTAATTGTAGCTAATGTTAAAATTTTAATATTAAGTATTAGCCACATGTGGCAGGTGGGGAAACTGAGGCACAGGGAAGGAATGCAGTGTGCCCAGGCTCACACGGTAAGTACTTCAGTTTTCACTAGAAACCTCCCTCCCCAGGAGGATAAACAACCGCACAAGACCAGACAGACACAAGACCCCACACACGACTGGCTACAGGACACAAGAATCCCTTCTCCTGAGGGGTGTGGCCCTGCCCTTCCTCTCTTCCTCCCAAGGACGATTCCCTCCCCACAGCGTCTCACATCCTCTGTGACCTTCATTCAGTCTTGGCATGGCTCCGCGAACACGAACACGTAGGGCTTTAACTCCGGAGCAATTACATTCTCTTTGTGGTTGCCCTGTCCCAGCCTCCCTCCAGGGCCTGGCACCCGCAGCTGCGGGTGAAGTTTGCGTGTGGAGGACAGGAAGTGTCTATCTTTATATTCCGGCATTAACTGAGCCTCGGTCTCATTGAAATGGCATTTTCTTTCTCCTCCTAATAAACGAGAATGTATTTTTTTTTTTTTAGCTCTTCCGCCATCACTTGATTCTCAAGTCTGAATTGTCTGAAGGCTTGAAACACTTCTGACTACATCAACACATTTTAACGTTTTCCTCTGCTGAATGAGAAAGGCAGGAAAAGGGGGGTGCGGGGTGGAGAGTGAAAACAATTTGATTGTATTAATAGGAGTATAGCGTGTAAAAGTAGGGAGGTGATTGTGCCACGTTCTCTGCTTAGAACCTCATGAGGAGGAGTGTATTTAATTCAGAAAACTCCAATAAACTGGCGCATCGGGAAGAAGCGGGAGGAATTGGGTATATAACACGTGTCTTTCATTTTTCCATTCGCGAGCATTTACTGAGCACTTAATTTGTGTCAGGTGCAGTCCGAGGTGCCGGGGATACAAGTGGGAACAAGCAGATAAAAAACCCTGCCCTCGTGGCACACAGAATGTGTGCGAAGACAGATGTTACTCAGTTAATTACACAATTAACTATCACAGTTCATGATTTAAACACAGACTGCTGCAGGAGGCCGGAGCCAGGGAGGAAGACGGCGTCTGACTTCTTAGCTACCGGATAAAGGGTGGGGGGACCTAGTGCCTGGGAAGAGCATTCCTAGCAGAGGGAACAGCATGTGCAAAGGTTGTGAGCCAGGAAGGAGCTCACGGTGGAGAAGGAGAAGTCAGAGCAGAGAGGTCGGCTGGGCC